>NC_140500.1:70069341-70521841 GCF_964271855.1 Acomys minous
GACACCCTGAAATACACTCCAAGGGCCCGTGCTAATTCTTTAGCAGCAAATGCTCCAAGAACCCTAACCAGAGTAGGAAATGGGTCACCTTTGGGAGCCTAACCCAAGAAACAAGGACCCAGGAACTTGAATCCCAGACCTGTGCCCTTAACCACTATGCAATCACTCCCCCCAAAATGTGTAAGCAAAATGAAGTCACTCTTGAAAAGAAAAAACTAAAAGCAAGATTTTGGCAATACCTTGATAGTGTAGGTCAAGCATGAGAAGAACATTGTGATAGTTTTAAATGTCAACTTGCCGTGACTTAAAATTACCTGAGAGAGAATCTCTAATAAGGAAATATCTACATCCTGTTGGCTTATGCGTATGTCTGTTAGAGAATGATTTGATGACTAATTGATGTGGGAGGATCTAGCCCATCCTGGGCAGCTGAGCAGAGAGAGGCCACACTGGGTGCATGGGTGCATTTGTTTTACTCTGTTTAACTTTCGATGCAATGTGACCAGCTGCTTTGAGCTTTTGCTTTGACGTTTCCTCTATGACAGATAATTGGAACTGTAAGCTGAAATAAACCTCTTTTTCCTAAGGCACTTTTTGTTGGGGTATTTTATCACCGAAACAGAAATAAAACTAGAATACACAGCAAAAGGAGGAAGAGAAGGAAGAAGCAGAAGCAGAAGCAGCCAGGGGCCTGGCCCTTGAGCCCAGAAGGAGGGCCTAGGAGTCTGGTAGAGCAGGACCTAACCTCAGAATGGTTGCCCGGGTTACCGGGAGGCGGGGCCACCTGGACCGTTCCTAGACGTTAGTGGCTACATCCATTGATCTTAGAAGCCTAGTGAGGCCTGATGGCATGCTTTGGGCTCTATTGTGGGAAGACTTTATTGTTTAAAAACAGCTCAACTGAAATATATGGAGACTGTGGGGCATGCCCAAGAGGGCAGAGGACAGATAAACAGAAATACTGTCAGCCATGCACGGAGTCCCCGGAACTTTATGACTGGCTTTACCTTGGATTCATGGCGATGCTTCCTCTCGTTTCCCATTGGATCGGCATTGAACGGCAATTTAAAAATGGTATTTCCAGAGGTGTGCTTTTCCAACAAGTCTCTGCGTTATTTGAATGCAGTATAGCAGCTGTGGTCACATTACTTGTGAGTGATCCCGCCGGCACCCTTTCCATCCACTCATGCCGAGTACTGATGCTTTCGGACTGGTACACGATGCTCTACAATCCAAGTCCAGATTACATCACCACCCTGCACTGCACTCAAGAAGCCGTCTACCCACTGTACACCATTGTGTTTGTTTATTATGCTTTCTGCTTACTATTCATGATGTTGCTCCGACCGCTACTGGTGAAGATGCAGTGGCACCTATACATGCCAAATCAGTTTGGAAGCATTTACACCGCCCTCTACTTCTTCCCGGTTTTGACAGTACTTCAAGCAGTTGCGGGAGGCCTCTTGTATTATGCCTTCCCTTACATCGTTTTGGTGGTATCTTTGGCTAATCTGGCTGTGTACCTGGTTTTTGCCAAAATAGAGAGCTGCAGCGATCTGATAAGAAAGGACAGACTGCTAGTCCTCTTCAGCCACTGGTTTCTTCATGCCTATGGCTTAATCGCCCTCTCCAGAGGGGAGCAACTTGAGCAAAATCTGATGCTTTTAATTTTGGTACCTGTCCCAGCCCTCTTTTACTTGCTCACCACCAAGTTTACCAAACCATCACGGATAATCTCAGAAGGAGCCAAAAGACACCGAACATAAAATAGGGAGAGAAAACACGTGCTTTTAACTTTAAAAAGCAAAGAAAACTTAAAAACATATTGGCAACATTCTGTTATAGATAGGAACGGTATACCTTTTTAATGCTTTGTTATTTTTATTTACGTATATGTGTCTGTCTGCATAAGTGTATGTGGCATGAGTGTAGGTGCCTGTGGAAGCCAGAAGGGGGCACCAGATGCCCTGGAACTAGAGTTTCACATAGTTCTGAGCACCTGATGTGGGTGGTGGGAACTGAACTCTCAATCTCTGTAAGAGCAGCAAAAACTAACTACTGAGTCATCACTCCAGATGCAAGCAAACAGTGTATCTTCCAGCTTCCTTTTGTTGTTGCTCATTTTAGTTTGTTTGACTAACATCTTATGGTTAGACTTAGGAAATTGTGTGTGTGTGTGTGTGTGTGTGTGTGTGTGTGTGTGTGTGTATACATACACACATTATATTATCTACTACACTAGAGTCCTACTAAGATGGTTGAGTTATTCTGTGTTTTTACTAATGGGAGTATCCTATCTTCTTAACAGTTAAAACCTGAAAGCCTTAGCACTCACTAATTATTTACTCTTGTTCTGTCTCGATTTGCTTTTTGTCTTTAAAGCATTATGATGACAAACATCCTTATAGAGTATGACTGCAGATATAGAAATAAATTATGGGAATTTTGTTGTTTCATATTTATTTTTATCAATGCACTAATTTAATAAAACAAAGATAGAGCATCATTTATAGACCAAAAGCTTTCCATTTAGAAATAGCTTGTTTGAAGATGCGTTCAGATTATTGTCTCTATAAGAAAGAAAGTTTGACAGACAGAAAGCCCAGCCCCTCACTTTCTGAGATGCAAGCATACTGTGACTCACAACAGCATCTAATCCTAACATTATGTTGAGAAGGCCTTTGTTAATGTATACAAGACTCTCTTTCAGGAAGTCACATATAAAACCCTATAATCTCCCTATAAAAATGAATTAATTGTACTGACAAATTCTTAAACAGCAACTTGAAAAGAATGGTAGGGGAAAGGTAAGCCCAGGTTCTAAGAAAGGCCTCAGCAGACGCTCTCAAATTTGGTCTGACATCACAGCCTGAAGGACTTTTTGATAGTTTGTCAACTTGACACGACCTAATCACCAAGAAAGACAGCTTCAGCTTGGTCTGTGAGCTTGTCTGGAGGGCTTGTTTTGATTATTACTTGATGTGGAGAAATCCAGTCTTGAGAGTGGGTGGTACTTTTCCCATTCTGGACTGTAGAGACAGGATGGAGCACAGGAAAGCTGTGTGCATTGTTTCGTGGCTCTCTGCTCTTGACTGTGGGTGTGACACAACTAGCCGCTTCAAGTTTTTGCTGCCTTGATTCCCTCAGAACGATGACTATAGCCCAGACTTGTAAGTCAGATAACCTCTTTCTCTCTGTTTCTTTTTGTCAGTTTTTTTCTTCATTTTTCTTTATTCTTTCAGTTTCCCTCCCTCCTCTCCTTTCAGTCTCCCCCTCCCCCAACCCAGATCCACTCTTCCTCCATTTCACTTCAGGAAAGAGCAGGCATCCCAGGGATATCAACCAAACGTGGCATGAGAAGCTACAATGAGACCAGGCACATAACCTCGTATCAAGACAGGGCAAAGCAACTCAGTAGGAGGAAAAGGGCTCCAAGAGCAGGCAAAAGAGTCAGAAACATCCCCTGTTCCCACTGTTAGGAGTACCACAAGAATACCAAGCTACCCAACCATGGCACACATGAAGAGGACCTCGCTCAGACTCATGCAGGCTCTCTGATGGTCGGTTCGGTCACTAGAGTAGTTTCTTACAGCCACAGAAATGAAAATGGGACAGCCCTGGGCTGCATCCTGGGGGCCTTGACTTATCAACTCTGGAGCAGGTAGAAGGATGACCTCATGGTGCAGGAACAAGAGGAGGTTAGTGCTGGAAGTGTCCCAGTAGGGGTGAGTTCTATGTGTCTGTTAGGTAGCTCCTGGGCAGTGGATTCTCAGGGAGGACCAGTTTCCTCCTCTCCCATCCATGATAGGAGGCTAGGGGTATAAACAGAAAAGCTGATTTAAAAAAAAAAAAGGTTGGCATCAAAGTACAGCATGAATCCTGTTCCTGAAACAGCTCAGTGAAGTGGAGAGTTCATCAGAGCATGGGCCCTGGGAAAGCACTGCCTTTCCCTGCTTGGGCCTCATTGCCTGAGTAATGAGCTCCAACAGAAGTCAGCTGTTTCATCAGTCTCACTACTAAAATAAGTCGTTCTTCCTCCCGGAGGGAAGACTAAATGAGGAGGTGATAGCAAGAGGCAAAAGCACCACTCCAATACTCGCCCCCATCTACAGATATGGAAGTGAATATCTCCTTCAGTCAGTGAAGAACATGAAGATCATAAGAAATGGATCCCACTTTATCAAAGACTGTCTCATGAGCACATAGGAATGCCAAGCGTACTGCTAGAGGGAAAAGGTCATCAGCAAATAGCTTCATTGTTGTGTGAGAAGGGCTGCAAGTTGACTATGGCGACTCCACTTTGGTACCTCAGATGAACTTTGTGTTGCTGAATAAAGTGACAGTGACTGTAGGGGGAACTGAAGAGAAGCAATTCTAACAAGAAAACGACTCAAGGATGTGAGTTCTTTGTAATAGTCAGGTTGACCTTGCTATTTTTGATAATCGTATATTTTGGCTTGCAGGAAGTTAACCTTTGGAACTTTTTAGCCAGGATGTGGTTCTCTTGCTTAAATAGAGACCCTGAGAAAGGCTCAAGACTGTACTTGGGTCCCAAATACCCATGTCTAGTCACCAGCCAGCTGAAATAAAAGACTTTCAGTCAGTTCATAGACTGTCTCAGTGGCCACAACACTTGATTGTGTTTAATATAAGATAGGAATTTACATAGTCTGACAGTTAGTATTGACTGTCCACCTGATGGGACTTAGTATCATCATCGAAATGTACCACTAGTCATGTTGTGACTGTTTCCAGATTAGGTAAACTGAGGTGGGAATACTCACCCTACGTGTGGCTGGCACCATTCTATGGGACTGGGTCCTGAAATGAATAAAGAGAGGGAACTGAGCTGAGCACCAGTGTCTAAGACTTTCTGTGTCCTACATGTGGACACAAGGTGACCAGCTGCCTAGTGTTCCTGTGCCACGCCTTTTCTTCATCGTGGTTTGTAGCCCCTTGACCTCCAAGCTGAAATGCACCCTTCCTCCGTGAAGCTGCTTCTTGACAAGTATTTCTTCACAGCAACGCAAAAGTGGCTACTTCTGTGTAAAACATATATACTAGAGAGAAAACTTAACAGAAACAGAATGACTTTGGAAGATGTATTAGGCATCTCTTACCCAGGATACATTGAAAATGCTCACTGCCTTCACCCTTTCATTCCTTCTCCAACCTTTTGGATGAGCCACCTTGCCTGTCCATCACAGAAAAATCCAAGTGCTGACATAAAGCATATGGCCTATTCCATCCTTTACTGTGTTTTCCCGGATTTTAACAGCATTTTATGAATAAGTCCCATGCATTTGAGGAGAAGATAAAGCAAAAATAATGGAGCTGAATACCAGCCCGATGAGATGCACCAGGGCAAGTCCTGGCAGTCTGTCAATGTGCGTGGAAATGAGAGCCTGGGGAGAAAAAGTCACCATGAGCAAAACTGAGTCAGGACCAGAGAAAGCCTCAAAGTTGGAAGTCATTTTGAAGACATGCAAAGATCTAATCTATTTCTTCTCTGAGTCTTAATAATTTCTCGCTGATGACTTATTGTTTAGTCTGTGTAAGTTGGTTCATAAGTTGTCAACTGTTTCTAATGCAAATCACCTTGATGTTTAATCAGGTACCATGCCAACCAGACCAAGTACCAACCATGTTCTTCACAAGGCAAATCAGGTACCATGCCAACCAGACCAAGTACCAACCATGTTCTTCACAAGGCAAATATGGACTGCAGAGATAGCTCAGTTGGCAAACTGCATGCCACAACACACACAAAAAAAGCCTCTGTTCAATTCCCAGAATCCATGTGGGAACAAAAAAGCCTGGCATGGTGATATACACTTGTAATCGCAGCACCGGGAAGACAGAGACAGGATGGCCAGCCTAGCTGAAGCAGCGAACCCCATAACCCAAAGAGAGAGACCCTGTCTCAAAAGGAAAGGTGACAACTTCCGGAGATCAACATACAAGACTGATGTGTCCTCTACATACATGTACACCTGCACATACAGATGTGGTCTGTCCTCCACACACACATAAGCCTGCACATACTGACATGGTCTAAGTATTCTGACTTCTCTGATACATGCCAACATTTAAAACAAGAGACATATTATCAATTTCTAGGTTTCTTTCACTTAAGTATGTTCCTCCATCCCCACTCTGTGACCATGTATGTCAAGACTTCAGCAGAGTAATGAACACAGTAAACGCAGCATCCCAGGGCACAGACATGCTGTGCACCCCCCATGCTTCCCATGAACTGATGACTAGAGACTCTGGAGCCCACCGCACTTACTCCATGAAGCTCTCAATTAAAAACTAACAAGGAGGCCCAAGATGAAATCAAATACTGGAGAAAAAAAAACCCTGTGGGAAACTAAGCTAATATTTATCATGCAAAATAATGAATAGTAAATAGGATAATAAATGAAAACATAAATGCTGGGAGGTGCTTCAGGGGGAAAAAAATGAAGAAAAGTGCTTCGGATTATTGTTCTTCTTAAAGTTTGCAACAAAAAAAAACCCAAAGGTCAGAGCTGAAAGTGTGCAGTTTGTTCCTGGGCTCTATCGGGTGCCGCGGTCAGTTGACAAGAACTGCCTCGATAATTTCACTTTCTCAACAGACAGACAAAATTCCATCCCAGAATATATGTTTGGTATTCTATGCCCTTTGAATATTTGATATATTTAAATGCACAGGCTGGCTCCCTACTTAACAGAGGAAAAAAGAAAGAAAAAGAAGCACCTTACCTCTGTGAAGATTGAAATATATATTCACCTTTTTTTTTAACTCTACAAACCATTAAAATAAGGGCCAAGTTCAGGACTTGATCCCTATTTTCATTCTAACCCAACTTCCTCAAAAGATTTAAGAGTGAAAATTTGTGACCATATATCACGTCTATTTTATTTCTTCACCCAACATTTGTTTGCCCTGATGGCTGCATCCCAATTTATAGCAGACAGTAGGTCATTTTTATTTCGCCACATAAAAGTCACATGACTTTTCATAGCCGTAATGTTTTATTTACCCAACATGACTATAATACACAGCCCGGGGATTGATATCGTACCAAGAACTGCTGTAACGCATGTAGGTAGGAGCTGACAGCTAAACTTATTCCCTTCAAAAGCCCTCACTCTCTTGCCTTCTCAGTTGCAGCCCCATAAATAGCGTCTTGTGTCAGTAATTTTTAAAATATACTCTATGTCTCCTTGTGACGGCCATCTTACTCATTCCTTAAATCCGCATGTGGAGACAGCAAAGCTGCCACTGAGAGAATCACCATTACAGAAAAGCACTGACAACATACAGAGCTTCTGACTGATGAGTAAAGGCACTTGCCACCAGGACCGATGACCTGAGCTTGATACTCAGGTAGAAGGACAGAACTGACTCCTCCAAGTTGACCTGAGACCTCCATATGTGCACTGTGATACACACGGGGGCGGGGGGTGGGTGGGAAGAAAACAAGTTTTTAAAAGATATACATCCATGTTTCTTTTGTTTGTTTGTTGTTTGTTTTATCTCTTAAATTTTAGGCCTTTCTGCACAAGATTTTAAACAACGTGGTTGATTCAAGGTCTGGAAAATCCTCTCCTGAGCAGAATTTCTCTGCATGCTGACATATGTCAGAAAGCTTTCCTTCCGGGGTGTCTATCTTGTCCAGGTGTCCTAGTTTATCAGACAAAGGATGTGCAGGGCTCTGCAGCACATGGTGAATGAGCGCTGGGCGCTTCACTGCACTCACACGCAGCAGTGATCCGCACCAGGAAAGAAAAGAGAGGAGAGCAGTCCTTCAGCAGCCACCCGTGGTAGGGAAATAACTGCTCAGGACCAACCAGAGCTAAATCTCAGCTGTGCCATTGCACAAGCTCAGACTCCCAGAACACTACCAATCTAGGGGACACTGCCTCACACCCAGGGAGAGCAGACCCTCTGATACACACATCTGGGACACTGCCTCACACCCAGGAGGGCAGACCCTCTCTTACACATATCTGGGAAGGGAACTGTAGTTCCAATGCCATCCTCAGGTTCACTTAGGATTTCCTGAGTGGCTGAAGGATCACCTCCTTTCTCAATGGCTGAGTCCTTTTCCAAGGCAGAACGTGTTTGGTATTTAATCGGCACTAAAGGGAGTGGTGGTGTTTGTTTTGAAGATTGTTATTTAATTTCTATGTTCCTTTTTCCTCCATCCAAACCCTCCCATATATCCATCCCTGATCACCTTCAAATCCACAGCCTCTCTTTGAATCTGTGGTTATTACATGCATATATGTATTTGTATATACATATATATACATATATGTATACATATATATACATATATGTATATATATATATATATATATATATATATATATATATATATTCCTAAACATAACCTGTTGTTTTAAGATAAGACTGTCTTTTGTGGTAGAAAATACCTAAAATAAAGATTCAGACTTTTTGGTATTAAAAAGCACTTAACTGCTCTTCTTGATGCTTTGAGTCACACTGTGATTGTTGTTGCTATCAGCATGATGGGCTCTTGAATCAACTAAGAGACACGCCTCTGTGTGAGGTAGCAAGAGAATTCCCAGGAAGAATTGATGTGGCTGGGGGTGGGAAGGGGCGTCCATCCCCAAGAGCAGGCAGCACCTTCTGGTAGCTGCACAAAGATAAAGAGGGGCCAGGAGAGGCAGTGAAACTTGTTTGCCCACCTTTACTTCTTGCTGATGAGCCATCTGTCCAGTTGTCACTGCTGGAGCTACTGCCACCTTCCGGTACCTTTAGCACAGTTTCTTCTGTCTTCCAGGATGGGTTAAGACTAGTGGTACTCAATGAATTATATAGGCGTTTCCACATCAGATTTCAATGACTAAGGCATTCAGCTTCATGGACTGAGCATCACCAGGGGTCTTGACCTGTCTCTCATACCAGTGGCCACTATTGGAGTACCCAGCTCCTATGTGTAAGATAATTGAACTCAACTTTGTTGTAGTATATATTTGTTTTGTCAATTCTGTTTCTCTAGAGAATACTGACGTGTATACCCTAATTCTTGACATTCATATTATCCAAATGAACACTGACTTTGGAGTGACTTTGTCCACTCCAAAGACAATGCCACTTTTGCCCATCAATGAACCCTTTACAAAAGCAAATTTTGTGTTTTGTAGTTCAGAGCACAGCAAAAGGTGCTATACTAAAACGACCCAATTAAAAGCACTAGAATAACATCTTAAAAATACATGCAATCCTCACTGCACTCAATCAGGAGGTCTTATCCTACCTAACACTAGCCAAAGCTTGGTCCACAACAAGACACCCAGTCCTCTCAAAAACCCTGCTCTCTAGAACCTAGAATTAAATCCACTTTCCTCTACCCATCATCAGTCACATCTACAGGGGACCACATGCTGTAAGAGTCCAGAAGCTAATAAAAATACAATTAGAACTAATATGTGCATGGATAGTAAGGAAAGGCAGACAAAGGATTATTTCTAGTCACTAATTTTGGCCTTCAAAAGCATCATACAATTTCATGCACATACATGAATGCATAATTTATAACAACTCATTTACAGGTAGGAACACACAGGTGAGGATATTTACCTACGGTATTCATATTCACCTCATATTTATTCATGTAGTAAGTGGCAGTGCCAGAAGATGTTTCTAATTCTACATGTGAGTTTTTTTATTGTGTAATACTAGGTCAACTGTTAGCCTTACTGGAGAGCCTTTTGCATTTGTCTTTAAGGGTTTGCCTGGAAGACTATGAATGGGACACATAAGAAGAAGAAATGTCCTTCCACAGAGAAGAAAGTGGACAGCCACTCAGGCCAGCTATAGGGGCAGATCCAGAATAGCCCTCTGTCAACTCACAAAGGTAGCTCTTCTAGGACATGCTATCCAGATCTGTTCAAGTGTTTGAGTACAGTGGCCTGACACAGCTGGGTGAATGTCAATATGTTCTACCCTGAAAGAATCCAGGGTTTCTTAGTACAGTCCATGCCTAACCCGTTGGAGAAGAGGAACAAGACTAAGTTAATTTGTTCTCCTTAAAATTTTCAGTCTCAAATATCTCAGTTATATACAGAACTTTTCACCCAAACACAAAGGATTATACCTTCTTCTCAGCACCCCATGGAACCTTCTCCAAAATTATTAATATAGTAGGTCACAAATCAAGCCTCAACAAGTTCAAGAACATTGAAATAATACCTTGTATCCTACCAGATCATCATGGGCTAAAGCTGGACTTCAACAACAACAGAAATAACAAAAAGCCTACACACACACATGGAAACTAAACAACTCTCTATTTGATGACAACTGGGTCAGGGAAGAAATAAAGAAATTAAAGACTTCCTGAAATACAATGAAAATGAAAGAATAACATATCCAAATGTGTGGGACACGTTGAAAGCTGTGCTAAGAGGAAAATTCATAGCACTAAGTGCCTTTATAAAGAAATTGGAAACATCCCATATAAGCAACTTATTGACACATCTGGAAGCCCTAGAAAAAAAAGAAACAGAAACACCCAAGAGGAGTAGACATCTAGAAATAATCAAACTCTGGGCTGAAATCGATGAATTAGAAACAAGGAGAACAGTTCAAAGAAACAACAAAACCAAGAGCTGGTTCTTTGAGAAAATCAGCAAGATAGATAAACCATGAGCTAAACTAACTAAAAGGCAGAGAGACACTATGCAAATCAACAAAGTCAGAAATGAAAAGGGAAACATAACAACAGACAATGAAGAAATACAAAGAATCATAAAATCCTACTTTAAAGGTATATATGCCAAAATTTTGAAAATCTAAAGAAAATGGACAATTTTCTTGATTGATTCCACTTTGCAAAATTGAATCAAGATCAGAGAAACAAATTAAATTGTCTTATTTCTCCTATAGAAATAGAAGCAATCATGGCTGGTCTACTAACCGAAAAAAATTTCAGGGCCAGATGGTTTCAGTGCAGAATTCTACCAGACTTTCAAAGAACAGCTAATACTGATTATCTTTAAGCTACTCCAAAAGATAGAAATGGATGGAACATTACTAAATTCATTCTATGAGGCCACAGTCATGTTGATACATAAACTTCACAAAAACCCAACAAAGAAAGAGAATTTCAGTTCAATTTCTCTGATGAACATTGACGCAAAAATACTCAATAAAATACTCACAAACCAAATACAAGAACATATCAAAGATATCTACCATGACCAGGTAGGCTTCATTTCAGGCAAGTAGGGATGGTTTAATATATGGAAAACCATCAATGTAATCCACAATATAAACAAACTGAAAGAGAAAAACCACATGATCATTTCCATAGATACAGAAAAAGCATTTGACAAAATCCAACACCCATTCATGTTTAAAGTTTTGGAGAGATCATGGATACAAGGCACATACCTAAACATAATAAAGGCTATATACAGCAAGCCAATAACCAACATCAAATTAAATGGAGAGATACTCAAGGAAATTCCTCTAAAATCAGGGACCAGAAAGACTGCCCACTTTTTCCATATCTCTTCAATATAGTTCTTGAAGTTCTAGCCAGAGCAATAAGACAAAAAAAGGAGAGCAAGGGTATCCAAATGGGAAAGGAGGAAGTCAAATCGTCCCTATTTGCAGATAATATGATAGTGTACATAAGTGACCCCCAACATTCCACCAGAGAGCTCCTACAGCTGATAAACACCCTCAGCAAAATGGCTAGATACAAAATTAACTCAAAAAAGTCTGTAGCCTTCCTATATACAAATGACAAACATGCAGAGGAAAACATTAGGAAAATTACATCCTTCACATTAGCCAAAATCAATATAAAATATGTAGGAATTACTCTAACCAAGCAAGTAAAGGACTTGTTTGAAAAAAATTTCAAAACTCTGAGGAAAGAGATTGAAGATGGCATGAGAATATGGAATGATCTTCCTTGCTAATGGATCAGGAGAATTAACATAGTAAAAATGGCCATCTTACCAAAATTAATTTATACATTCAATGCAGTCCCTACCTACCTACATAATTTTTTAAAGACATTGAAAGATCAATTCTCAACTTCATATGGAAAAACAAAAACACTAGAGTAGCTAAAACAATCCTGTACAATAAAAGATCCTCCAGAGCAATCTCCATACTGGATCTCAAGCTTTACTATAGAGCAACAGTAATTAAACCAGCATGGTACTGGCACAGCAATAGGCCGGTAGATCAATGGAATCAGATCAAAAAACCAGAAATGAATCCACACATATATGGTCACTTGATTTTTGACAAAGAAGTCAAATCTATTCAATGAGAAAATGATAGCATCTTCAGCAAATAGTGCTGGTCTCACTGGATGTCTACATGTAGAAAAATGCAATTGGACCCATATATATCACCATGCACAAAACTCAAGTCCAAGTGGATTAAAGACTTCAACAGAGACACTAAGTCAGATAGAAGAAAAAGTTGGGAAGAGCCTGGAACACATTGGCACAGGAGACAACTTCCTGAACAGAACTCCAACCGTCCAGGCTTTAAGGTCAACAATTAATAAATGGGACTTCATGAGGCTGAGAAGCTTCTGTAAAGTAGAAGAAACTGCCAACAGAACAAAGCAACACCCTACAGACTGGAAAAACGATCTTCACCGACCCTACATCTGACAAAGGTCTAATATCCAAAATATATAAAGAGCTCAAGAAATTAAACACCACCAAACTTAATAACCCAATTAAGAAATGGAGCTCAGCATATTCAGGGGGAGGAGGTCCCCCTCAGACACAGACTTAGGGGAGGGGAGGGGAGTAGGGGGGAAGTGGGAGGAAGGGAGGAATGGGAGGATACATGGGATGGGCTAACAACTGAGATGTAATATGTATAAATTAATAAAAATGTATTAAAAAAAAAAGAAAGAAATGGAGCTCAGAATTAAACAGAATTCTCAGCAGAGGAATATCAAATGGCTGAGAAACACTTAAAGAAATGTTCAACATCCTTAGTCATCAGATAAATGCAAATCAAAACAATTCTTAGGTCCCATCTTTCATCCATCAGAATGGCTAAGATCAAAAACTCAAGTGACAGCACATGTTGGCGAGGATGTCGAGAAAGGGGATCACTCCTTCATTGCTGGTGGGAATGCAAGCTTATACAACCACTTTGGAAATCTCTCTGGTGCTTTCTCAGAAAACTCGGAATAGGGCTACCTCAAGACCCAGCTATTCTTCTCCTTGGAATATACCCAGAAGATGCTCCACCACACAACAAGAACATATGCTCAGCCATGTTCATAGCAGCCTTATTCATAGTAGCCAGAAACTGGAAACAACCTAAATGTCCCTCAGTTGAAGAATGGATAAAGAAACTTTGGGCCATTTATACTCTGGAATACTACTCAGCTATTAAATTCAAAGAAATTCTGAAATTTGTGGAAAATGGATGGAACTAGAAATGATCATACTGAGTGAGTTAACCCAGAAGTAGAAAGACTCACACAGAATATATTCACTTATAATTGTATGCTAGCCCAAAAGGCATGTCCCATCAAAGTCTTCATTTATCAGGAGATTGGAATAGATGTGAGGACATCCTATTGGGACTCTAGGTGAGAGAAGTATGGGAGAAAAGGAAAATAATAGGATCCAAAGGGTCCTAGAAACCTACAAGAAGAATATCATGACGGGCAGATCTGGACCCAGAGAGGGCTGCTTAAACTACTGCACCATCCTAGGACTATACATGCAGTAAACATTGAACCCCTACTCAGATCCAGCCAATGGACAGGACAGTACAGGATGCATGGAGAGCAGGGAGTGACTCTGACATGAACTCTGATGCCCCATATTTGACCACTTCCCCATGGTGGGGAGGCCTAGTGGCACTCAGAGAAAGAATAAACAGGCTACCAAGATGAGACTTGATATATCACCTATAACCATATAGTGGGGGAGGAGGTTCCCCTCAGTCATACACTTGGGGGAGGGGAATAGGGTAAAAGTGGGAGTGAGGGAGAAACGGGTAGAAACAAGTGAGGGGAAAACAATTCAGATGTAATCTGAATAAATTAATTAAATAAAAATATCTCAATTATAGCTAATGAGGTGGATAAATTTTGCTCATTTTTGATGCATGCAGATCCAGATACCATTTTTTTATTATTGTTTGAAATTGACATAAATGTATACCATGTATCTTGGTCACAGCCATTCCTACTCTCTCCTTCCAACTCCCTGAAGCCCATTCAACACATCACACTCCCAAATTCATACAAAAACATGGATACAAAAGCCAATAAGACATTAGGATTTGAAGGCATACAACATGGATCAACCAGTTAGAAGGGCCCTGTATTGCTCACAATTAATAAAAATACAGCGTCTCATCTCCACACTTAAAAGTCACAGAAAAATAAACATCGAACTTATTTAGTTTAAATTATTTTTTACCAAGAGAAGAAACTTAGCCTCACTTATGAACATGGGAGAGTTGACACTAAATGTTTCTTGGCCTTCGGGGCTTTATGAATGATAATCCAGCCCAGGAAAGAGCAATTTTGTTCAATAAACATCAGCTTTGAATATGACTTCTCAAGAAGCATTAACGAAGAGGAAATAATTACAAAAATAACGAGATGAAATTACTTCAACACAGACTCCTTTTTCCCAAGCTTAATGCAAGAATATAATCTGCACACTGTTGTATCATTCTCTATAACCAATGCATTAGCATAAAAAGAACATTCAAGTGTATATGGTAATTATTCCATTATGATGATCAAAAAGAAGGGCAGTTGAAAGCCCTCCTCAGTGCCAAATCCCAGCCTACCAAAAGATTATTATAGTTTGAAAACAATGTTTTGTCGTGGTGCCAATAACAACAACAACCAAAGGTACTACTTTCAGAACCAGGCATGTACTTTCTGCAATAAGAATAAAACAGCATTTTTATATCCTCAGCCCAGTGTTCCTAAAAGTTTAAACACTGTGACTTTGTTAACTTTGGGTGGTTTTAGAAACAAATCAAGCAACTGCTACTCAAGCCAAAAGGTACAGTTGCCTGCTGGGACCAGCTCAGGTTTCCATAGGTGACTGAGCTTGTCAACCACATTTCTCAGCAGTTATAATTGAGACCAAACCATAGGCCATGCTTTTAAATGCTCTAGAGTTGGCCCCTTACTCTGATTACAAGAAATGAAGAACAATTTTGAGGCGTCATGAAAGTCTGTCTTGCTCATAGATGGCACAAAATCATTTAGGAAGCAACACTTGATCACCATTCCATAGACCTCCTATTGTGGACATCTGACAATATGAAGCTGCAAGCTGCCCCAGTACTACCCTGAAGCTAAAAATCTGCCCAGTTCTCTGGTCAGATTTTCCAAGGCTGAAGCCCAGTTTGGGGAAGGCAGCTGTTAGATACATTTGGCCACAGAAGTAAATAGAACCTTTCAGCAGTCATAGTGAGAGCGAGAGGGAGAGTGAGAAGGAGAGGGAGAGGGAGAGGGAGAGAGACAGAGACAGAGACAGCAACAGAGAGACAAAGAGGCAGAGAGACAGAGAGGGAGAGTGTCACTGAGTGAATGGGAAAGAGCCCAACCTTTGGTCAGTCCTTGGAAAAGCAAAATGAGGTTCTTAGAGTTTTGGGGGGAAAGCTGTTTGAGTTTTTTAACTCTAGAATCAGAGACACTCTTAGGACTAAAAATTGCACCCACGTTTGCACTCTGGAAAACCAAGCTTCAAAGGCATGGAAAAAAATAAAATTTTTTTTTCAAATCATGGTACCTGAAAGTGTTGCCAGCACTAGTGTAAGCCCGTGGTCTGACAGTGTTGCCTGTATTCTTGCTCCTCACACAGCAAAAACAAGAGTGCCAGGAACACCAGGTGCCCTCCCAGCTCACCTGCCACAGACTCTTCTGTGTCGCAGTACCCAGTGACTGATAATTCAGTCAGGGCAGGTCACTCTAAGCTTAGGTACCAAACAAACCCCACAGTTCAGCACTTAGCAAAACAGAGGCTCAGTTCTCATTCAAGCCAGGCGCTGCCCTGACCATGATCCAGAGATCAGTATAACTTCCATCTTGTGGCTCCAGCAACCTGTGGCCTCTTGATCATGTGGAAGACCTGCCACCATGGATAGTCAAGATACTAGGGAAGGGACAGTGAGTTCTGTGTCACCTGTGTGGTCAGAGCTACTCTCGTGGCTATCCTCCTAATTGCACAAGCATCTAGGAAATATGGAAAGACCACCGCTACATCAGCAAACAGCAACTGGCTCCAGCAGAGCTGATAAGCAGGTCAAGTGTGTGGGCTTAGCTCCCAGCCACCTGAAAATGGCCCGCTTTTAAAAGGAACCTAAGCAAAAAAAAATTTTTAAGTAAGCATGCAAACATCTTACAAAGAAAGAAAGGGAGAGAAGGAGGGAGACATGTACACATGCACACACACACACACACACAAACACAAACACTGGAGGTACAAAAGACAGAGGGAAAAAAGGAAATAGCTTCCTTTATGAGCTAATAATGAGTTTTAGAAATCATTTAGACTATCTCTAGAACTGATCAAGAAGAGATGAATCATTCACAAGCATTCTGTAATAATTTGGGAAAAAGGACATTGAAGAAATAATTGAAAACATCATCACAACTACCCTTTAAAATTAAATGAGGTCAAATAAATCATTTTAAAAGATATATCACATATGAAATATGGATGTTATTAAACAGCTATTTAAATTCTTGAATTAAAAGAATGGGAAATGAATGTTATATACTTAAAATATAAAAACAAAGATGTACAACATCATGAACAAATTTTTCTAAATATAAATATTTCTAAATCTGCCAAAAGTCTCTCTGGAACAGGAGGTAAGAAGTCCAAAATATAATCTATTTTTCATATAGAATAAAATTCTAGAAATTATTATAAATCCCTGGAAGAAATTAATACATAAAACTATGGTTTTAATTAAAGCAATTTAAAATATAAAGCCTCAATAATTATAAAGAAAATATATAAAATGGGCAGCATGTGTAGTTTATATTGTAAAAAAAAAACAAGTTATAAACAAAGATAGAATCTGAAATTTAGTGTTTAAAAATGCAAAATTTTGTACTGCGATCCAAACTTTAAATGTGTAGGTACAGAGAAAATATGACTTAGTGAGAAATGAAAGCTTAAAAGTTTTAATGAACAAGAGATATGATCCTACTTTACCCTAAGTTCGATCAGATCAGATGAGATCTCTGTTACCTGCCAACAGGTCTACCCAGATAGAAATTCTGGGTACACAGGAAAAGCTCTATAAGTGCTGGTCTTTGGCATTTTTTTATATTTCAAGGCACCGGAGAGCAGCAAGCAAGAAAGAACAGCAGCCACACCCTCAAAGGTTACATCCCGCAGAACCCCTAATTCTACCCGTTTATCAGCTCATGCAGCAGCCTAGAAATGACTTCTCAGCTCTTAGCAACTGCAGGCCCTGAGATTTCCAAGCATGCTTAAGTTGATGATGGGAGCAGGAAGTGCCCCGATGCAGAACACCCAATCTGATGTGAGGCTTCCTAAGGGGTGGCTGCTCTGATTCATGCAAGACAATGAAGTGTCCAAATAATCAAGCCTGGACTGCACAGAACTTCGCAGAGACTGGCTTGCTAGGTAACAAAATGTGTCTGAGAAATCAGAAAATCGAGCTAAGACCACAGAAAATGCTTCTTCCAGGCAAAAGATGGAGTGAGGTGAAGCTGGTGGCAGTTGTTCAGAAGGACAAACCCGCCTTTTGTTTATAGTGCCAATGGCTAAGATTCTTCACGAAACTTATCCTATACAAAATATGTCCTCAGAAAGTCTCCTAAACAAATGCGAGCTTTGTTTCTCAAGCTGACTCTATGTGTATCTGACATAATTTTTTAAATGGCTAAAAATAGCTGATATTTACATGATGCTTCTGATTCTACCTGGTTCTGTCATTTATTTATTTTTTAATCTCAAAACAGTTATTTTTGCAATTAAAAATCACACAGCTAAAATAAGTAACCATAAGACTCAGACTCAACTCTCAGAGTCCACAAAGCTGAGTTAGGCTTTTCCCCTCCTGCCAGCCAGCTATTCAAGGTGTGAGCGTGTGTGTGTGTGTGTGTGTGTGTGTGTGTGTGTGTGTGTGTGTGTGTGTATGTCTATGTGTGTTTGTGTTTGTCAGTGTGTGTGTGTCTGTATCTATGTGTGTATCTATGTGTGTCAGTGTGGGTATGTCTGTGGGTGTGTCTGTGTGGGTGTATCTGTGTCAGTGTGTGGGTATCTGTATGTCTGTGTGTGTCTGTATCTCTCTCTCTCTCTCTCTCTCTCTCTCTCTCTCTCTCTCTCTGTGTGTGTGTGTGTGTGTGTGTGTGTGTGTGTGTGTGTGTAGAGACAAGATGTTAGTTCCCTTGGAGCTGGAGTTACAGGCTGTTGTGAGCTACACTGTTGGTGCTAGGAACCAAACTGTTCCTCTATAAGAGCAGCAAATGCTCTTGAGTGCTGAGCCATCCCTCCAGCCTCTTTTGTATCTTTTTGTGAGCTGAAGCATTGCAGCTTACCAAGTGTCTGCCACCTCACCTATCCACTCCTATTTTTCTTCCACTGCCTCTGTGTTCCCCAGCCCACCTGTTTTCCTCCTTTGCCATTTAGCCTTCCCCTCCTACGACCATCCTCTCCCATTTCGCAGTGTGTTCCAGCTCATCAGAAGGGAAAGTCACTGCTTCTAAATGTCATGATCAGGAACAGCCCTGCAGGAAACAGATCAATGGCAGGAAGCCTCAGAACTCAACAGCAAAACGGTCCTTCTGAAGTGACAGCTGCTGAAAGAATCACCAGTGAGAAAAGGAAGCCTGTTGAGTCAAAACTTGCATTTGTTTAAATTCAATGTCTGATGGGGGAGAGCAGGCATCACAGGAACACTCTTGTAAAAGGATTAAGGCACTATAGAAAGATAATTGGAATGTTTCATCTCTCTGCTTGTTAAGGTTGCTCTGAGAAGTAGCTAGATTAATTAGAAAGAGGAGCAAGATTATCTCTCCAGCTCGGTGTTCTGATAGTCAGAGATGCTTCTGTATGCATTAGTCATGTTAAATCTGCAGATGAAAGAAAGGATGGAACTGAAGCAATGAACCTGACATTCTGGCAGCTTCCATCTCTAATTCTAAAATATATGTAAGAGACATGTAAGGTATATAAAGGACACATTGAACTGTGATGTTTTCGTTACCCGCTATATGTTTATCTAACGCAGCCACTTGAAGGGAGTGAATGGAAGTAACATTCATTGAGTATTTTCTGTGACTCGGGCACTGAAATAGGAACCTTATGAGTGATGTATCATTTTCTTCTCAAATTTTACATTTTCTTTTAATGACCAGGCGTGCAGAATTCAAACCCACATCAGTCTGATCTCATGGGCTCAGTTTTTAATTCCAGTTGTGTTTATTGGGGATAATGGCAGAGACTGTACCATTTGTTGAGCAAATCATTTTTTGGAAGAGAACCCAAGCTGACACACATCAGATGTACGTGGATAAGAAATAGGCCTTGAAGGGGAAAAGAGGAGGGAGGGAAGAATGGGAGGATACAAGGGATGGGATAACCATTGAGATGTAACAAGAATAAATTAATAAAGAAAAAAAGAAACAGGCCTTGTCCTGGCCATGGACATTTCAGGGAATGCTTGTTATTGCAGCATAGCTTAGCCTTTCACAGCTAATGCACTGATAGACGTGAGGAGGAGGAAGAAACCTCCAGAACAAAGGAGGTTCGTCCATGCTGACCAGCAATGAGGCAGCAGAGTAGCATCTGGACAAGAATGGGACTTTAACTCAACCTGCTAAAGAACAATTGGCATCCTAGTAAGTTGGGCGGGTGCCGTGTATGGCATGGACCCTGCTGTCTGCTTTCCATCACTTCGCCCTAGCTGGGCTGCCTTGCCTGGCCTCAGCAGATAAAGATGAGCTCAGTCCTGATATGACTTGATGTGCTGGTGTGGGCTGGGGGGGGGGGGGGCTCCCATTTTTCTGAGGAGAAGGGGAGGGGGGACCAGGGAGAAGACAGTGGGAGGGAGGGACTGGGAGGAGATGAGGGAGGAGGCTACGATTGGGATGTAAGTGAATATATAAATTAAACAAAATAAAGTTTAAAAATAAATAAATAATTTTAAAAGGAACAAGGGGCTTCAGAAAGCTTCTTCTGAACACAATCTGAACCTTCAATGTCTTCATGTGGGTAGTAGGAAGATCAAAGATGTCCCTCACACCCAATGGTCAAGTGTATTGTCAGAATTGCCCATAAAAATAGGAACTATGGAAGAAACAGGTATTAATGTAGATAGATAGATAGATAGATAGATAGATAGATAGATAGATAGATAATAGATAGATAGATAATACATTATAGAAATGATTGATAGGTAGATGATAGATAGATAAATGGATAAATACATACAGATATGCATACATACATCATACATACATACATACATACATACATACATACATACATACATACATCATACCTAAAAGGTTGGAAAAAGAGAAAGCACAAAGCTGTAGGTCCAAGCAGGTCCCATGAGAATCAGGAGCACTGATACCCAAGGCAGGAGGAACTGGGTAGAGTGAATTTATTTTTCCTCCATCTTTCTGCTATATTCAGGCCTAACATGGATTGAGTGACATTTGCCCACATTGCTGAACAACTCAAGTCTATTGCTTCAGATGCTCATCTCCTATGGACACGCCTTCCCAGTCAGCAGCAGAAACACTGTTTTATCTGCCATCTGACTGTCTCTCAGAACAGTCAAGGTACACATACAGCTAAACATCTTAACAATGAAAAATAATAAACCACCCCTTCACCCTTTGACATAAATTAAGTCTGTGCCTTTCTTATAATATCCAGGCCATGAATGTTAAAAGCTGTTTTTTTATATTTTATATTAATCATTAATCTTAAAGATACAAACCAATTATCTCATTCACTTGAATCCAACAGACAGTCAATCAATAAAGGTCACTACCCTCAATGGATGTCTGTTACAAAACTGAGATAACCAATTTGGAATTCTAACATAATCTAGTTCTCAATTAATTAAAATCTTCTCTTAGAATAAGCCATTGATCCACTCCTCATATATTGAAACGCAAAGAAAAAAGTAGTCACATAAAAAGCAAATGTTGGGGAAATTGTGGAGTGAGAAGACTTTCTTTCCCTGCCCATTTCTATTTCGACATCTTCCCTAAACTTTTTCATTTTACTTCATCCCCAAATACTCAAAAACTTCACAACCCCTATTGTACTTAAACTTTCCACATCACTTCTGGCAACAAGTAGCTGCTCCAAACCCACTGCGCCTCCATTTTACGCTCTATGATCAACCACAGGTAAACCTGCCTTGCCGAGGAACTCTCACCTCTAGTTACTGGTTGTTAATGAGTATATAGTATTAAACAGTCCCTGATTCAATCCCAGGTTCGGCACCAAATATGAGGTAAAAATTTAAAAAGATGTTGTAGGTTTGGATAAAAGGTGCTTCAGGTAAGAGTTTTTATTAAGATAAATTGATGTCATACTACAGACTGAGTAAAAGCATTCTGAAGAGAGATCCTTCAGTCCCACAGAACAAAGGATGCTCCTTGCTCTTGTATGTTTCCTGGAGAGGAGGACCATTCCATGCCAAGTGGCTTAACCTATGTTCAAGGACTGACAATCATGGGTGAGGAAGTCAGAAAGACACCAACCAAAAGTAAAGTTATATTTCAAGGCTACCTTGGTCTGAGCATCAGGGAGATAGACCTGCTCAAAATAGCAGGAGTTGGGGAAGATAGTCTTTGGGTTGGTCTGGTGCTATGTATTCAGATGCTAAACTCTGGCCTACAACATCTGGTTGCCCAGTGCATTCTCACATAAACCAGACTTCATTGTGTAAACTCTGTTTCCCAGTTATCTCTGATTGGTTAATAAGGAAGGCTGGATAGCAGGCAGAGCTTTGGTTCCAGGGCTTGGAGGTCTCAGGTAGGGACCAGGATAAGAGAGGGAGGAAGAGAAAAGAAGGAAGAAAGAAGGAAAGAAAGAAAGAAAGAAGAGGAAGAGAAGGGATGTGGCCTGATGGAGTGGATCTATCCCAGACAGGATGAATTTTGACAAGTAATCAAGGAGTGTGGCCAGACTCACCTAGAAAATAAGTTTAAACCGTACCTGCCCAGTTATTGTGTTTAAAGATTGTTTAAATAAAAAGGTCTCTGCCTCAATTATTTGGGAACTAGCCAGGTCATAGATGAGCCTTTTAGGATTAATAAATACCCCACTACATTTGGACTGCAGAACCACAGCAAATGTTACCAGTCACCTGTTTTGTCCCTGCATCTAAAGAGGGGGACTATGGATGCAGGGGGGTGTGGTTAAATCTCTTAAATGCTTTATTATTCGGCCTCTCAAGACAGCAGCATTTTAAAGGTCTTTGATCTAGTATATACTCCAATCCCTAGTCAGGATTTTTACTTATGTGTTCCTCTCAGTTAACATGATTTCTTTTGACAAGGATTGTGAAAAAAAACTATACTTAAATCTACAGAAGCAGGAAGTACGGGTCTTTCCAGGATTATGGGAGGTCAACAGTTTTAAAAAAAAATTCATCAGGACTTTTGCAAGACCCCATATTATTCCACATGTGCTACTGTCTTCATGACCATACCCATGATCTCACAGTTCCTTCACAGAAAGACAATAGTCTTCTCTGCATGAGCCATCCTCCATGTTAGGCACAGCCACTTAGTGGCCCTCTGTTAGATTCTGGAATTCTGATAGCTACAATAAACAAAAGATTTCAAGCTCTAATGGAATCCTCCTCCCTTGCCTGATATACTCACAATCTCAAGAGGACTCCATTCCAGCTCCCCAACTCATAGTACTCTGAAATGAATTTCTCTAGGATGTTAAACACATGCTTCAAAATGCCCTAGCCCTGTCAGCCTCGAGTGGTGGACAATAAATGAGTCTATGGGAAGTGGCCAATTATAAAATAGTAGAGTAAAAACAACATGGAGAATCTGGACAGCCTGGAGGCCGGATTAGGAAACCAGATGAGTGTGAAGGAAATCAGCACCCTGACAAGCCGGCTAGCTACTTGGCAAATGTGCCTCAGGCCAGCACTCCTCGCACAGAGAATATGTCTTCCTTCATTGTCGACAAGCGTTAAAAATCACTTTGTAAGAGGCAAGTCTGAAGATCACCTTGTTTTGTTACTTTTGTATTCCATTGTTTTGCTTACTCACTTAGTTCCCGAAATGGAAGGAGTGGTGGGAATTGCTTCACATTAAGATTGGGGGGAGGGTTAGGATCTGAACGGCAAAATACGAATCCCATGAGGCTCTTTTACACAAGCTGGCAGGCATGGCTTAGGATCCCATATTAAGTCTCTCCTTCCTGAACACACACATATCTCTCTTTCTCTCTCTCTCTCTCTCTCTCTCTCTCTCTCTCTCTCTCTCTCTCTCATACACACACACACACACACACACACACACACACACACACACACCTCTAACCTCCATCTCCTAACACTACAGGATAGAGATGCTCAGGCTTCCATTGAGAAAGGCACAGAAAACATTAACTTGGGAAGAAGAGGAGGGGGAGGGATAGGAAGGGAAGGAGAAAAAGAAGGAGAAGAAGGGAGATAGGGAGAAAGAACAGAAAAAGAGGAGTGGGGAGGAAGAAAAAGAGGAGGGTACACAACACGGAGATAAGCCCCACATGATGTGATGATGCAGGCAGCATGAACTTCAAAGAACAGCGACTATAGTGACTACTTAGTAGAAATCTTCCTTGCAAGCACAAGGGTGGCAGTTACTCCATTCGTGATAACAGAAGCATGATAGAGGAGATTAAAATACTGCGCTCCAGAGAACAGAAAAAGAAGAAAAAAATTCATCTCCACAATAGACATAGTCAGAGATCAGAAATAGAACCAAATTGCAGAGATCAGAAACAGAAGGACATGATAAATATCCAGTGGGAAGTGAAAAAGGTTAACAACAAACTCTAAGAGTCTAGGGAATGAGGAAATCCAAAACTTCAGGTAAAAAATGGTGCGGGAAGTTGCTGAAAGGAATGAGCTCTCTGCTCTGCAGAAGTGGCTGGGCTGTGCCTCTCCTAAACAGCAGGGCAGATCAGGAAAGCCATCATCCTGCCTGTGCAAGTGTAGCCTTCCAGTATTCCCTCCACAGCATCTGTCTTTGTATGCCAAGAACAGAAGCAGCATGGCTTTGCCTTCCCACCTCACAGATCAGCTGCCCTTCCAGTCTCTCTGTGTGAACCTCACCATGAACTCAAAACCAAACGCCTTTTATCACCACTTCTCTGACCTTAATTTTCAGCTCTCATATGCAGTGAGTAAAATCTCCCAGTTTGTCCAACCCAGCAAAGTGTAAGCTCTTTATTGTTTTCCTCAATAATATCCGAAAGTCAAGAAGTTAGGGACAGGTGGATTTTGATGAAAGCCTCAGAGGGACTGGCCCTTCAACAGTGTTATCATGGCAAAGCCTTGACTGCATCTGTGGAGCTAGCCAGGGGCCTTCTCCAATGCTCACCACATGTTCCAGCATTCATGCCTCAGGCTAGATCTGAAATAAAATTTATTCTCTTGGTGAGAGAGAACATAATGTCACTGAAGGTCACATTTTATCATCCTTCTTACCTTTCAGACTGAACACCAGCACCAAAGATGATATATGGATCAGAGATTCTCTGGGGTCAAGGTCAGGCTTGAAGATGTGACAAAGCAAGTCTCTAAACCCAGCCAATACTGAGATTGCATCAGCAGCTGAACTGACTTAACTAGAAGGGTACAAGGAAAGTCTAGGCTAGCTGGCTTCCTTTTCCCCCCCCAACAGTTTTTATCCATCCAGCCCTCTCTCCAGCCTATAGGGTGGAGCCATCCTTATTTTGGAGGAATCCTTAATCTTTAGTTAGGGCTCTCTGCAAACTCCTTCATGGGTATGCCCAGAAGTATGATTACTAATCTTTTAGAGAGTTCTCAAGTGGACAGTCAGGATTAAACCATCATAGCTGGCTCTGATAGGATCTAAATTGTGCGAAACCTTGATGCCATGTTTCTGGGGTAGAGTGGTGTACAGCCAGTGCTTAATAAATATGGTACAGAAGGGAGGGAGGAAAAAAGACAGAGGAAAGAGAAACAGTAGAAGAGGATCGATTAAATTAGTTCACATCCTCTGTTTACCCAGGTCCTACTCTCAGTACAGCTCCTCCGTAGTCAAGATCATGCTCTTTTGGGATGTAGGGAACTCCCATTCATCTCCTCACCCCTTTTAAAGTTACCCTCCTTACACCCAAAGATAAGAGATCTTGGTCCATGTTAACTGCCATGCCCTCTGATTCTCCAGTCTTTCAGACTCTCTAGGAATAAAACAGTTTTTCTTTTTTACATAATGCCATACCTCAAAGCCACAACAGCTAAGGACTAAGGACGAGGTGCCAGGTGTGGATCTTCACATGGCACTGAAGTTCAGTCCCACCATGTCACCAGCCCTTTAGTTTCAGTTCAGACCAAATGACTTTCTCTGGCTCTGGATCAGAAGCTATGGGGAGAGCTAAGCATAAGGGGCAAAGGGACAGCATAAGAACACACTCAACAAAACCCAAGGCAATATGGCACCAACAGAAGCCAGCTTCCCTACTACAACAAGCCCTGGATATCCTAACACACTTGAAGCACAGGAAAACAACCTTAAATCTAATCTTGTGAAGATTATAGAGGCCTTTAAACAGTAAATAAATACATCCTTCAAATAAATACAGGAAAATACCATCAAACAGGGAAGGGAAATGAAAAATCCCTTAAAGAAATACAGGAAAATGCAAGCAAACAGGAGAAGGAAATGAATAAAAGAGTTCAAGACTTGTAAAGGGAAATAGAAGCAATAAAAAAAAAGATAAATAGAAGCAATCCTGAAGATGGAAAACCTAGGAACTACAGGTTCTACAGGAACTACAAATGCAAATGTCACTAATAGATTACAAGAGATGGAAGAGAGAATCAATACATTGGCCAAATAAAATGCTAAATCTAAAACATTTCTAACACAAAACATCCAGGAAATTTGGAACACCATGGGAAGACCAAACCTAAGAATAACAAGAATAGAAGGAGAAAATTACCAGCTCAAAGTCCCAAAAAATATCTTCAATTAAATTACAGAAGAAAATTTCCCTAACCTAAAGAAAGAGGTGCCTATAAAAGTACTAGAAGCCTACAGAACACCAAATAGATAGGACCAAAAATGAAAATTCTCTGGCCACATAATAATCAAAACACTAAGTGCACAGAACAAAGACAGAATATTAAAAGCCACAAGGGATAAGGGATAAGTAACATATAAAGGCAGACCTATTAGAATTACACCAGACTTCATAACAGAGACTTTAAAAGACAGAAGGGCCTGGGAAGACATCTTTCAGACCCTAAGAGAACACAGATGTCAGCCCAAACTACTATACCCAGCAAAACTTTCAATTACACAGATGGAGAAAATAAGATATTCCATGACAAAATCAAATTTAAACAATATCTTACCACTAGCCCAGCCCTACAGAGGATACAAGAAGTAAAACCAACACAACAAATGTATCTAGACCCAAGAAAACACAAGAAATAAATAATTTCACATCAGCAAAATCAAAAGAAAGGAAGCATACACACTCACCTACCACCACCAATATCAAAATTACAGGAACCAACAATCATTGATCATTAATATCTCTCAACATCAATAGACTCAATACCCAATAAAAAAGACAGACTAACAGACTAGATGTAAAAACAGGACCCATCATTCTGCTGCATACAAGAAAAACACTGCAACAACAAAAATAGATATTACCTCAGTGTAAAGAGGTGGAAAAAGGTTTTCCAAGCAAATAGACACAAGAAACAAGCAAGAGTACCTATTCTAATATCTAATAAAATTTACTTTCAGCAAAATTAATCAAAAGAGACAGAGAAGGGCACTTCATGCTCTTCAGAAAAAACATACACCAAGATGATGTCTCAATTCTGATCATCTCAACAGATGCTGGAAAAGCCTTTGACAAAATCTAACACCTCTTCCAGATAAATGTCTTGAAGAAATCATGGATACAAGGCACATACCTAGACATAATAAAGGCAGTATACAGCAAGCTGATAGCAAACATCAAATTAAATAAAGAGAAACTTAAAGCAATTTCACTAAAATCATGGATACAATAAGGCTGCCCATTCTCTATAGAACTATGCAACATAGTACTTGAAGTCGTAGCTAGTGCAATAAGACAACTAAAGGAGATCAAGGGGCTACAGATTGGAAAGGAAGAAGTCAAAGTATCACTATTTGCAGATGATATGGTAGTGTACATAAGTGTCCTCAAAAGTTCTACCAGAGAACTCCTACAGTTGATAAACACCTGCAGCAAAGTGGCTGGGTACAAAACTAACTCAAAATATTCAGTACTCCTCCTGTAAACAAATGATACATGGGCTGGGAAGCAGCACCCTTCACAATATCCACAAACAATATGAAATATCTTGGTATAACTCTAACCAAGCCAATCAAAGCACTGTATAACAAGAACTTCGAGTCCCTGAAGAAAGATACTGAGGAAGATACCAGAAAATAGGAAAAAAAAATCTCCCATGCTGATGGATCAGTAGAATTAACATAGAACAATGGCCACCTTACCAAAAGCAATCTACAGATTCAATGCAGTCTCCGTCAAAATTCTAGCACAGTTCTTTACAGACCATGAAAGTCAAAATCTCACCTTAATATGGAAAAATAAACACCTAGGATAGTGAAAACAATTCTGTATAAAAAAAGAGGTGTCAACATCCCCGATTTCAAGTTGTACTACAAAGCCATAGTAATGAAAAGAAAGAAAAGATGACATGATATAGGCATACAAACAGGTTGATCAATGGAATCAAAGACCCAGAAATACCCACACACCTATGGACACTTGATTTTTTACAAAAAAAGCCAAAACCATACACTGGAAAAGAGAAAGCATCTTAAACAAATGAAGCTAACTGAATGTCTGCATGTAGCCGACTGCAAATAAATCCATATTTATCACCCTGCACAAAACTAAAGTCCAAGTGGATCAAAGACCTCAACATAAAACCAGAGTCATTAAGTCTATTAGAAAAGAAAGTAGGGAAAATTCTTGAATTACTGGCACAGGAGACAACTTCCTGAACAGGACACCAACAGCTCAGGTTCTAAGATCAACAATTAATGAGGCCTCATGAAACTAAAAAGCTTCCATAAAGCACAGGGCACTGTCAATTTGAACAAAATGGCATCGCACAGATTGAGATAACATCATGACCAATCCTACATCTGACAGAGGTCTAATATCCAAAATATATAAAGAACTCAAGAAATTAAATACCACCAAGCCAAATAACCCAGTTTTTAAAAGGGGGTACAGAGCTACACAGATAATTCTCAAGAGAAGAATCTTGAATGACCAAAAAGCACTTAAAGAAATGCTCAGTATCCTTAGTCAGAATGGCTAAGACCAAAAATTCAAGTGACAGCACGTGCTGGATGTGGAGAAAGGGGAACACTCCTCCACTGCTGGTAGAAGTGCAAACTTGTACAACTTCAGAAACAAGTACATAGCTTTTTTTTTTTTTTTACCTTTTACAACCTTTCGGGTAGCATCTTTTATTTTCTTCCTGTTTATTATTATTATTTTTGCACTGGTCTGTTGGTACTATTTTTATTATCAAGGAATCTAACCCACTGAACGGGATGTGGTAAATGCTTTCCACTTCGATTTATCTTACTAACCGACTTATCAATCTTTATTTCTGATGTTAAAAAGGAGGCACTTTCTTCACACGGCATCTTTTCCACCTGTAACTCTAATCCAGTGTGTCTGTTTCAATTCATTGTATACTATAAAAGCAGACTTTTTATATATTTAATTTATTGTTCCAACATCCCACAAACTAACTAACCTTCTGGTCACTAATTAGAATGCAGTCAATCACATTCTAAAGTATTACACATGCAAATATCTGTTTCAGGATTGTTTATGTATTATCTCTTAAATTGCCTGTATTTTTACTTCAATATCACAAAATCTGAGTTTAGCTTTAAAATACACTTTGCCATCTCATAAGGTAGCACACACTAACATTTCAAAAGGAGTCATTGGAATTTAGTTGGAGTCATATTAAAGTTTTCAAACTGTAGGAACTCGTAATATTTTTACAAACTGAAGGTTCCCATTTAGGAATAATTGCATTTTTATTCATTTAGGTAAATGGTCCTAACCTTTTTAAAATATCTTCCTGAAGCATTTTATGATTTTCTTTATCTAGGCTTTCTGTCAATTTTCTCATTAGGATGAATCACGGCTATTTTCCATTTGTACAACTCACATGGGTAGCATCTTCCCCTTCATCTCCGAAACAATAATAGATATAGACATAAAAATTACTGAATTCCCTGTATTAATTTTAGGCCTATTTGCCTTTTTTAACACTCTGATTTCTCTAGTTTCTTTTTCACAGCCTCTCTTATTCTCCATGCCCTGTTAATGCCTGTCCTTTCTGCTCTCTCATAACTCCATAAAACAAGAAATAATTGCCAGGAACCCCTGAGGATTCAGGTTTGTGATCTGTCGTGTTCAAAAAAAGATGGGTTTATAGAGGGAACTTTTTAAATATGAGCACATCTCTCAGAGGCATGGGATGAGCAGCCCTATATGAACTCAAAGTACTCTGAAAAATTCAGATGTTTCTGTGAAAACTCCTTCTTCCCATGACCTTAGCGTTCAAATATACTCCTGTGCCATTTATCCCTCTAGTTCCCATTCATTTCCTTCTAGAAAGTTCCTTCATTGCATGATCAGAATAGTTCCTGTCAAGTGCTCTGGAAGAGAATCTCTGATCCTTTATTAGGAAGCTGTATGCACAGCTGGCTCCACAGCAAAATCTAAAGCAGGAAACGAGTTTCCCCAATACCTAGCCTGTAACAAGAACAGTTCAATGTTTAGTGCATTGGACTGGGAGGAGGCACTTTCTTGCACATATTTTGATGCATTTAATAAGAAAGCCCAAACGAACAAGAATAAAATTCTAACATCCTCAGCCACAGTGACAAGTGCAGAAGTAATAATAAAAGGCTCTTCTGTTTTCTCATTCCATTTTTAAGCTACTGTTTGCTTCCGTTACAAGCACCTGCTGCTCTACAGCTGTGTCAGGGAATAGGTTTGTGTGCTAAATTACCAACTTGAAGCTTCCTGGTAGCTCTTCTACTAACGAGCTGCCAAGACCAGAATGATGGGGCTTCTGTTTTAATTGACAACCAAAACAAAACCTGGCCACTCTGAGCAGGCTCCTCTCTGCCTGCTGCTCCTACAGAGAAGTGGCGAATGGCATGTGACTCACTAAAGCCTGAGACTAGGATCTTGATGTTAAGTCCAAAAATGGCTTCACAGACCTTGACAAACTCGTGTGTGTGTGTGTGTGTGTGTGTGTGTGTGTGTGTGTGTGTGTGTGATGTTTTTCCTATAGGTGCTATCCATGTAAAATGTGAGAAAACTTTAAGCCCTTGCAATTCATCCATTGACCCTCCTATTCAAGAGTTCACATGTGGTAGAAGCAAAGAGCTGAGAGTGGCTGGGCTCAGCCATGCGCTTGTCTTTTCACTTCTAAAAGAAAAATATGAAGGCTAGAGAGGAAGTCCGGTGGCTAACGTGCTTGATCCACAAGCAAGAGCCCCTAAATTTGATGCCTTAGACCTCACAGGAAAGCAGCAGGGGCTCCTGTAATGCCAGCGGTGAGGAAGCAGAGACAGGCAGATCTTTCTTGGATTCTTGCTGGTAAGTTAACTAGCCAAAGTGGTAAGCTCCAAGTTTCCTGAGAAATCCCATCTCAAAAAATAATACTGAGATGGCTTAGTAGATAAAATTCCTGTTACCAAGGCTGACAAAGTTTGATCTTTGAGAACCAAGTGGTGGAAGGAGAGAACACACACATGCGCACACACACACACATGCATGCACGCACATGCACACATGCACATGCATGCACACACACAAACATATATACAGTGTGACCTTGGCAAGGCTCATTTTAATCATCTGTTGAAGGATTTCTTGGGTACATGATTTTCCAGTGAGTTTTTCAGCCAATTTAATGTAAGGTCTATGCACATATTTTGAACAACTATTTTTCCAAAAGTCTTCTTCTTACTGCCAAGTTGTTCTTTAGTTGCTGACTAATCTAATGGTAGAATCAATTCTCTTCTTACAAATATTCGTTTTTCAGCTAATATTGTTTGGAAGTGGGTTTACAGCTTCATGCGATATAAACTGAATAAAGGTCAGATATTTAAAAATAAAATAAAACCACAGCTCCCCAAACAAAGTAGTGCTTCTTTGTTTGAAATGAAATATAAAGAGTAGATGTTAAAATTTCTCAAAATGGATATTAGAAAGCACATGAGCTAGGATGACTGATGACATCTCAGAGAAATGTGCCTTAGGCCCTCAATCTGCGTCTATTCATTCCACTTTAGAGTTCAGCGCAATAAACTTAATCACTGATGTTTTTGTTTTATTTGATTTTCAGTGGGAAACATGGGGAGGGGGGCTGGTAAACAAACCCTGATGGCAGTGAGTGAGTGGATGTCTTTAACAATTAAAAATATAAAAACCGACTGAGAAGCCCAGAAAAGGAGCAAACTGCTCCCACCCTTGGGAGACACCCTGCACCCACGTCAAGGGTCAGCATCTCCTTCATCTGTGCAGAAGCAAACTGAGGCAGATGGAGTTCTCTACCCTCCTCTGGATCACGTAGGGAATTACGCAGACTTTGGGTGAAATGTCCTCTACAGAAGTAGATTCAATGAATCCTCTCCGTGGTCTTCAGAAGCTGTCTATCAGGCTCACTCTGGGCTGGGAACTTCCAGCCTCTAAAGTTTGTTTGCTCTACTCTGTTCATGCCAAGTCACTGACACATGTGGAGGTAGCAAGGGTAAAGGAGAGGAGCCTTCCTGACCTCTACTGGCTGTTTACAGAACAAAACTCCAAGAGGCTCTTTAAAACAGTAATGTACACTAAAAATTATCTCACCCCCTTCCTCCTCTTGCCTTTCCTCCCTCCCTCCTCCTCCTCCCCTTCCTCATTTCCTTCCCCTCATCCTTCCCTGTCTTCATGCCCTCCTCTCTCTTCTCCCCCTTTCCTCTTCCCCTCCCCCTCCCCTGCCTCACCTGTGTTATAAATAGGAAGAACAGAGCATCTCCTGTAGCAGACATTTGCCCTCTTTCCTTGCCCTGATTTTCTATTTCTGTGGGCAAAGTCATCCCCTGCCCCTCTCCGAAACCACAGTCACAAGGAAACCCAAACCCTTATCCTCTTCCTTTTTAGTCCTGCCTCTCAGGGGAGAGATCCCTCTCTTACTAAGAGATTGATCTGCAGATCCCAGCAGTGGGGCCAGGTCACTCCTCATGTATCTTGTGGTTTCTCTGGTTCTTGTGAGCTGTGATCGTATAATTCCCATCAGCTCTCTTGGACTGAGTTTCAGCTGTACAAGTAAGTGGAAACTGTACCTGGCTGAGAAGGCCTGCTATATTCTATGGGTCTTGGAGATGTCTGAGTGTGAGATGTACCCATAGATGGCTTCAAGATAGTAGCAATTTTACAATTGCTCTGACTGTACTCAACATATGATCAGTGACTGCTGAGCCTGGACTACCAAACAGTTAGACTCTAGAAGGAGGATGATCCGCATTCACTGGGCAGAAGGCAGTAAGGACACATTCTCGAGTTTCTAAGAAGAGATGACGGAAGGTGGGGGCAGGGAATACAGAAGTGTCCCCTTTCTTCTGACTGGCTTTTTCTGTGATTCAAGTCCCTTGATTAAGACCAAGTTGCCAATCTCCTGTAAAGTGATTGTCTTAGAACAATGACTCTCACTAGGGGTGAGTGGTTCCACATGCCACCTCTCCAATCACGGGTCGCTTGCCAGTGTCCTGAGCCATTTTCACTTGTCATCCCTGATGGATAAAGGACAGAAATGCTGCTGCTAAATCTTCTTGAGTGCATGAGGCAGTCTTTCAAAACAAAGAACTGTGGCCTCAAATGTCAACAGAGGTAGAGTTGAGAGCCCCTGTTTAACAGGCTTAATGGAGTAAGGGCACAGAATACAAATGAGACACGACTTCCAAATGCCCCCAGAGCCTCAGACTGGTCAAGTAGGAAACCATCCCCGTAGTGGGGTTATTTTATCTTGCCAACCTTTATGTATCTGGCTCTATTTTCTCTCTCCTCACCTTCGAGGCCCTCAGCCCATCCATACCTCCAACTCCTGGAATCCCTCCAAGTCCCTGAGGAGATTCTGGCTAATTCACACGTGGACTAAATCCCATCCAGCTCCAGAAGCAATATTAAGCAGAGTTAGAAAAATCATAGCTTTTGACTTAACAGGATTTTCTTTTGACTACTAAGGAGAGTGCCCAACTGCTTTCTCTAGCAGAAGGTTATCAACAATACTAAGTGTGATTTCCATTGCACAGATAAAGAAACAAGGCCTCATAGAAGTTAAATAACAGGCCCACTCTCAGGGCTAGCAACAGCTATCAAAAGGCTAACATTCATTGTGTTCTGGATTAATATGAAAGCACCCCCTCATGCTATGTAGTATCCCCAACTTTCCCATTCTAAAATCATAACAAACAGGGTACAAGTTACTATCTTAATAATTGGAAGTAAACCCACAATCCATGTAAATTCTCTTCTATAGATCATTTTTTCGTTAGGCTCCTTTGGTTATAAGTTACAGGAACCAATCTGAGGCATATATAGTAAGTTGGGGAAATTTGTTACAAGGAATGTAAGGATCCTCACAAAAAGCAAACACATTAGATGAACAGCTACTTCTGCCTTTTCTCTTTTCTTACTTTCTGTCCAGATGTACTTTCTTAGCTTCCTCATTTCTTTTGATTATAGAAAAACACAGCTACCCTATAGCCTGCCACAATGCATGTTATGATTTTGTTGCCTCAGAACTACCAGTCATTTACTCATCCTCTTTTTCCTTATCTTTTCGTACCCCCCACCACACTGGCAAAAAAAAAAGTCCTAGAGAAGAAAATTCAATGAGTAGCAGTTTCAGATCAATGCTAACTTTCACCACGCAAAGCAAACAAAGATCTGGACAGCCCCCACCCACATCCTCGTGGATAAGAAGGCATGGTAGTTCTTGGAAAAGTCTGCCCAATGAGCTCACAGTGAAGGAAGACTCAATGCAATTAGACTAATACTCCAAAACCCTTTGGCCTGACACTTGACAGAGAATCGTGTAAAGCCAATCAAAAGCAGGATTTGCAGAGACAGCTGTTAATAATCATTTTTCCTGTTACATCTAAATTTTGATTAGTTAAACAATGATACTGGTTAGAAGACCCTTTACTTCCTGAACTGAGACTCAGCAGCACTCCTTCCAAGGTCTTATGAGGTCTATTTATTGTTTGAACTCCAGTCAGATGAGTCTTCAAAGGGGGCAGGTGTAGAGATCGCTTAATGGGGGCAGTACTCTCTCTGGAACATATTAGTTAGATGCATCTTATCTAGACAGAAACCAAAACAGACTAGATGAACCCTAACTGTGCTCCTGCAGGCCTGGCTCCTGTTCCTGGCACTGCCTCCTGATTCTTTTTTTTTTTTTTTTTTTTTTTTTTTGGTTTTTTTTTTTTTGGTTTTTCGAGACAGGGTTTCTCTGTGTAGCCTTGGCTGCCCTGGACTCGCTTTGTAGACCAGGCTGGCCTCGAACTCACAGTGATCCACCTGCCTCTGCTCCCAAGTGCTGGGATTAAAGGCGTGCACCACCACGCCCGGCTACCTCCCTGATTCTTAATGTGCATATTTGCCAAGGTGAAGATGAAAAGTGGGGCAAGTCGGCCCAAAGTTTTCACTACCAAGATTTTCCTCAAAACAAACACATCCTTTCATACTGCTCAGATATTTTAAAAAAATAAATACATAATGTGATTTACAAGCAAATGTATGGAACTAGAAATGATCATCCTGAGTGTGATAACCCAGACCCAGAAAGACAACACATGGTATGTACTCACTTATATGTGGATAGTAGTCATAAAATACAGGATAACTATGTAAGATTATTCTTCACATACAATATATATATATATATATATATATATATATATATATATATATTTCTACTCTAATATGAGATATTGTACCCATATAACTCAATTACAATACAAGTTTTACTTCCAAATCTTTGAAAGTGCTATTGCAAGCTGTTTAGGACAAATGAGTTATACAAGTTAATTGATAGTGGGTCAAACCATGGTCATATCAATTGCTAGTCTATTTTATCACATCTTAGGTGCAACAGATAGATATGATTCTATAGAAAGATAAGGTAAAATAGTTAGGTAAGGTCTTCAAAAACCTCAGAGACATACAGAATATGGGATTTTAAAATGTTTTTATTATTTTAAAGATTCATTGACAATGAGACAGGTTAACCCCTGGCAACACCCAGCCTACCTCAAAGAGGATGATGAGCATCAAATAACCTCCTTACGGAGATGGCTTTAAATGTGGCAAACCAGCCACTGTGCAAAATGTCATAATTTCTACTACAGACAGAATTCTGCCTTAAAAAAGGCAAGCTTGGATGCAGGCAGAGTCGATGGCCAAACTCTGCCAAGACAGAGTGACAAGGCCTAAAAGTTGCAAGAATATACAACTTATCAATTAGGACTGACCTAACTATATATTATCCAGCTATCTCTTAGTTCATAATGAGTTCAGGACAATACTTTTATCTGTCTTTCACTCTAAGAAACAGAATAAATCCAGACATCTCTAGGTAGCTTCATTTCAACTTAGGTTCATGGAAAGTTTAAACAAACTTGCCTATACTTATGGTGAAATACCAGGATTCGAGGTGCCATCTGGAGTCAGGGCTTATCTGAAGCCACAAATCTGCCGCAAGGCTATTCCTACTGAGACATCTGGAGGTCCACAAAGGTATTTATTGCAGTCATAAACTAACTTTAACTTTTAAAACTATTTGAATCAAATCAGGAATTCTATAATCAGTGGTTAATTCATCTGAATAATAAATAATACATCTTCAACAGATTCCTATAGGAAGTTTGCTCAATCAGAGCTGGTCAATACTGAGAAAGTAACAGTTCATGCCAATGTCAGATGTATTTTCTTTTTGATTTTTCGAGACAGGGTTTTTCTGTGTAATCTCGGTTGTGCTGGACTCACTTTATAGACTGGGCTGGCCATGAATTCAGTCCTGGTAGTCCTGGACTCACATTGTAGACCAAACTGGCCTTAGATTCACAGTGATCCACCTACCTCGGCCTCCCTGGGTACTAGGATTAAAGGCATGTGACACCATGCCCAGCTCTAATGCCAGGTTTTGGAGAGATGCAACAAAGCACAATTGACAGGGTAGTCAGAAGTTGGAAATAATTCTGAGGTACATCACGATACAGACTTTGCAAATCCTGGATCACCTCCAGAGACCACTCATGCCTACTGAACTTCCTCAAATCATTAGCTCCTGACAGCATGTCAGAGGCTGGAAGCCGTTTGGTTGTGCATCGCAGTACAGACTTTGTGAATACTGGATCATCTAGATAGTCCACATGCCTAGTGAGCACCCTCAACAGGGTGGCTCTTGGCACCTCCCTTGTCCCAGAGATGCACTTCCCCACCTACTTCTGTTCTCGCTCCCAGTCCTTTCCCCACCCCATCCACCCCACCCCACCCCACCCCACCCCACCCCACCCCACCCCACTCCACCCCACCCCACCCCACCCCACCCCACCCCACCCCACCCACCCCACCCCACCCACCCCACCCACCCCCACCCCACCCCACCCACCCCACCCCACCCCACCCCACTCCACCCCACCCCACCCCACCCACCCCACCCACCCCACTCCATCCCACCCCACCCACCCCACCCAACCCAACCCCACCTCACCCCACCCACCCCACCCCACCCCACCCCACCCCACCCCACCCACCCCACCCACCCCACTCCATCCCACCCCACCTCACTCCACCCCACCCCACCCCACCCACCCCACCCCACCCACCCCACCCACCCCACCCCACCCCACCCACCCCACCCACCCCACCCCACCCCACTCCATCCCACCCACCCCACCCCACCCCACCCCACCCCACCCCACCCCACTCCATCCCACCCCACCCCACCCACCCCACCCCACCCCACCCCACTCCACCCCACCCCACCCACCCCACCCACCCCACTCCATCCCACCCCACCCACCCCACCCAACCCAACCCCACCTCACCCCACCCACCCCACCCCACCCCACCCCACCCCACCCACCCCACCCACCCCACTCCATCCCACCCCACCTCACTCCACCCCACCCCACCCCACCCCACCCCACCCCACCCACCCCACCCCACCCCACCCACCCCACCCCACCCCACCCCACCCCACTCCATCCCACCCCACCCCACCCACCCCACCCCACCCCACCCCACCCCACCCCACCCCACCCACCCCACCCCACCCCACCCCACCCCACTCCATCCCACCCACCCCACCCCACCCCACTCCACCCCACCCCACCCACCCCACCCCACCCCACCCAACCCAACCCCACCCCACCCCACCCAACCCTCACTCTTTCTACACGTGACCTCCACCCCTGTTACCTTTACCACCCTCTCTCTTACCCAGTTACCTCTCTTCTTCAGATGTTTATTTCCCCTTCTGAGTGAGATCCAAGCATTTTTCCCTTAGCCCTCCTTGCTACTTAGCTTCTTCGGGTCTGTGGATTATAGCATGGTTATTCTGGAAAGGCATCTGCATCCAGCCCCAGAGACCCCTACCCTGGACCCCTTCAGAGCAGCAGCCAGGCATTAACAGGAGGCTTTTGGGAGTCTATGTATTTTTAATTTAAAACATAAAAGCCATATAGTACAGGATAAACACACTACAATTCACAGACCCAAAGAAAGTAAGAAAAGGGGGACCCAAAGGGGGAGGATTACATCTCACTCAGAAGGGGAAATGGAAAAAGCAGCAGAAGTTATTGAAGAGAGGAAACAAGTTAGGAGAAAAATGTAGAGAGAAATAAGGGTGGAGATCAGACCTGGGGAGAGTGGGTGCAGGAGGACCGAGGGCCTGCAGAGAGAGGAGAAGCCATGGGTGGAGGCATCTCTGTGAGAAGCTGGAGACATAGGACAGGGTAGGCTTCAGAGAAGATAAGGGGGTGACTAGCTGTAGTAGCAGGGGTCATAGAGACTGAAAAGGACACCCTCTAACTATACAGGGCTCCTAGTAGAGGGAGGGTAATACCACCCCACCCATGAAATCTTTGACTCAGAACTTACTCTGCCTAAAAAAAAATGTGTAGGGATAAAGTTAGAGCAAAGATTTAATGTCCAATCAATGCCTGGTTCAACATGAGACCCACCCCCATGGAAGAGAGTCAACACTTGACACTATTAAAAGATACTCCGCTATACCCACAGACAGGAGCTGTCCACTGAGAGGATATACCCAGCTGTGGATCCAAACAGATGCTGAGTCTCACAGCCAAACATCGAGTGAAGCATAGGGAATCTTGTGTAAAAGTGGGGGCAGGGAGATGGAGAGAAGGGCCTGGAGGTGACAGAAGCTCGGCAAAGACACCAGCAGAGCCAATTAACCAGGGCCCAGAGAGGCTTACAGAGACTGAAACACCAACCAAGGACCCTGCAAGGACTGGACTTCGGTCCCCTACACAGATGTAGCAGATGGGCAGCTCAGGCTTCATGTGGGTCCCCTAGTACAGGGAGCGAGGATGTCTCTGACATGGACTTTGTTGCCTGTTTTTTATCACTCCCCCACTCCTGGGAGGGATGCCTTGCCAGGCCACAGCTGGCATGGAAAGGCTCTCCGTTTCTGAGGAATAGGGAAGGAAGAGGGGCCAGAGGGAAGGAGGGAAAGACCAGGAGGAGAGGAGGGATGGGCCATGATAAGGAGGTAAAGTGAATAAATAAATTAATTAACTTTTAAAAAACTATAACATCAAGTCCCACCTCCTCCAACCTTGCTTTCAGGCCAGCTGTCTAAGCCAGTCTCTTTTGTGAGCATTTTAAGAAGAAGTGAAAATACTTAGATGCAAACAAATGGTGCTGAGTGATAAAATAAAATCCTCTGAAAAGAGGACGGGACAGAGCAAGTGAAGACACTTTCTCTTCCACCCTATAAAATGCAGATAGCTGCAGAACTACTGCAAATACCACGGTGGCTGTATTTTCAGCCCCTACTTATTACAGCCCTTAGTGGATAGTCTCTCTGTTGTCTTAAGCCATTCATCTTTGGAGAAATATGGCCCATTTCTCTGTTTATTTATCTCCTTAGAAATGGAATAGCATAAACTGTTGCTCTATAATAAATTCCCCACTTTTAATAGTTTGAATGGTGGAACAGTAAAATGAAAGTCAAGCGTTATTTTTACTCCTTGGGTTTTTGTCATTTTGAGTATCCTCGGTGCCATTTAATGTCACGATCCCTGAGAATGGGCTCAGTTCTATTATCTATCTTCTGAAGATAATTTTTCTCAAACCCAAGACATCTAAAAGTAGAGCAGAAGGATTAATCAGAAAAGAGTTTAGTCTTTGTGTCCAGAAGTGCAGAAAAATAACAGTGGTTTGTAAGCCACACATACAAATTTCAAAATGCAGAAAAGAAAACAAGTTTTTCCTAGGATAATCACTAAATCACTCAAATTATTCTGCCATGAAACTTTACTGGCTAATACGAAGTAAACACTTGGACGGCCCAAGAAAATAATCTAGGAATAGTTCGGCTTTTCAGAACTCAACTTTGACGGGAAGTAATTGGCATTGGCTTTATACAAACCATCAGCCTCACTCTGGTCCTTAACACCTCATAGTACAAAAGGACTTCCAGACAAAGTCATAATCTACTCCTGGGCCTCCTGCATGGAGTTTCTGCCCCCCTCCCTGCCGCAATGCTTATCCCACATCAAGGGAGGTGATATAAAGGTTTGCTCGTCACCTGACTTCCACACCACACCAGGCAAGCTGCCTGCTCACTGTCCCTGAGCTTCACAAAGTCCATGGAGGATTCTCAAGAGGAAGAAAACATTTGAAGAAGAAAAACAGTGAGTTTGAAGGGCAGAGCCCCAACACCCAGCCTGAAATACTTCTAAAAATGCATGCGCCTGTACACCAAACACAGCCAAGTGTTCCCACTGACTCACATCTCTTTCTCAGTTGTTTCCTCACTCTCCTATCAAGGTTCCTGTGTAAACCATCACCCCGTCCTGAGGGAGAAAGTGAGAAAAGGCAATGTGCATCTCAGGTCAACGAAGTTGCCTTGGGCAGTGGGCGACTGTTAATGAGATACTCGTGACTAAGCAAAATGCTGAAAACAAGCGACTGCTGCATGCTCAGCCCCAAACCAGACATCTCTGCTACCAGCTCCAAGACCCAGGGAACACTGCAGGAGAGAGCATGGGAAGATTTAAGAGCCAGAGGAGAAATGCTACGCTGCAGTGTCTTCTGGAAGCAACATGCCTATCACAATTATAAACATACAACAGTTGTGGCACACCTGCACAGCACACACACACATACACACACACACACACACACACACACACACACACACACACACACACAGTGTGGGGGTTCAAAGCAGGAGGGGGAACAACTGGGAAAAGGCAGGCAGTCTAGATGCCTCTTAAGAAACCAGGTAGGCTGCCTACAGACCTCTCTCTCTCTCTCTCTCTCTCTCTCTCTCTCTCTCTCTCTCTCTCTCTCTCTCTCTCTCTCTCTCTCTCTCTCTTCCCCCAGATCCAACCGCCAAGTCTCATTCCCAGCTCTGCAGCAGAATACCAGTGACAGCCTCCACTCTGCCACGCACACCCGCCTCCATCTCCTGTGGGTCCCACAGGATCCCTTTTAACCTCTCTTCCCTATTCATCGCTTTTCAAATTAATTTTATTTTATTAACTATTCATTTTACATTCCGGAAATAGCCCCCTCCCTCCTCTCCTCCCCATCGCACTCTCCCTCCCTGTTTCCTCTACACCCCCATTCTCTACTCCTCCCCTCCCCACCCACCCCAACACATTAAGTTGCATCAGGACTGAGTGCACCCTTTCCCCACCCCCAACTCCAACAGGCACCCCCTGCTAACTCACAGGCCACGCCTGCCAGGGAACTAGATAAGCTGCCCCAAAACATTCTCTTCCCTCTCTGTTCCCCCAGATGTAATCCCGTGGTCTCATTCCCAGCTTTGCAGCAGAACACCCTTGGCATCCCTGCCTGCACCCCTGTTCCCATCTCCTGTGGATCCAACAGATCTTCCTCTTCTAACCTTCCTCCCCTCACCTGTTGCCTTGTCCCAGACCCTAGTCCTTAGTAGGCACCTCCTGTTGGCCCAAGGGCCACTGTTCTCAGGGAAACAAGCAGGCAGAAGGCCCATTCCCCTTCTAATGATCCTGAGATCCAATCCCCTCACTCCTGTCCCCAGCTCTGAAGCACGAAATCTGCTGGTCTCCCTCTACTCTCTGACCCCATCACCAAGGGATCACAAAGACTGTCTCCCCAGCTTTCCTTCCTATAACTCACCCTGGTACCCCAGCCTCCAACACCAGCAGGCATTCCCTGTGAGTACACCAGCTGAGGGCAGGAAAATTGACACTGTACAGCCATCCCACAGAATAAAATACCTGCCCCACATAGAAAAACCCAGAAATCAGCCTATAGTCATCCAAACTCAAATGCCTAGATACAGATATAGAAAAACAATCAATTGCATCCAAGGCAATATGTCTCCACTAGAGCCCAGCAACCGTCCCACAGCAGGCCCTGAATATTCCAACATAGCCGAAGCACAAGAAAAAGACCTTAAAAGCAACTATATGAAAATGATAAAGGCCCTTAAAGGGGAAATAAATAAAGCCCTTAAAGAAATCTAGGAGAACATAGTGTGAGAAAATGAATAAATCTCTTAAAGAAACCAGGGAAACACACACACACACACACACACACACACACACACACACACACACACACAAACTGAAGGAAATAAGTAAGACCCTTAAACAAATCCAAGAAAACACAAACAAACAGTTGGAGGAAATGAAATAAAAAAACGCTTAAGATCTGAAAATGGAAATAAAATCAATAAAGAAAACATAAACAAAGAGAAATCTGAAAAATGAAAATTTAGGAATTTGAACAGGGATTTGAACTGCGTAGGAAAGCTTCATCAACAAAGTATAAGAGATGAGAAGGAGACCGTGAGGCACTGAAGACATGATGGGAAAAATGGAATGGAGGTAGAAGCATGAAAAAACCCAAATGAAGTAGTTTTTAAAAAGATGAAAGCCTACAAAGTACTTCTTCCTCGGGAACTTCTCCTTTACCTCCACTGTCATTCCTCAGGTGCTCTTCGGCATCACTACAGGGATTCAGAGCATCAGCTTTTCTGGCCACTTCTCCAGTACTTCTTTCAATCTTCTTTGGAGCCATGAATTTTGCCTTCTGACTGCCATGCCCTGTGACTGCTACATGGCCATCTGCAAACCCCTGTACTATCCCACCATTATGAGCAACAGGGTCTGCACCCTGCTTGTCTGAGTGGTTTCCTAGCCATCTGACTGTGCATCATCCTGACAAATCAACTGGATTTCCGTGCACCCAAGGTGCTAAATCGTTACTGCTGTGACTATGGCCCCTCGTAGGAATAGCTTGCTCAGATACAAGGTTGCTGGAACCCCTTGACTTTGCCTTAGCAGTCGAGACCTTGATAGTCACCCTGCTGGTGGCGATTCCCTTCTATAAGTGGATCATCAGGACCATTCCAAAGATCCCTCCTGCACAGCAAAGGAAGAACGCAGTATCCACATCTTCCCACGTGGCTGTCATCTCCATCTCTTACAGAAGCTGCATCTTCATGCACATAAAGTCTTCAGCAACAGGAGTTGCCTTCAATGAGAGGGTGACTGTGCTCTCTACCTCAGTTGTTTCTTTAGCAAAGCCATTCATTTACACTTTCAGAAATAAACAGATGAAAAAGAGCTTCAAGGACATTGCCAGAAAGAGTGGAAGGCTTCAGTGAATAGAATGACTTCAGACTGAATGGGAATTCTGGGCCATAGTCATCAAGTCCCTCTCCCTCAAGCCCTCAAGGCTGGTCTCCCCTTGTCAGAGCACCAGCTGAGATGAATTTAGCATAAAGGCACTCCAGCATTCCATTTCAGATTCAGTAGTGAGAAGAAAATCTTCTCAACACAGTTTGAATATTCTCAGACTGATTTTTGAGCAGTATATTTTAAAAATATCTAAACAAATAAGTAGTGCTATTTTCATGTCTCTCACAATATAGATATTTGGGAAATGAATGAATTGTCATAGAATATTCTTGCTGCATGTATTTAAAACAAGTGTAATAGAGCTTAATAAGTTCTCGTTCTGGGGGCCGGCAAGATGGTTCAGTGACTAAAGATACTTGCCACCAAGCCTAACAACCTGGGTTCCAGGGCTGAAACCAACATGGTAGAAGGAAATAACTAACTCTTGCAAATTGTTCTGAAACTTCTACTTGCAAGCTATCACACATGAACACACACGTATATACTCATAAATATACACACACACATATACACCACACATAAATACATATACACACTACACACACACGTATCCACCACACATACTCACACATACACACTCACATACACATATACACCACACACCACATACATGCACACTCTTACACACACAACCACACACACATGCATATCACACACAGAGATGCATACAAAGACACACATATATACCAATATATACATACATACACACACAATAGATGTAAAAAAATAAGTTCTCACTTTTTTATACTAGCAGCACATAAGTTCAACTATGAACAGTATTTCCAATAATATAAAGAAGAATCTTATACAGTATCTTCAGAACAAGGAAGTCAATAAGAATAGGAGGGAGATAAGAGAGGGAAATTGGGTGAGTATAGTCATAACATATTATGTACATGTGTGAAATTGTCAAAAGTTATCATAGAGAGAGAAATACCTCTCTGCTAAGGAATTTTCTGTCTCTTGGCATTTTCCCTGTGTAGACTTTGAGTAGATGACCCAATTTGTTGGATAACTTTTCTCATAGTCACTTTGTCAGCTTCTCTTCACAGATTGCAGACTTCCAATTGCTTCAAGACTATGAACTTCCTGGAGAAAGAATAGCATTTTCTGAGGTACTTTAAAAATCCAACTCGAATCCCTAGCCTTGAGTCTAGCCCTGACTGGCTGTGTCATCTGTGTCGCCTTGCCTTCCTGTGCCTCAGTTTGCTCATTACAAAATGAATGAGAATATTGCAGGGCAGCAAGGAAGATAAGAGTCAGTTTGCGTAAAGAACTCTCCTTACGATGTGCCGTGTGACGCATCACTTAATATCAGCTGCTATTGTCTCCCTGTTGTGCATCACATAATGACATCTATTAACTATGACGCTAATGAATGAATCACGAACATGTCTGAGCTTTCTTTCTTGGAGAAGCTAGAACGCACGCAGAGCTCTTTGTGAGCTCAGGAAAGGCACGTACACATCTATAAAAAAAAAATGACCAAATATATAAAACTTCCCAGACGCAAGTTTTAAACCCACCATAATGGAGGCCACACTTCTGTGTGATTTTAGCGTGTTAGAGCACAAGAAAATTGTTTTTTGAAGAACATGGGAGACATTCAGAGTTGAGATGGATACCACTTTGTAGAAAGTTGATGTCTTTCATAAGCATCTTTTCTTTCTGAGTCAGACTGAAAAATCGTCCCCATCTGAGAGAGAAATGAGGTGCAGAGAAAATTAAGAATGCAAGCAGAAAGTTGATTTGGGTTTTACAGGCACTTGAGTGGTATCTCGAAAAATTTAGAGACCATTTAAAAGTACCTCCTCTTATTTATGGCTACACTTCCTGAGTAAAATATTGTCGGCATTAATCCTCTCTGGAATTACAGGGCTTTTCTATGTTTGATGCCTCCAGAAACTTCGAACACAAACACCAACCAAAGAAAAATATATGGAAAGACATAAATTAGACTTCTTTTTCCCCACTGGGATGCATCCATGCATCATAGCTTATAAATTTAGATTATATCTCTGCTGCCATCCAGTGATAGAATGACTTTTAGTGAAGATATCCCAAAACGCCAAAATTCAGAACACAAGGAGTTTTCAGGGAAGAAGCAGGAGCCTTCTTTTCTGTAACTTTCCAGCAATCCCGTGCTTCCTGATGATTCTCCACTAAAGCTAAGATTTCAGTAGCACGCTGGCATCTGCAAAGCAAGGAAGGCAGGGTGGGGACATTGAAAGAGCAGGATGACAACATCTGCTGTCTGTCTCAATTGGATATCATAAAGGAGTGGTCCTATTCTGCCTCACCCTAGATGAAAAAAAAACTCACCCATCACATCTACTAATGACCCCCTGACCCCATGTTGGAAGCATATCATACCAGTGTCACACTTACTCATTATTTTATTTTTAAAACACAGTCATATATAGACCAGGCTGGCTTGGAACAAACTATGTATCCAAGGGTGACTTAGTTTTTTGTTTTGGTTTGGTTCTGTTTGTTTGTTTTTGTTTGTTTGGTTTTTTTCCTTTTATTGAAAATAGTTTTCTTGGTTTTTTTCTCACATAATATACCCTGATTACAGTTTTCCTTCCTCTGTCCTCCCATTTCTTCCACCACTACCACCTCACATCAGAATCCACTCCCTTTCTGTCTCCCAGTAGAAAACAAATGGGCTTCTAAGGGATTGTAATATAATCTAAATATAAGATAAGATAAGACACGGAGCAGGCACAGTTTAATTGAACAAAGCAAACAGACGTAAAAGCACAAGAGGAGCACAGGAAACTGAAAGCACTGGTGCACGAATTCAGGAATCCTCTAACCACAGGAAGCTGGAAGCCACAGTATAGAATCAGAGGACCTGGTCCATATGGAGCAGGTGCTGTGCATGCTGTCTCAGTCTCCGTGAGTCTATATGAGTTCTGCTCTGTTCTCTTACTGGCTCTTCTTCTCCTGGTGTTCTCCATTCCCTATGTCTGCCCAACTCCTGCCTTTTCTCCCATGGGGTTACCTGAGCCCTTCGGGTCTGAGTGTTCCAAGATCTCTCATTCTCTGCATAATGTCTGGCTGTGGATCTCTGTATTTGTTCCCATCTGCTCCAAAAGGAAGCGTCTCTGATGATAGCTGAGCAAGGAACTGATCTAGTAGAGTATCACTAAGAATACTTTTATTGCTACATTTTTATATAACCGTAGTGTTTGGTTTTACTGTAGGCTCCTGGGCTATCTAGTCTCAGGGTTTCAGTCACTAAAGAAATGTCAGGTATAGGTGCCATCTTCTTGAATAGGCCCTAGTCAAAGGAGATATTGGTTGATTCCTCCCATGACCTTTGTGCCACCGTTGCACTAGCATACTTTGCAGGCTGAACACCATGGTAGATCAAAGGGTTTGTGGTTGGCTTGGAAGTTATGTTTCTGGCTTAGTAGCATACCAAAGATTGTAGATCATAAGTATGATAGTTCTATGTAGGCATCAACTCAACTTCTTTGTGTTCAATAGATTGTATTGGCATTGCCATCAGTTTGTGAAGAGTGGCCTATAGTCTTGGCCAACAACTAGATTGGATTAGAAGGAATCCAATCTTGGTACTGGCACTGGGCAATGAGAGATAGCAAGTTGTGACAATTTGATTTAGATATCCTTCATATATGTATATATTTTAGGAAGCTTCTACTGTACTTGGTTTCCATACAGCTCTTCAAATGGTCCTTAGTTTTATCTGTCTCTCTCCATATTCCCTCCCTCATACTGATCTTCCTCCCCACATCAATTCTAATTCCCTTTCCTAATGAGATCTATCTGTCCCACAAGTCCCTTACTCTATACCTAAATTCTGTGGTTCTACAGATTGTAACTTGGTTATCATTGATTTAAAATGATAATATTAAAATTAATATATATTTGTCTGTCAGGATCTGGGATATCTCACTGGTCCATCCATTTACCTACAAATTTTATGATTTCATTTTCTTTAATGGGTGAGTAATACTCCATTGTGTACATTTACAACATTGTCTTTATCCATTTTTCTGTTGAGGGACATCAACGTTGTTCCCAGGTTCTGGCTATTATAAGTGGAACTGCAATGACCATGCATGAGCAAGTGTCTCTGTGGTGCAGTCAAGCAAGAGCCATATAGCTGGATCATGAAGCAGATAGTCCTATCTTCCTGAGGATCACCACACTGATTTCCATGGTGGATGTACATACTGAATGAAGTTTTCATGTCCATCAACAATGGATGAGTGTTCCCCCTGCTCCATCCACATCCTACCCAGCATGAGCTGCCACTTGTTTAATTGATCTCAGCCATTCTGACTTTTGTAAGCTAAAATCTCAAAAGAGTTATGATTTTCATTTACCTGATGTTTAGCGATGTTGAACATTTCTTTAAGTGTTTCTCAGTCAGTCATTTGAGTTTCCTTCTTTGAGAATTTTCTGTTTAGACCTGTACCCCATTTTATTGGGTTGTGTTTTTTTGTTGTTGTTATTTAATTTCTTATGTTCTTTATATATTTTGAATATTAGTCCTCTGTAAGGTCTGGAGTTTAAATTTTTTTCTCATTCTTTTTTTAATGTAATTTTATTTATTATAATTTATTTGCATACATTCTGATTTTTATCTTCTCATTCTTACCTTCCAGTTCCCACCCTCTCTCCCTCCCTCTTCTGTCCTATTCCACTCCCCTAGACCTCTTATAAAGGGGCCTTCTACTCCACTGTCTGGCCACAACCTATTAGGTCTCATCAAGATAGCCTGCATCCCCTTTAACTGTGTGCCCACAAGGCCATCTTGCCAAAGGGCAGTGACCAAATTGTGGACACCAGAGTGCATGTCAGAGGTTCAGCAGATGCCACCCAAAAAAAAATGTGTAGAATCAGCTGTCCATTGGTTATATCTGAACATCTTGGTTCTCTGCATGTATTGTCCTTGGTGGGTGCATCAGTTGGTGCAGGCTCCCCTGGGTCCAGATCTGCCATCCTTGATAGTCTCCTTATGGAGATTATGACACCTCCTCCCCATCCCTCCATCCTCTATCTCTTCCATACAACTCACAGCTCTTAATCAAGAGCCCAGCTTTGAGTCTCAATATCTGTCCCAATTCCCCGCTGGGTGAGTCTCTCAGAGGACACCTATGTTGGGCTAATATCCACTTATAAGTGAGTAGATACCATGCATGTCTTTCTGGGTCTGGGTTACCTCACTCAGGATGATTGCTTGTAGTTCCGTCTATTTGCCTGCAGATTTCAAGATTTCTTTGTTTTTGATAGCTGAATAGTATTCCATTGTGTAAATGTACCACAGTTTCTTTATCCATTCTTTGGTTGAAGAACATCTAGGTTGTTTCCAGATTCTGGCTATTACAAATAAGGCTTCTAAGAACATATTTGAGCAAATGTCCTTGTATGGTGGAGCAGTTTTTGGGTATATGTCCAGGAATGGTATAACTGCGTATTTAGGTATCACTATTCCCAATTTTCTGAGAAATTTGATTGATTTCCGAAGTGGTTGTACAAGTTTGCACCCTCACCAGCAATGGAGGAGTGTTCCCCTCTCTTCAAATCTTCACCAGCATGTGCTATCATTGTGTTTTGTAAATTGATTCTAATTCCATTTTCATGTCTTGAGCAGCTTTAATCATTTCCTTCATCTGTTGAATTTGGTTACCTGTTTGTCGTCGATGGCCTCTATTTGTTTGTATTTTGCTGTAATTCTTGAAAGGATCTATTCGTTTCCTCTTTATAGTTCTCAAATAAATGCACAGTCGTAGCTTTAAGTACATTTTCCTGGGATTCGGCTGCATTAGAGTGTCCGTTGTTGTTTTAGGATTTCTGGTGGAGCCATGCTGTCCTGGTTTTTTTGGTTTGTTTTGGTTTAGTGTTGTTGTTGTTGTTTGGTTGGTTTTTGTTTTGTTATATTTTGTTTTTGTTTTTCGAGACAGAGTTTCTCTGTGTAGCCTTGGCTGTCCTGGACCAGCTTTGTAGACCAGGCTAGCCTCGAACTCACAGCAATCCACCTGCCTCTGCCTCCTGAGTGCTGGGATTATAGGCATGCGCCACCACTACCCAGCTGCTATCCTGGTTTTTTGTTGATTGTGTTCTTACTCCTTCCTTTATCCGCCTGTGGAGTGGGCTCAGGTTTCTAAGCTTGCAGTGAGGGGGAAGCCCCTTCAAAAGGCAGCTGCTTGGTTTACTGGCTTAGTGGACACTGTCCTCCTGGAACTTAGTCTGTGCTCTTCCTCCTAGGATCTGGGATTCAGCAGGATTCCTCTGACTACTTAGTCTTCTCAGAGGTATCAGCAGCGGAGTAGGACAGTGGTTTGGAGGCTGAATGCTCTATCTGGGGTCAGATGCTGTTCTTGAGGGTCCCAGGTTTTACTGCACACATCCTCTGCCCCCCAGAGTTCAGAAGAGTACCATGTGCTCAGAGCTTGGGACTCCTGCACCCACACCCGGAATGCATCTGGCAGCAATGGGGTGGAGGTTGGGGCCTGGTACTTTTCACAGCCTCTGATCCTCTGCTCCATAGAGCAGAAGGCTCTAGGCTCTGGGATCCACCATCTTGGAATCCTCCTCCCCCTCCTCAGTGCTTTTTCTCTGGCTTGTTTTGAATTCTTCAGCAACACTTTGTATAGTCCAATGTCTCCAGGTTTTAAATGGTAGGGCGAATCAAAAAGGTTGGACATAGAAAAGAGGCTCACCCCAATGTCCTTCCCATGTGAACTTGCCACCATCACTGCAGCCACTGGAACGTGGGCCTCTCTGTGCTCCAACCTCTGCTCCCCACTCCACTTCGGCTCCTCCCATGCTCTTTCCCCATTCTTTGGGCTGCTGCTTTGTCCACTGATGGTGTCTTTTGCTTTACAGAAGCTTTTAAGTTCCATATATTAACTGTTGGTCTTAGTGCCTGTTCTACCTGCGTTCTATTAAAAAACACAGTTGTCTCCTGTGCCCATGTGTTCCCTGCTTTCTCTTTTACCAGTGGATCTGGTTTTATGTTGAGGTCTTTGACCCACTTGGACTTGAGTTTTGTGCAAGGAGATAAGTATGGATCTATTGACATTTTTCTACAAAGTGGATGGCTGCATCCACTTAGACCAGCACCATTTGTTGGAGATGCTTTCTGTTTTCCAGTGTGTATTTTTGTATCTCCTTGATATTTTTCAGTTGTCTTATTACTCCAGCTAAGACTTCAGTGTTTGTTAACTCCTGTTATTTTGTTGTGGTGGTGTTGATGGAGGTGGTGGTGATGGTGGTGGTGTGTGTGAGTGTGTGTGTATGTCTGGGTGTCTGGGTGTGGGTGAGGTGTGTGTTTTCCCTTTTTTTGGTTCACTGGTCTGGGATTATTCATTCTTTCTCTTTTCTTAGGTGGGGCTGACATTTCAGGTTTAAATTTTCCTTCTATCCCCTTCTGTAGGACTGAATTTGTACATATGTATGTATATATGTGGATTAAATTTAGATTTATCATGGAATATCTTATTTTTCTCTCATCTATGGTGATTGAAAGTTTTTGCTGGGTATAGTAGTCTGGTATTTGTCTCTTAGAGTCTGCAGCACATCTTCCCAGGCCCTCTGGCTTTTAGAATCTCCATTGAGAAGTCAGATGTAATTCTAATAAGTCTTCCTTTTTATACTACTTGATATTTTTCCTGCAACTTTTCATATTCTTTCTTTGTTTTGTAGATTTAGTGTTTTTACTATTAGGTAGGGGGAGGGATTTCTTTTCTGGTCTAATCTATTTGGTTTTGTATGCTTCTTCTACCATTATAGGCACCTCATTCTTTAGGTTAGAAAATGTTTCTTCTTTAGTGTATATGTACCACAGTTTCTTTATCCATTCTTCTACTGATGGACACTTAGGCTGTTTCCATGTTCTGGTTATTATGAATAAGGCTGCTATGAACATGGTTGAGCAAATTTTCTTGTTGTGTGCTGGAGCATCTTCTGGGTATATTCCAAGGAGTGGAATAGCTGGGTCTTGAGGAAGCCCTATTCCCATTTTTCTGAGATAGCACCAGATAGATTTCCAAAGTGGTTGTACTAGTTTGCATTCCCACCAGCAATGAAGGAGTGTTCCTCTCTCCCCACTATGGAATACTACTCAGCTATTAAAAACAAGGAATTCCCAAAATTTGTGGACAAATGGACTGAGCTAGAAATGATCATAATGAGTGAGTTAAGCCAGAAGCAGAAAGACTCAAATGGTATATACTCACTTATATCTGCACATTAGCCCAAGGGGCATGTCCCATGAAAGCCTTCACTTACCAGGAAACTGAGACAGAGGGGAGGACATTCTAGTGGGACTCTAGATGAGAGAAGCATGGGAGAATAGCAAAGTAGAAGGATCCAGAGGGTCCTAGAAACCTACAAGTAGAACATTATGATAGGCAGATTTGGGCCCAGGGGTCCCTCTCAAACTAAGGCACCAGCCAAGGACAATACAGGCGGTAAACCTTAAACCCCTACCCAGATCTAGACAATGGACAGAACACTCTCCACAGTAGAGTGGAGAGTGGGATATTACTTTCTCACATACTCTGGTGCCTCAACTTTGACCATGTCCCCTGGAGGGGGAGACCTGGTGGCACTCAGAGGAAGGACAGCAGGTTACCAAGAAGAGACTTGATACCCTATGAACATATACAGGGGGAGATAATCCCCCTTAGGAACGGTCATAGGGAAGGGGAATAAGGGGGAAATAGGAGGGAGGGAAGAATGGGAGCATACAAGGGATGGGATAACCATTGAGATGTAACAAAGTAATTAATTTTTTATTAATTAATAAAGTAAAAAAAATATTAATAAAAAAAAGAAAAAAAAAGAAAATGTTTCTTCTATGACTCTGTTGAAAATACTTTCTGGGCCTTTGAGCTGAGTTTCTTCTCCTTCCTTTATTTCTATTATTCTTAGATTTGGTCTTTTTTTATCGTGTCCCATATTTTCTGGATGTTTTGTGCCAGTATTTTTTAGATTACATGTTTTCATTGACCCATGTATTCATTTCTTTTATCATGTCTTCAGTGCCTGATATTTTCTCTTCTGTCTCTTGTATTCTGTTGGTGAGACTTGCCTCTTAGGCTCCTATTCAAGCTCCTAAAATTTTCCTTTCCAGATTTCACTTACTTTGAGTTTTCTTTATTGATTCTACTTCTGATTTCAAGACTTGATCTGTTTTTATTATTATTATTATTATTATTATTATTATTATTATTATTATTATTATTTTCACTGTTTGTGTTTTCATAGATATCTTTAAAAGATTTATTCATTTCTCTTATCTTCCTACTTCCATCTCCTGAATTCAAGAATTACAGCCTTGAGCCACCATGCCTCCTGATTATGCAGTACTGGTAATTAAATCCAGAGCTTTGCTATAGTGGTTGGTTTTATGTCAACTTGATATAAGCTAGAGTCATCAGAGAGGAGGGAACTTCAGTTGAGAAAATGCCTCTATAAGATTAGGCTTTAGAAAAGCCTCTGGGCCTTTTCCTAATTAGTGATTGAGGTGGGAAGATCCAGCCCATTAGGCCTAGTACCACCCCTGGGTTTGTGGTCCTGAGTTCTATTTAAAAAAAAAAAACTAGGCTGAGCAAGCCACGAAGAGGAAGCCAGTAGGCAGCACTCCTTCATGACCTCTGTACCGGCTCCTGCCTTCAGGTTGCTGCCTCTTTAAGTTCCTGCCCTGGCTGCCTTGGTGAACCTTGATATAGAAGTACAAGCAAAATAAAGCATCCGTTCCCCAAAATGCTTTCACTCGTGGTGCTTCACCACAGTAATCGATGCCCTCAGCCAGCTGAGCTACATCTCTGCTACTCTTCTCTCTTTTATTTACAGAAAGTCTATCTCCCTACTGGACTTGAACATCCACAGTTATGCTCGGTTTTTGTTTTTTGGGTTTTTCATTTGTTTCTTTGGTTTTTGTTTGTTTGTTTGTTTGTTTGTTTTTGCTACTTTGAAGACTGTGTTATGGGAGATTACTTTTGTCACTTTGTGCCTCCAAAAACCTGAAAACTGTGTTTCCTATATACTTTTATAAACTGCTAAGAAGTTTGTAGATACAAGCCTCTCTCTCACCTTGGCAAAATCATGGAATATGCCAAGCTTGGTTTCTGTGCCTGTGATGGATAGCTTTAATTCTCAACTTAACCCAATGTCAAAGTCTCCTAAGAAGTATCTCAGTGAGGAATGTTCTGCTTCAGATTGTTCTGTCAGCCTGTTGCAGTGGCAGGGGAAGGGGGGGGGCAGCATATCCTAATGATGCTAATTGATGCAGGAAGTCCTAGACCATGTCGGCAGCATCACGCTCTAGTAAGGAGCCCTAACCTGTATAAGAATGGAGAAATGAGACTGGGTGCAAGCAAACATCATGCATGCTTTCACTGCCTTCTGCTCTTGCCCATGTGTAATGTCACTACCACCTAAAGTTCCGTCTTTCTTCCCTGCAGACTGTAGCCCGGAATTGCGAGCTGAGATGCACTCCTGCTGCCCTGAGTTGTTTTTGTCACGGTGTGTGTCAGAGAAACATAAACAAAACAGGACAGCACCCAACACTTCCTGCTTCCCTCTCTTAAGACACTCCAACCCTTGCAGGCACCCTCCATTTACGAAATGCTCTGGCTGTCCTACCTCATACCACACCTGCGGCCTCTGATTCCCTTCTTCCAACCTCTCTCTCCCCTCTATGACCAAGCCTCACTTTAGAACTCAGCCTGTATAAAGAAGAGAAATACAGACCAAGTTGCAAGTATGAAGTAATGATGGGTTCTCTGCTTTGATCCCTCCATGAGAAAGCTGTGCCAGCACAGGAAAATAGGAGTAAACAGACATCCAGGTGCATTAAGTGACCCTGTAAGCACCACCACAGCCTCCCTCCTCTACTTTGCTATCCAACTTCTCATGTTCGTGCTCTGAATCTGTGGCAGTTTTTTACCTCTGGGGGGAAAATTACCTAGAATACAAAGAAGTGAAGAGTCACTATGCCTTTCAGCTTCTGAATAAATTTTGAAAAATTATAGGACAGTCTTTAGAAGAAAAAAAAAAATCTAGTCTGCAGACCTATTGAGTTTCTCGGTTGCAAGCTTCAGCCTTTAAAAAAACAGAATAGGAAATGACAGCTGTGGTACAATGTCACCTCAGCTGCCTACATCGCTAGGGGAGTAAAGTGTCTCCTCAATTCAGCTTTCCAGCTAACTAAACCCCAGTATCCACTGTGAGAACTGTCCTGAGTGGTCTAGTCTCCTCCCTTCATACCTTCAGGATCATAACTCAAAGCACCCCATGCCACTCCTCATGTAACTGCTCCCACATTTTCCTACAAAAAAAAGCACTTTAGTTTGGAGAAGTGTTCCCCAAAGATCCAGAGTCACAGGCTTGTTCCTCTGTCCTGTTGGTGCCATCAGGGGAAGTGTAAAAGCTTTTAGAGATAGATCTTAATCAGAGGTCTTCTGGTACTAGGGGTGCCGTCAAAAGAAACTCTGGGACCACAGTCCTTCCCTCTCCCTTGCAGTCTTTAGTAAGCAGCAAATCAACAACTTCCCGGCCACTCATACTCACCCAGGCATGCTGCCTCTGCACAGGCATAAGAGTAATTCCTAAACATGGACTCTAACCTTAAAATCTGTAAACAGAGTAAACTTTCCCTCTTACGTTGATCATCTTACATGTTTTGTTATCGCAGTGGAAAGATATTAATGCAATACCAATAACATTCTCCTCTGAATACTGATAATTACCTACATCTCGCCTGAGAACACAGCACAGACTCAGCGTCAACTGATGTGCGATAGGACCTTGAGTCTGACCGAAATATTCCTCTTGAATTAATTGATCCACTTCCTCCGTGGGGTTCTTATTGACTATATCATGTCAGTAACTACGTACATTAAGCCAAGTGTTCTGAAAACTGAGACGAGTGTGTTTCAAAGACCTGCAATGTGGCAAGAAGAAGAAAAGGAAGGAGGAGAAGGAGAAGGAGGAAGAGGAGGAAGAGGAGGAGAAGAAGAGGAAGAGGAAGGAGAAGAAGGAGGAGGAGGAGGAAGAGGAGGAGGAGAAGAAGAGGAAGAGGAAGAAGAAGAAGAAGAGAAGAAGAAGAAGAAGAAGAAGAAGAAGAAGAAGAAGAAGAAGAAGAAGAAGAAGAAGAAGAATGTGGTGGTGGTATGTGTAGACTTTCAGAAGCCCAAAGAGATCTGTGAACCAAAAGTATACAAATTGTGCTTTTGTATTTCTTACACGCTGACACTAAGCTTAACTCTTCACTCTTTTATATTCTTATTTTGGAATTTATTTTCTTATTTTTTTTAGATTTACTTTTGTCACTTTTATTTTTATGCGTATGTGTGTTTATCCATCTGGAACTGTAGTTACAGGTAGCCGTAACCTACTTAACATAAGTGCTGGGACTCAAGCTGGGGTCCTCTAGACGATCAGCAGGTGCTCTTAACTGCTGGGCCATCATTCTCACTTCATATTAATGTTTAAATTAGCATTCAGATTAATGTGCTTCATTGTAACATCTTCATACCCGTCATTGTATATTGTTCTAGCTTGTCTCCATCCCCGACTACTCGCCCCCTCCACCTCCACTCTGTCCTCGCACTGTCTTCGTTCTGTCTAGTTCCATTCTTTACCCTAAAATGGATCCCTCATCTGTTTTTTGTCACAGTATACACCCTGTATCCCAACCTTAACATCTTCTCCTCCCTTTTCATGACAGGTGCATACACAGAGAGAGAGAGAGAGAGAGAGAGAGACAGACAGACAGACAGACAGACAGACAGACAGACAGACATAGGCACACACACATGCAATAACTTTTAAGTATAAGTTCCGCATGTAAGAAAATGTGATATTTGCCCATCTGAGTCTGTCTTGAATTTGCTTATCAATGATTTCCAGTTCTAGCCACTTTCCTACAAATTTCATTTTTCCTTATGCCTGAGTAAAATTCTGCCACGTGCCTGTACGTTCAATTTGTGCATCTGTTGATGAGCACCTGCGCTGGTTCCATTTTCCAGCTTTCATGAACGGTGCAATGAGAGGCTGGTGCAAATATCCCTGTGGTGCGTTGGCTCAGATGCCCTCGTGTATGTACAGAGTGGAATTGCTGGGCTATGAAGTTGTTCTACTTTTTGCTTTTGAGATACCACTCTCTTAGTCTCCAAAGCAGCCAGACAAATTTTCTCTTTTCAGGATGCTGAGAAACTGGAACTGAGCACTGGAAACCGGAAGACACTGGTATAGAAATAAAGGTTAACGAACTTCATCTGCATTCTTTGCTATTCCTACCAGACATCAACCATCACCTAATTTATATACACGCTTTCTGTCTTAATCTGTGTTATGCTTTATAAGAGGAAAGCACGCACTTGCATATGAGAAGCCTATGTCTTGATAGATATCAGATATAATTTCATGATACTGTCTTTCACCGTATTATGATACATTACTATGACACTATTATAGAATCCCACAGAACAGTGATAATCACAATCTCTATTTTGACAATTTTTTCCCAAAATATATAAAAATATTTTTAAGTGCTTGGTTAAAGTACAGAAAATGTAAACCCAAGGTTTCAGCCCATGTCCTCTGCCAGGAAGGAATTCAGAAGTTGTCTGTGTTGATCCTTTCATTTTCCTCCATTTTGTGTATAGGAACATGGACTGTGACCACAAAAAGCTAAAATTGTACACATTTGTCTGCTTTCTCATTATTCTGACAAAAGCAGTGTAAGAAAGAGTGTTTTGGCTCACAGTTTGAAGGTACATCAGTCCATCACAGTAGGAAAGTGTGGTTGTGGCAGCAGGAGGTGGCTGGTCATGTTTTCTCTCGTGTCTGGAAACTGAGAAAGGTCAGTGCTGGTGCTCCGCTGGCTGCCTTCTCTTCAGTCAGCCCAGTCTCTGTGTGAGCCTGTGCACTGGTGCACTGCACGTTTAGAGAGAGTGTTTCTTGCTCAGCCAAACCTTTCTGAAAACACCTTCACTAGCACACCCAGGTGTGTCCCTAAATCCCACCAATGTAACAATCCAGATGATGTCAGAGGTCACCTCAGAGCCCTGTCCTCTTCATAGTCTGTATCTCACCAGAACTTGTGACTTCTCCAGGGAGCCCACTAACTCAGTGTCTCTTACTGATGTGTCAGGTGCCTAAATTATCCTTATGTCACACGTGGCCTGAACCAGATAATTGGCTCTTGTGAGGCTGCAGATAAGAACTCCAGCTGGTTCGTTTAATTTTTCTCTCTAAAACAGAGACGGCAGAAATACAGATCCCTACCAGAAAGACAAAGAAAGGTTCTCCTTGCTGCCAAAGATTACCAGAATCTCATGATTTCTCAAAAGAAAGAAAAAATAATTCACCTCGGTCCTCCTTGCCCATAACTGACAGCAACTGACAGGCAGGCGTGCTGGGCAGTGACCCACTGACCAGATCCTGTCAAATTAGACTAGCATCGCAGTGGCCCTCGGTGACCCACAAGGACCGCATTCTGAGCACTCTTCACCCGCGGCTCCTACGAAGGGAAACATTAGCTTGTATAAGCCGGGCGGACGGCTCTCGGGGGCAAAAGGGGGTGGGCAGACAGTGCTGAGGTCTCTTCATGGGGTCAAGAAGTCAAAGCTGGAGCTGGAGGCAGGAAGGAGAGGTAGAAGGCGGATGCTGTACTGAAGAGGAGGAAAGGAAGTCTCTACCCAGGGCAGATGTCGCTGCGCCCTTAACATTCATGGGCAGCACGGTGGTCATTCCATACTCTCTTGTCTTGCCATCTGTAAGAAGATCAACATGGCCGAGTGGGGACTTTAATCTTCAGAACTTCCTTGCGCTCTAGGAGAAGACACTGAAACATTTTGTGGGAATGCTGTCAGGCCCTCCAGGACTCAGAGATTGAAGGTCTAACCCCGGACATGTTGACTTTTGGACAAAACAGAAAGCCATAGCTTTCTAACCCTACCTGGGGGATCCACTGCAATACGTGTCCTGGGAAAGCAGACCGACACACAGGAAATAGGAGACAGCTAGGGCAGTGAGACCCGACAGAGAGCTAGGCAGCATCCTAGCTTCACCTTAGCAGTGGGAGGAGCGGGCGAGGGGTGGGTATAAAGTCCCTCAGGAGTTTGCTCTCTAAAACCAGGAGCAATGACATTTTGAGGGTGTAAACAGAACCCTCTACTAAAGACATCCAAAAAAAAGTGTAAAGTAAATAAATAAATTAAATAAATAAATAAATAAGAAAGTAAAAATAAATAAAATAATAAAATAATAAAAAATAAATAAAAACAAAAAAGTGTTAAAATTTTGAGAAAGAATGCTTACCTTTAGCAGTGCCCTAAACCTTTGGTCACCTTGAAAGGCTCCCACATTCCCCAGGTCATCACTGCCAGCACCTCCCTCAGCTCCGTCTCCTGCCTGATCTTGGACAGCATGCTGTGGATTTTTGCCTCCTACAAGGTTCAGAACATGCTCCACCTGGCTGGGCTCTGTTCCAGGGATACTTCCTTCAGGCATGTGCTCCACCCACCTCCTTCCGGCAGGCCAAGATGGAGTACTGAGCCTCCAATAAACCCAGGGTGGGGGCCATCCAGAGAGGCCAAAGGCATGGGATAGGAAACTCCAGGAGCCACCAAGAAGCCCCGACCAGGGCTATAAAAGCAAATGTGCCGCCAAAAATCCAAACCACATGTGAAGAAATCTGAGAATCAGAATGTGAAAATTAATCAGAATGGAAAACCTACATCATCATCAACCAAGGCCTAGATTAAATATAGGCAACAAGCAGAGAGTGTACAAAGTCACATAGAATTCATTATATGAGGTGGTTCCGTACACTCCGTTGTGTTTTCTGTTACCTAAACACATGGTGCCAACATTTATGATACAATTATGAACTCCACTGTTGGATACGCCAATTTAGCAATTAAAATAAATTAATGTTTGGACTTGCATCTTCCAAGTAATTAGAAGCTTGACTGATTTTATTTCTAATTGTTTATTTGATGTCAGACATGCTAGGGTGAACGCAATTATGAAATAATACTTAGCAAAGCATCAGTCGACCACAATAGACCAACTGAGACGCACACTGGCCAGGCCCTGCTCCGGTACATCAAACCAGTTAAACAGCACCCAGAGTACATGTGATGATCAATGTAGTCTACAGTCTACTTCACAGAGTCTAGAATCAACATGAAAACCAGCCTCGGAGCTGTCTGTGAAGGATTATCTGGATTGTGTTAAGAGATGGGACGACCCACCCTAAGTGTGTGCAGCACCATTTCATGGGCTGGCATCTCAGGTGACATGTAAAGGAGAAAGTGCCCTGACCACCAGCATTCACTGTTCTCGGTCTCCTGACTGTGAGCACCATGCTACCGGCCTTCCCCTTACCCCTGCCATCATGTCTTTTCCACCACAGTGGACTGTAGCCCTGAATAAGAATCCAAATGAGCCCTCCTTCCTTCCTTCCTTCTTATGTTGCTTATTTTTTTGTTGCAGCAGTGAAATAAGTACTTAATACAGTATGGAATTCTAAAGAGAATCTTAATGAATGCAGATTATTCATTGTGAATTATCACAGATATTTATAACCAATATATGCCAAAATTAATGACGGTTTAGTAATTAATAATAATTATTATCATAAACCGGCATGGGTTAATAGACCAATTGTAACTGAAAGGCCTGTGAATTCATGGATTTAAAGTTTATTTTTGCTTGGAATATTTTTTCCAACCTTTTATCCTGAGGTAATGCCTATCATTATGGGTGAGATGTGTTTCTTGAATGCAAAAGAATGTTGGATCCTGTTTATGCACCCATTCAGTTAGTCTGTGTCTTTTTATTGGAGAATTGAGACCATTGATGTTGAGAGATATTAATGACCAGTTACTATTAAGAGTCTTAATTTTGATGTTGGTTCCAGTCGAGCGTTTGTGTAGTTGTGTTTTTGCCATGGTATAGTTATCTATTTCCTGAGTAGTTTTAGTTGTAGCTTGACCCTTTGCGATGGAGTTTTCCTTCTAGTACCTTCTGTAAAGCTGGATTTGTGGATAGGTACTGTTTGGATTTGGGTTTGTCATGGAATATTTTGTTTTCTCCATCAATGTTTATTGATCGTTTTGCTGGGTAAAGTAGTCTGGCCTGGCATCTGTGGTCTCTTAGGGTTTGCAGGATCTCTGTCCAGGCCCTTCTGGCTTTGATGGTCTCTGCTGAGAAGTTGGGTGTAATTCTGATAGGTTTGCCATTAAATGTTATTTGGCCCTTTTCCCTTGCAGCTTTTAATATTTTTTCTTTGTTCTGTATGTTTTGTGTTTTGATTATTATGTGATGGGCAGTTTTTCTTTTCTGGTCAATTCTATGTGGTGTTCTGTATGCCTCTTGTATGTTTATAGGCATCTCTTTCTTTAGGTTGGGGAAATTTTCTTCTATGATTTTGTTGAGAATAGTTTCTGGGCCTTGGAGTCTGATATCTTCTCTTTCTTCAATGCCTATTATCCTCAGATTTCTTCTTTTCATGGTGTCCTTAATTTCTTGGATGTTTTGTGTCAGGAGTTTTCCAGATTTGGCATTTTCTTTAATGGTTGCTTCAAGATCTGTGATTGTATCTTCTAGACTTGAGATTCGTTCCTCCATCTCTTGGATTCTGTTAGAAAAGCTCAGCACTGTGTCATTCACCTTCTTCTCTGAGGCCTCACATTCTCGTTTTTCTTCTGTCTATGTGTTTATCATTGAATCCATTTTCATCTTCATATCTTGAACAGATTTTTTTATTTCTTTCATCTGGTTGTTTACATTTTCCTGAAATTTTTCCAGTTCCACTTTATGTGCTTCTTTTATGTCTCGCACCTGCTGGGCTGCATCTTCCTGCATCTGATTTCGAATTTTATTTGTTTCCTCTGTTATCATCCTCATTACCAAGGATTTGAGGTCATTTTCTTGTGTTTCCGTTGTATTTGAGTTCTCCGGGTTGTTTTCTTTGGGATAGCTGGGAACTGGAGACACCATGTTGTTTTGAGGTTTTTTGCGTATGCTTTTACGCTGTCCTTTAAACATCTTGCCGTCTGTTTTTGTTGGGTAACTTCCAGAGTTGGGTGGAGGGAGTCTGATGATAGATTCACTTGTTTTCGCATGATTTCCGTAGGCTGTAAGCCCTGATACTTCACTGGTGTGGATGTCAGGAGGTTAGCCCTGTTGTTTTGGGCTCTCACAGCCAGTGATCCTCAGCTCCCCTTTGCTGTGGGTCCTGCAATCATTCTGGGTCTCTGAATGAGCGTTGGATCAGGCCAAGGTATCCACAGCCTTTTGGGTTCCCTGCCAAGTCCAGCCAGGGATACTGGGCCCGAACCACGAGTCAAGCTCAGCTAGTTTCTCAGGGCCTGAACCGTCTGCCACAGCAGGACAACTGCGACTGCACTGAGCAAGCGCCTAGGGTGGAAGTAAGCGCTCCACCCAGCCTGCGTCACAGCAGGGAAACTGCGACTGTGCTGAGCAAGCGCCTAGGGTGGAAGTGAGCGCTCCACCCAGCCTGCGTCACAGCAGGGAAACTGCGACTGTGCTGACCAAGCGCCTAGGATGGAACTAAGCACTTCTCCCAGCTTGCATCACAGCAGGAGAACTGCGCTGCGCTGAGCAAGCACCTAGGGTGGAACTAAGCGCTCCACCCAGCTTGAGTCACAGCAGGAAAACTGCGGCTGCACTGAGCTGGAGCCTAGGGTGGAAGTGAGCACTCAGCCCAGCCTGTGTCACAGCAGGGGAGCTGTGCCTCGGGCAGAATTGCTTGCTGAGCTGAGCCAGCTTCTCCACAGCACAGCTCACTGAGCAAACCCAGGACTCTGGGGCTGAACTGTCTGCTGAGTCCAGTTTGGGTCTCAAGGCACCACGCGACCCAAATCCTGTCCAGAGTCCCCTCTCCCACAGCAACTCCCACCGTCCACCACACCAATCGCCTCCACTGGAAGGCTCTGAGCTGCAAACCTCAGCAACCGCCGCTGGAGCCGCTGGTGCCGCCGGAGCCGCTGGTGCCGCTGGTGACACTGCTGTCTCTGCCGCTGCTGCTCTGATCCGAGAAAGTCCGAGCTCCTCCCGTGTGCAGGGGCAAGCAGGTCCTCCGCACCCTGGTCCCTTCAACCCGTGGAGCACTTCTGCTGCCGTGGTGTGGGGACCTTGGTGTTCCTGGCTCAGAAATCTGTGCAATTCCCTGAATTGTTCACTGAAGCTTTCAAACACTGCTCGCCGCCATCTTGGATCTCTCTTAAAGTTTATTTTTAATGGTCAAATAGACAGGAAGTATTTGAAATATAAAACCGGGGATAAACATTTGAGAAGGTACGAATTTGTATGCTATATAGAAAAAAATGTGTTGCTAGTATTAAATGTGGAAAGCAAATCACTTACATGTTTGGGGGAAGTGTTAAAATTCAAGCAAATGATGAAGTGTACTCTTCTGTGTCTTGCCAGGACAATTTGGTGGGCATTTTGGCTATGAAAGTCAGGGTAATATGGTCCTGGATAGAGTGATTGACACAAAAGAAAGATAAAGCATTCTGACTGAAAATAAAAATAATATTTGGGTTTTCTTTTGGGCAGACACACAGGTGGTAATGGGATCTCTGAGCTCCATTATGGAGAAGTGAGGGGGGGGGAATATCACTGAGAATAAAACAAGAAACCACCAAGGAATTGCTCAAGTGAGACACCACCAGGGAGTGAGGGCATGTTGTGATGCCTAGTGGCTGACTTGGGAAAGACACTTTGCTATCTCTGGAGAAAGGATGGATTCTCTATAGTGTACAAGGAGAAGGCAGGTGCTTTCTCACTCACTGACCTTCACATATACAGTCTCTAGGGACAAGAAGGAATTTAAAAAAGCATGTTACTGAGTGAAGACAGTTGTTTTCATCAGTAACAAGAGCTTGAGATCTAATATGGGACTGGGCCTGAAGCTAGAGAAGATGGTATCATGGCACAAGTATCTCCTCAAAAATGTATGCTAAAATTTAGTTGCCATAGCAACAGTATTAGGAAGTGTCCTAAGGCTGGACATGGTAGTGCACACCTTTAATCCCAGCACTGGAGAGGCAGAGGCAGGTGGATCTCTGTGAGTTTGAGGCCGGCCCGGTCTACGAAGTAAGTGCAGGACAGCCAAGGCTACACAGAGAAACCTTGTCTCAATAAAGCAAAAAAGAAGAAGGAGGAGGAGGAGAAGAAGAGGAAGAGGAAGAGGAAGAGGAAGAGGAAGAGGAGGAAGAAGAAGAAGAAGAAGAAGAAGAAGAAGAAGAAGAAGAAGAAGAAGAAGAAGAAGAAGAAGAAAAGCAAGCAAAAAGCAAAAGCAACCTTTGGGCTGGAGAGATAACTCAGAGGTTAAGAGCACTGGCTGCTTTCCCAAAGGTTCTGAGTTCAATTCCCAGCAACTACATAATGAGATCTGGCAAAATATTACATAAATAATAAATAATTAAATCTTTTTTAAAGTGTCCTGAGCAGGAGATTAATATTATCTTAGGAGTGCTATATTGCAGTGAGAATGGGTGTTTTCTAAGTTTCACCCCTCTTGGCTTCTGTCCTGGTCATATGTGTGCTCATTTGTCCTTTTGTTTTGTTACAACAGAGCACAGAAGCCCTGGTTGGATACCAATATCACATTTGTGATATCAGAACTATGAATCAGATGCATGTCCATTGTTTTATTTCAGATACTCTACTTTAAAAGAGCAAAGACGTGAGTTGACTGTGAACCAATTTGATAGCTGGATTATGTCAGGCTCCCTGAAATGCACAGCCAATAGCATAAAGAGATGGATGATGAATGGAAGGATAGATGGATGGGAAGAAGGAAGGACGAATGGATGCAAAGAGATAAAATTCATCTTTGCTCACTCTCTTTGCTCTGCTCAGGCCCCTACTCACATTGCAGGAGTAGTCTTCTTTCCTTGGCCCACTAGTTTAAATGGTAATTTTTCCCTCAGAAACCTTTCACAAACACACCCATAGATAATATTTCCATTTACCTGAGCACCCCTTGCTCTTCTCAAGTTCATCCAGAAAATTAACCATCACATAAAAACATACAAAAGGGTCCAGGTTTCTCAAAATATGCTCAAAGATGGAAAGGAATTGGGCAAGGATAGTGAGAGATAGGGGGGTGGGGAAAGAGAGACAGACAGACAGACAGACAGACAGAGACAGAGATAGACAGACAAAGAGCATAGTGGTACTTATAAGGGGGAAAACAGCCCAAAAATCAACTAAAATCAAAATCTGATAAATGGAGAATTCCTGATGTTTATTTTTTTAAAAAAACATTTTTTCACTGAAAAGCTGTTGAAGAATTCAATCATAGCTTTAAAGTGGCAGTAAAGTAAACACTTGCAAGGAAAAGGAAATGCCTTGAACGCACATGATGACTCTGAGGCTCTACAGCAGCCCAAGAATCCTTGGTCCGTAGAACGTTAGTGCTGACAGCAAGCCCTCTGAGTGGCCAGCACACTCTAGTGAGTGGTACATATCAGCTGTGCGCAGAAAGGGAAGTTGGGAAACAGCCTCCAGCTAGAGACAAACAGACATGAAAATGAAACTTTACTAGTTGCAGTGTCAAAACTAGCCACGGCTCTTTCTGGGGGCTTCTCATACAGGAGAAGCAGGAACTCTGTCTCAGCAAGAGATGCCATCCTAGCTTGTGTTCTGTTGCTGTGTTAACTTTTCCGTGGCTGCCATGAAACACCATGACCATAGCAGCTAATCTGGCCTACTATTCCAGAGTCTGTCATGTGAATCAATGCAGCAGGCGACGGGCTTCAGGAATGGTGGCAGGGACAACTGAGAACTCACATCTTCACTGCTAGAAGGAGGCCAAGAGAATAAGTTAGTAATGGTGCTGGCCTTGTAACTCGCAGAGACTGCCTCCAGTGGCACAATTCCTCCTAAGTGCCAAGCAGCTCCATCAGCTGGGGATAAAGTGTTCTTAAACATCTGAGCCTATGAGGGGCATTTTCACTCAAATTCCCTCTGTCTCTGTCTTTCTGTGTGTCTCTATCTCTGTGTGTGTGTGTGTGTGTGTGTGTGTGTGTGTGTGTGTGTGTGTGTGTGTTTCCCTATCTCCCCCCTCTCTCTCTCTCTCCCTCTCCCTCTCTCCCTTCCTTCTCCCTCTCCCCTTTCCTCTCCTTTCCTACTCTTCTCCCTCTCACTTCCCCCTTCCCCTCCCCCTTCCTTTCCCCGTCCTTTCTCCCTTCATTCCCCCTCTTTCTTCTTCTTTTTCTTTTTCTTCTTCTTTTTTCTCTTTCTCTCTCTTTCTCTCTCTTTCTCTCTCTTTCTGTTTCTGTCTCTCTCTGTGTCTCTCTCTGTATCTCTCTGTCTCTCTCTCTCTCTCTCTCTCTGTCTCTCTCTCTCTCTCTCTCTCTCTCCCCTCTCCCCTCTCTGCAGTAAGATGAAGAATATCATTGCCATGATGAACTTCCCAACCATGGGGCCGGGTAACCATCGCCTGGTCCCCCTGAAGCCATGGAAACTCTTCCCTCCATTAAGTTATTCATGGTAGGCAGTCTGTCATAGCATTGCAGAAGCAACTAATAGATACATTCACACACAAAATAAAATGGAAAAGCACTTAGGTATGTTTACAAGTCAGAATGATATTCCTATTGGTATTTGTCTATGTTTTTCCCCTGTGTATGTCATATTAGAGAAGGTATCAGTCTATGTGAAAGTTTATTAATATATTTATTTACTTATTCACTCAGCTAACAGGTATTGAACAACCAGTGTTTATGTGACATCCTTCTAGGAAGTGTCTTATAGCCGTGATTGGTTTTTAGAACTCAACATTACTTACATGAACGCAGGTACTTAGGTTGAATGCCCAATATTGTAGCCACTAAGTGATGGAAGATTTAGAGCCTGAGTTCATTCAGAAGACACCAGTTTGTATGCAAAGACTCTGAGCTACAGCCCGTAAGGCAGCAGTTGCTAACTTCTTTCAATTGATTGCCAAGTCAATATACCTTCCATTGCCCCAGAGTTTCTAAGTACAATGACAATATATTACATGTAGGAACTCATTTAAGAAATGTTTCTTGAATGCTGCCTCCGTGGCATGAATAAATCTTACTATCAAGTTCATATTCTCCAGTTCCTCATAAAGGAAAGCTTAAGGAAAAAAACAAAATCCGATGCAATTTCAGGACAATAAGATTGGTTGTGTAGCAGAAGTGAGAGAGACTGTGCTGATCAAAGCTTCACAGCAACTTCAACTCAGAAACTGAAAGGAAAACTCGATCTTGGAAAATAGTCACACAGAGGGGCTGCAGATACAGCTCCTTGGAAGATTGCTTGCTCAGTGTGTGGCAATCCCCAGCAACTGAAAAAAAAAAAAGAGGGAAAAGCAAAACCACACAAAGGTAAAGTGACAGTTGAGTTTTAACTTGATAGAATAGTAGACTTTTCCAAATTGAGTGTTAAAAAAAAAAAGGAAAATCCATGAAAAATAAGCAAATGTGTAAAAAGGAGGACTTGGGTGGACTTGCAGAGCACTGTTGGGAATGAGCCTGGGATGGAGGATTGCCAGAGCATTGCTGGGGATGAGCCTGGGATGGAAGCTTGCCAGAGCACTGCTGGGGATGGGCCTGGGATGGAGGACTGACAGAGCACTACTGGGGATGAGCCTGAGATGGAGGACTGGTAGAGTACTGCTGGGGATGAGCTTGGGATAGAAGACTAGCAGAGCGCTCCTGGGGATGAGCCTGAGGTGGAGGATGGCCAGAGCACTGCTGGGGATGAGCCTGAGATGGAAGCCTACCAGAGCACTGATAGGGATGAGCCTGAGATGGAAGCCTACCAGAGCACTGATAGGGATGAGCCTGGGATGGAGGACTGCCAGAGCACTGCTGGGGATGGGCCCTGCCTGGGATGGAGCACTCAATTTTAAAAATATTTTATAAAGATTTAGAACCAGCTCTCCTGATTCAGAGAATACCAGTTTGCATGCGAAGGACTCACAAACAATCTGGGAAACAAACTGGAACTCTTTTTTTTTTTTTTACCAGTATCTGAACATTTGTAGACATGTCTGATATGATCACATACAGTAAGAGTAATACACAGGGGTCCATGGGGGAGGAAGGGCGTGGCTGAGGCACTCAGCAGAGGCTGGTTATTTGAGATGGGCATGGTGTGTACAGCCTGTTCCTCGCCCTGCCCTGACTCAGACCACAAGTTCAGCTCAAGCTATGTTCATGAGTTAACGGTACTAGATTCTATCTCTATGAACATGAAAAACTGCTCTGGAAGTTTGTCTAATGTATTCTTGTTTGCTTTCTGTTGCTGTGATAAACACCAACACCAAAATCAATTTGGGAAGGAAAATGTTTATTTGGCTTACACTTCCATGCCACAGTCCATTACTCAGGGAAGTCAAGGCAGGAACTGGAGCAGAGACCATGGAGGAACCCTGACTGCTGCTTTGCTCAGTTTTCTTTCTTATACAGCCCAGGGCCATCAGCTGTCCCAGAGGTAGCACCATCCACAGTGAGCTGGGTCCTCTCACACCAATCATTAAAGAAATGCTCTACAGACATCCGCAGGCCCATTGATGGGAGAATTCTCTCAGTTGTGGTTTCCTCTTCCTGGATGACATCTAGCTGGTGTCAGGTTGACAAGAAACCAACCAGCACACAGGAGAAGAGCCTGGGAACTGCTGTTGGAATGAGAGATGTCATCCTAATTACTGCTTGTGTGTGTGTGTGTGTGTGTGTGTGTGTGTGTGTGTTTGTGTATGTGTGTGTGTGTGTGTGTGTGTGTTTGATAATGTATACCTAAGGCAGCTATTCAAAATGCTTAAATATTTATTCACTTGCATGTAAAAAAAAAAAACACTCAATTGTAAAGAACTCACAAATGAAAACATCACTCAGCCATTTAAGCGCATCAGCCCAGTTCCAGACTCTGCCCATCTCAGTGAACCTTCATATGGTTAGTATGGCAATTCTGAAGCAGGTGGCATTGCTTAGGATTTTACACTTTCACTATCAATTATATTTCTATGCATATATCCAGCATTTTAAAAAATCGATGATGGAGTTTAAAAACAATTAGCTTCACCTCACCTTTCTCAACTCACGTGCCCTGCTTTGCATTCTGTCCTTCCTCTTCACCCAATAAATACTCCTTTTCAAATAAAAAAGGCTCTGCTGTTGATTGAAATATTGATGCCCCAAGGACCACGATGCTGAGAGAAGCGCATGGAACTTCCAGGAGCAGAGAGAGCATCCCAAAGATAAGGAAGCCTCTGCTGGCCCTGGCAAGGTGCGGGGGGATTGGTATAGCAAGGGAAATAGCATTTCTGACAGAGGAGAGTGAGTGAGTGGATGGAAAGATCTGGGCAGAGAAACGGCATAGCTGGTTACAAAACAACACAGGATTTGATCAATATGGCTGCAGGGCAGAAGGTGGGGAGGCATTGGCAGGCCTGAGGCCACAGAGCAGGCAGTGGCGACTTCAAAGGGCTTAGCAAGCCATACTGAAGGGCCAGAGCAACCCGAGGCCTCTGAAGTGCCTTTGAGGAAGGATGTTAGTGGCAAAGTAAGAAGGCTGAGGACCTATTGTGGTTAGATTATCAGTACGGCCTAATCATGTTTATTATTAGCCCTATAATTATTATTTGTTGTGGTTAAATTACCAATATTATTAGACCTATCATTTTGGGCACCAACTGCTGTTGTTTATTTATCAATATGGCCTAATAATGTTTATTATTACAGCAGTATAACCCATTAGCATCCAATCAAGACACAGACACCTGTTATATTTTAAAATAGCCCTAGTTAACCTGGAACAGGGCAGATATTAGTCCTCTAAACTACTTCCCATAGTGGGGCAGGTATGGAATCCCTGCTCCAGTCCCATGCCATCTGCTTCTAATAATTTCTACCGAACTACCTCCCATCCATAATCCCAAATACTTGCTAATGTTCCTCATCTAGGCTAAATCTTCATGCACACTGGCCATGTGCTTCTCTTCCACCTAACCCATGGCGGCCTTCTTCTCCTCTCTTCTCCTCCATTCTCTCTTCTCCCAAGATTCTCTCTGTCTCCCCAGGCCCAGGAACCTTAGTCATGCCTATCTTGTTTGTCCTGCCTAGGTGTGATGGCCTTTTATTAATTAGCATCAAAATACATCAGACCAACAGGGACAAGTTGGGACCAGTTAGGGCTCCATGGAAGTTGTCCAGCCAAACTAACTTTGCAGAAAGGCAGAGGGACAAAAGTGAGCAAGGGAAGAGGAATGGATAAAGCCTACAGGCCACTTGCCATGTCATAAGGGCATAGCCAGGGAATGGCAGTCAGAAGATAGCCAGAGTGGACAAACAGGTGACAGGGAACACAGAGACAGAGCAGCACACAGATTATGTCTTAGAGAGGCTTGGCTGTGAGGAAGAAGGAAGGAGAGCACAAAGTTAAAGAAGGGTTTGGCAGGATGTGAAAAGGCTGGTGTTCAAGAAAAGAAGCCATTCTTTTGTGTACAAGAATAAAGCTCCAGAGCTAGGAGGAGAAGAGAAGAAAAGAGAGGAGGAGGGGGGTGGGGAGGAGGAGGAGGAGAAAGAGAAGGAGGAATGGCCTTCCATGTATCCAGTTTTTTCTTGTTCTTATTTTTCTTTTTTTTTTTTTTTGAGATTATAATATAATTACCTTATTCCCCACTCCATCTCCTCCCTCCAAAGCCTACCATGTGTCCCTCCTCTTTATTTTCTACCTGAATGAAGACCTTTTGGTACAGATGATGTCCTCAACCTACTAGCAAAATGTGCTAGCAGGAAGAAGATACCAAGAGCTTGACAGAATTCCGAAGTTCAGACTTTTCCTGTCCAAACATATCTTTAAAGATAATTCATTCTCTCCAGCCCAGGCCTTGGGGGTGGGCAGGGGAGGCCGTGGTGGTGCAGACAGCTTCTGCTATGGCTACAGAGAATGGGTTGAAGAAAAAGTTCATTTAAAATTCTGCTTCCCTCAGCCCAAGCATGGGCTTGACATTTGCAGAGCTCCCGGACAAGACCTACTGTTGCCATGCTCACAAATTGAGAAAGACTTTTGTAGGAGGCTGAGAAAGCACTGAACAAAAGGTCTCAAACAGCAATGCTTTTTCCTGTCCAAGGGGCCATGGAGTCCACCCTGTCTGCCTCCATGAATGCGTCTCCTCTGTAGCTCCTAATGGGTGGCACTTCAGACAGCTCCTTTGGGCGAGTCCAAGAGAAAACAAATAAATGATGCCTCCAGGTTTGTCAGAAATAATTCTTCACTGTGGTTCTGCTAACTCCAGAAAGACTTCTGGCTACTTAAAGAAAGTGATAACAGTGCAAAAAAGCATTTTCCAAGATAATTTGGGGCACCATTTGCCGTACAGTGTTGCAATTTACAAAATACTTTAGACATGTGCTCTAACTGCAGCCTTGAAATGATTCTGAATTTTCCCCATTCTACGGATGGGAAAACAGACGATCGTTGTAGGGGTGTAGTGCTTAGGTTTTAGCTGTACGTGGAGTGGTGGTAGTGGTGGTGGTAGTGATAGCCTGTGGGGACCAGAAGATGGGTATCAGATTTCCAGAAACTGGAGTTACAGTCTGCTGTGAGCTCCCTACCATGAGTGGGTACTGAACTCGGGTCCTGTGTGAACACATACCATCACCCCAGTCCCCCAACCTATCGGTTTTCTCCATTCATTTTATACCTATTCCGAAATGGAATACAACTCAAAAGTAGGGTTGACATGATTTGTGGAAATGGATGGAGAAATTTGCTATAAATTTTGGTCATCGTAGATCAAGGTAAGTGACAGGAAGGATCTGTGAAGATAGTCTTTGGTAGACCAGACCGCCTTTTGTCACCTACACTTTGGACAGAGTTGCAACTATTTTAGGTTGACCTTGAGATCAGTCTATAGCCAAGGATGACTTTGAACTCTATTGATACCTCTCAAGGGCTGAGATTACAGACATGCACCATTATACCTTACCTCTATACAACATCTTCTAGCACTTAAGAGTGTTGCCCTAAACTAAATAAGCTTCCTCCTCTGTTGCCTTTAAGAATGATACCCTAGCCCCTAGCCCCAGAGACTGCTCTTTCTCTTTAAAACTTACCTGTCCTTACCTGTGCCATTTTACTCTCTCTGAGCAATGGATGCATTCCAATCTGCCTTTCATTCTAAGAGTCATATTTTCCATGTGTGCTAGGGTTAAGGACCACAGGACACTCTGATGCTGTCCCTCCCTGATGGCACAGCTACTTTGATGAGGGTTCTGTTGACTCAACATCAACCCCAGGCTGATATGAGAGCTTCAGGAATAGCTACATTCAATATGTGTAGCTATTACTGAGTAGGAGGTAAGACTATTTCTAGCTTCCCACAATCAGGAACCATTTTCTACCCATTAGTCTGATCTTGGCAGATAGTAAAAAAAAATCCTTCACAAAGAATAACCTATGAAGTAGAAGAAAGTCAGCCCAGATAGTCCTGAAGCATTGCAAAAGTTAGGCATCATTTTTGCTCTTCCATTCCAGAGATGTAAAGGCCACCTAAGTGAACAGTGGAGCTTTTCCAAATTCACACCATGGTAGGTCATGACTGGCCCATCCAGATGCTGGCCAAGGTGTCAATACCTGGCCAGCCTTGGCAGCTACAGTTGGCTTTGGCGAAGCAGTTGCCCAAAATAGCCTGGAACAGATGGAGGTTTGAGTGACTGTGATCTTGTCCTAAAGAGAGCCAAATCAAGACAGAATTGACTACATTCTGTCGTTTTTCCAAACACTTTGGGGAAATATAAACGTCTGAACTACCAGAGGAAGCTGCTGGTGTGAAGGAGTGCTTCAAGAGTGAACAAGGGAGAACAAAAGGGAGCCACCAGTAAGCCTGAGAGTTACAGCAAGATTATGGGGACCTTATCTTGTTTTCCTACCTGAAGGCCCTATAGGATATGGACCCAGGTTAGAGGGTTGGGGTGCTGGGATGTAGGACCATCATCAAAGGTTGTCATCTCAAGAATGGACTAAAATTCCTCTAAGATGATACCTCATTATGAGAAATATAAGTTAGAGTCTTCACTCAGTCCTCCAGGGCTTATTGGCTAGCCCCTGTCCTCCATGACTTCATCTTGAAAAAGCCCTTTCTGAAAGTCAGTATGAAGAATTGGTTGGTGCTGATGGGAAGTCTCAGGCATATGGAGCTATGGGGCCACGGTAGATAGCATACTCTGTAGCGACACACCACTTGTGCAAGGCCAAGGTAACTATTGGTTAATTTTCTCATCATTGAGACAATACCTGACAAATGCACTTTAAAGAAGGAAAGAGTTTGTTTTGGCCCACAGTACAAGAAGGATGGCTCCACATCATGGCTGAGAAGGCATGGCAGCAGGGCCGTGAAACAACTGTAGTCAGGAAGCAGGAAAGGGTGAACAATGCTGCCTGGCTCACTTTCTTCCTTTTTATTCAGTCCAGTATCGCCAGCTACGGGATGGTGACTCCCACAGTAAAAACAGATATTCCCTGTTAGGTTAAACTTTGCCAGAAACACCTTCTTTGTGTTTCCATGGTGATTTTAAATCACACTAATTCTGGGCCCAATGATGGCACTGGAGGCAGTAATACAAAGCTAACTGGACAAGACTGCAGGTATCCACTCACTCATAAGGGACATGGGGCCATAACTGTATGCCTTGGGGCTTGATGGTCCTTGGAGGTGAGGCCCTCAGAAACCATCCATCTTTGGTACCCAGAAACCAAGGATACCTCCTCCAGTCAAGGCTGATCAACAGTCCCAAAGGAAAGATGGTGAAACTTGTCACAAACATTGAACTCTTCTTTTAGAAAGATGAGATCCACTACTGAGAAGAAACAATAAAGACCAAGAAGTTCTAGAAAGGAAGCTAGCTGGTCTCAGGACAAAGTCTCCGCCTCAGTCTCGGCTCAGATAGTAATCAGCTCAGGACGCTTGAGTGACATCTAAGAAGCCCTGCTGGGCCTCCATCACTAACTGGGAGGAAACCTGCTGGAAATTAGATGACATACTTAGCCACTGTCTTAGTTTGGCGATCCCCAGAAATAGTCCTTGAACTAAGCATTCGAGTACAAATAGCTTGCTTCAGACATACAACAAAAGTATCAAAGTCTGAGAGTAGAAATGTAAATCAAGGAGAAGGAAACAGATGAAAATGATCCGGCAGTCTAGCTACCTCTGAGGCCACCTGGAGGTCGATTCCCTGAGAAAATTCAAAACATGAAGCCAAAGACAGAATTCTGGGTTATTCCTCCTCTTCAGTGAGCCAACCCCTCAGAGCAATTAATTGGGGGCTTCTGGGACAGATGTAGGCAGAGTGGCCTTCCCCAGCTTATAAAGCAAAGCCTACACAGACAGAGGGAGGCCACAGTTGGGAGTCGGAGCTAACTAAAATTGTAAGGCTCACAACACACGCACACGTGGGCATCCCCATAGCTTCAGCAGCTACCAGTCAGCGGCTAAGAGCTGACCCCAAGTTTGCCTGGCATCATGTTCTGAAATGGCTCAGCATGGAGCAAGCCCCTTACAAGTCTCCTATCCATGACAACACTCTCTCCCAGAAGCCATCGGGCCAGAGCTGTACAACCTGTACAAACTTCTTACCCAGGCTTGCTAGGCAAATTCAGTATCCCTGGCACGACAGTTCACAAATGTGAGTGTGTGCCATAGCGTCTACTCCCAGGATATGAATTCAAAGAGATACTTTGGCAAAAGGCAGGATAGTGACTCTCTAGCAAGTAACAACAGAGCAAGTGCCTGAGACCAGGACCAGACGACAGGGCACTCAGCACCTGGTTCAGGTGAGGTGCTGGTTGTGCAATGAGCATCCCTTCTGGTTTGTAGGAACACACATTTCTGGGGATGGTTCAAAGAGTCTGGAGCAAAACACATGAGTGATGCATACATCTCAAGCATAGGGAAGTAGCTCAGACCCAAGGAATAGGGAACAGCCATGTCTGGGAAGAGATGGGTACCTGTGTTCTTCAAAGTGATAATGGATCACAGGGGGTCTGCCTGGTCATGGTTGTTCAGTCTTCAGTAAGGAGAAAGATATACTATGGACACAGAACTATGTTCCCTTGTTCTGGTTCTACAGAGAGGCTGAATGGGGAGCAGGGGACCCTTCCTCAAGCATTAAGAAAAATTCTAACTTCCTGGTTATGGACACAGATGCAAAATACATGTTGGTCTCATTGCTACTGTATAGAATATGCCAGCGATTCTAAAACACACTTTCTCTAGTTTTAATGCCTCTAAAGTATAAATGCAAGTTGCAGTAATAGTGGCATCCACTCCCTCACAGGCACACTCATGGTGGCTGTGGTATAACTGTCATGCGCTACAAGCTGCAGCTAGCTCCAATGCCTTCACTCATGTACCAAGTTTATGTACCACTTGAAATATCTCAGAATAGGATGGCAAAGGCTGGGGATGTAGCTCAGTGACACAGCATCTGCCTAGCACGCATAAGGCCTATAATGAGTGTTGTTTGAAGGAAGCTGCACCTTTTTGAGCCTTCTGCGGGCAGATCAGATGGCTGGAAACTCAGTGACTAAGGAGGATTAGACTGTTATGCATCCAGAGGGTGGTTATCTTAGGCCATCTACACCCTCTTAATAGCCATTTATTGCCCTCTATGTTGAGCTAACATTTTTGTGACCATTTGTTTTTGGTGGTGAGGATTGTACTCAGGGTATCTCAGCACATGTGCACATGTACACACACACATACACACACACACACACAAACACTCTCTATCTATCTATCTATCTATCTATCTATCTATCTATCTATCTCTATCTCTATCTCTATCTCTATCTCTCTTCTTAACTCCAAGGGGATAAGAGATAATTTACCTTTGCAAAGTACATAGCTCCCACCACCCAAAAACCTAAGTGCAAATAGACGGCACCTGAAGCCTACAGCAGAGTTCTCCCTGCTGACCTTTAACCTGCCTATCTGATGTTCCCACCAATGTATATAAAAGTTTTCTCATTTATGACTTCCTTCTTCTGTTACTACGAAAACTTCATGAAACTGCTGAAGCACACAGAGACCTTCAGTACAATCCTCATCACCAAAAACAAAGAAAAAAAAAAGTAAAAGTAAAGATTTAAAAAAAAAAAAGAAAAAGAAAGAAAGAATAGCAAGATGTTATTAATTAGTGCACTTAATAGATTCATGGGGGTTCAATATCCTATTATTTCCATGCTTTTTCTATTTAAACATTTTAATAATAAAAAGGAACAAAGCCTTTAAAAAGTGCATGGTGCTTTGACAGGGAGAGGAAATGATTACTGTACTTTCAGAAAAGAAAGAGAATAGAACAGTAGACTGTCGGTGTGATATCAGTAAAACAAATATTTGGCACTGAAGGAGTAGCTGAGATTTTAACATTGGCTCAGGAAATAGCAAGGAAGCACTTTCTAGAAGATCGAGATCTACTGGAGGATGAAGTCCTGTGACCATGTGAGAGGACAGGCAAAGCTATCATTAAGCTCTTGTGCCACAGTGGGCACTGTAGCTCATATCTGCAGCCCCAGCAGAAAAGGCTGGCACAGGAGATTTGCCGAGGACTCAAGGCAAGAGCCGAGGAGACTGCACACATAGGCGTGCAGACGCATGTTAGTAGGGAAAACATTAAACTTGGAGATGAGAATAGATGAAACAGTAAAAGCACATGAAATCAGAAGCCCACCACAGAAAGAGCCTTGTAGCCAGATTTGTTTTCACTACTTTGTGGCTTCCTTTTTCTCTCTTCCACCCTTCTCCATCCTTACTAACCCCTTAACACTAGATAGGAGAGAAAGAAGGATAGAGGGAAAGGGGGGCAGAGTCATCATTAGACGACTTCCTGCCGATTAGGGGTGTCGAGATTCTTGGGGCAAGTTCGATCATTGCCATCAGGATATTTCATTTCTTCTTCTCCTTTCTTTGCACATGGCTACTTGATAAACACCAACCAACAGCATCCAACTGTCAACCACCCAACAACAGCCACCCTGCCTCTTGTGACCCTAGCATTTATAGATCCTCTGAAAAGTCCCCAGAATTCCAAATGCCGTACATTTGCAGAAACTATCTCCAGCTGGTAAAACCATGCCCCTGCTAGAGCACAAGGCAAATCATAGTCAGCTGATGTGGGCAGTTTGAAGCAGCCCCATATCCAACACCTGGGATTAAAACAAAAACGTATTACCATAATGTCTCTGTGTTTTTAAAAAAAAACAAAACTAAAGTGAGGAGACCCATCCTGAGTGTGGGCAACACCATTTCACAGAGTGAGCCCTGAACTGTAAGGGGAAGGAAGCTGAGCGGGATGCATTCGTTCTCCTAGTTGCCATACTCCTACGACGTACATCTGCCACGTGACTGGCTGCCTTGATTTTCCCAGCAACCATTGGCAGTGACCTGAAAGTCTAAGTCAAATAAATCCTTTCTCCCCCTAAGTTGGATTTTTTTTTCTGGGGTATTTATTTTGATCACAACAACAAGAATACAACTAGAACATCATCCAGCTCCACAAATGAGCCTTGGCCCTCACCATTTCCACCTGTAACGCCAGCTTCTTCAGGAAGAACATCCCCGGTGACCCACGGAGGTGCTTTCTGCACTCTCCCTGGGAGACTCTTTTCAAATATAAATATATCGTTTTTTCTTTTTAAGAAAACAGCCCATTAACTCCGAAGCTTGTTTTGGTCTGTGCAGCTCACACATAAAAGCCAGGTCCATTACTTGGATGAAAGTGCTGGGGGGAAACTCTTGACCTTCATGTACCTTTGTGATTAGTGAGGATCAGGGATCCCTTCTTGCCTCTCACCAGCATTAAAGAAGTGGACAGGGCTTGTGGTACTGACCATGAACGAAGGGACACCTTTTTTTCATGATAATGACTATCAATATATTTATAAAGGTAATTTATGTTGATGTGTGTAAAAGGAACTTTTATTCGCCTGTTGCAGTTGCTGTCTCAAAGGCATACTGCCTCTGCTAACCTAGGCCTAGTCCTGGAAGCTTCTAGCCTCCATACAACGTAACCTAGGCCTAGAATGTCTTCAGCCTCTGAGGTTTGCTGCTGAGTAAGCTCACCCTTTCTTGTTCTTACTGAGCTCTGGGCTGGCTGCTTCAACTCAACTTTTCTGGCTCAAACTCCTCTCCCAGCTGTCTTATTCAATCTGGCTTTTCTTTCAGCCTCTGAATTGCTCTGCTTGGCCTCAAACTAACTCCAGCAGTCTGCTCTAATCTCTTCGCTCCTTCTCATTCTATGGCTCATTCTGTCTTCACTTGTGTCTAGCTTGTGCTCTCATTCAACATCTCCTGGTAAAACAGCCTTCTCTCTCTCTCTCTCTCTCTCTCTCTCTCTCTCTCTCTCTCTCTCTCTCTCTCTCTCTTCATTGTCTCTTAAATAGCTTCCCTTTCCTAGTTGGGTGTGTCCTATTCAATCGAATCTTCTCTGGTTCATCACTTTCTTTTTCTGGCACTCAATTAAACATCACCTTCTATAATGGGTGTTTCTTTCTACAAACTAACTTTACCTTCATTGTTTGGGATTAAAGGCATGTGCCATGACGCCTGGACCTAAGCTTTTCTTTACCTGAAACTCGCTCTATACCAGAGCCTTAAACTCAGGTCTGTTTGACTCTGTCTCCTGGATTAAAGGCACGTTTGTATTCCAGTGGGATCTAGAGGGTCTTTGGATGTGATCTCTTGCCAGAGCAGCCATATTCTGAATTAAAATTCCTCTACAGATATGAGTAACTGTGCCTCCTCTATTCATTTCTATATTCTACTGTAACTGTACACAGGTAGTGTGATTCACTCACTCACTGCTCTGTTCATAGACACTTAGGTTGCATCACACATATTTGAGTCAATTAAGAAAAAGGTTGTTGTGAACACAGTATAATTTGTCCAAGAAAGTGGGTATGCAGAAAATAGCTGTTCTTTATGGTGGTCTTGGTGGAGTTGGCTCGGTTTTAGGTTCCCACCAGCACAGTGAGGACCTTCACTGTTCTGGCTCCCAGCCAGCAGCATCCATTGTCTCAGCGTGTTTAACCCCAGCCATTCTGCTGAGGCTGTAATGACATTCCTCGGTGGGTTTATTTGCATTTCCTTGATGACTAATGAGGCTAACGAGGCTTAGCTCCTTCTCATCTGACTATGCACCATTTGTGTTTGATTTTAAGAAGAGAGAGTTCAAATCTTTTTCCAATCATTTTTCTTTTGAGCTCTCCCATTCTTGATTTGAAAGCGTAAGAACAGAAGTCTTTTATAATGGTCATTGTTAACAATGCATTTCCCATCCCGTAGCTTGTGATTACACTTTCCTGTCAGTATGTCTTGCTAAGCAAAAGGTCTTAGTTTTAATATGGTTGGATTTATCAATGTTTCCTTTAGAGTCAGGACATCTTTACTTCAAATATTTGAAGCAGAGGCAAGGGGATCTCTGGTTCATGCCTGCCTGGTCTGCATAGGGAGGTCCAGGCCTGCCAAGGCTACGTAGCCAACGCCTTGTCTTATAAATAAATAAATAAATAAATAAATAAATAAATAAATAAATTCCTTTCTATTTGTAAGAATATGAAGATGCTCTTTTTTAAAGTGTTTTTATTATTTTCACATGGATGAATCCTATGCCTTCATGTATGTCTGTGCACTGCATGCATGAAGTGCCCAAATATGTCAGAAGATGGAGTCAGATCCCTGAAGCTGGAGTTACAGATGGTTGTGACCTGCCCTGTGGGTGCTAGGATCCAACCCTGGGTCCTCTAAAAGAAGAACAAGCGCTATAAACAGCTGAACCATCTCTTCAACTCCAACACTCTTCATACTCAGAGATATGTGCACACCAGTATCTGTAGCGGCAGTAATCACAATGGCTAAGTTATGAAACCCATCTTGGTGTCCAATAACAGAGAATGAATAGAGAAAATGCCATGTATATAATTGTTTACGGCTGTGGAAAAGAACAAGGTTCTGTTGTATATAGAAAAATGGCTGTACCAGAGATTCTTGTAATAAGCAAATTAAGACATTCTCAGAAAGTTAAATATATATTTCCTCTCATTTGTGGTGTCTAGATTTTATGCAAATATATAAAACTACATAATGTATATGCTAAATGGGAAACAAAGGGAAATAAATTAATGGGAGGGGAGACAAGAAGAGGGAAGTTACATGTATGGGCAGAATATGTTTATATGTAATATGCTTGTGTGGTTTTTTTTTTTAATAATAAATACTGAAAATGAGTTCCTTTCCCAGCTTTCTCAGCCCTGACAATCACTCTCATCACCCTCTACCAGCAACAAAGAAACAAGACCCCCTGAAGTCCAGCTATTGTGATCAATATGCCCCCTGAAGAGCTTCCTCTGCTGTGTGATGTTCCCACAAGGGCTGACATTTATTTGTTTCACTCGCCATCTGCAGGCATCCCAGCCTCCCACCAGGAGGACTCTCCTAGTTCTTCAGCCTATTAGATCAGAGAGGTGTGGATTTCAATCCTCCCTGAACATTTCTTAGGCTCCCTAGGAAAGTAAGCAGCTGGGAAAGTAGAAAACGGGGCAAGTTTTTCCTCCTCTCTTAGCTATTGAAGATGCACATTTTAGGAAACAATGAGTGATCTGTTTGTGCCTGTTGAGTTGCCAGGTAACACCCTCAGGAAAACAAAGACAGGGCTGTAGAGATGGCTCAGCCATTAAAAGCACTTACTGCTCTTGCAGAGGATGAATGTGGTTCCCAGAACCCAGGTATAATCTCACAACTACCCAGAATTCCAGCTCCTTTCGGTAGTCCAGTCACACATACACACACACACACACACACACACACACACACACCTACCTAAACCAGAACAACAACAACAACAAATGAAATATTTTTTAAAAATCAGCAAAGGTAGCTTCAAGTGAGAAAAGGGAAGTAATGAATACTCATCCAAAGGCTTCTAAGTGTTTCATGCATATTACCTCATTTAACCATCTAAACAGAGTAAGGGATACAGGAGGATAACAGCTTTGAAGAAACGCTACAAGTTCCAGAATATCTGATAGCCATATGGGGATGCTCTGTCATGTAGCCTCCCACAGAGACAGCATCAACTCAATTCACAAAGACCACTTTTCCTTGGTGGGGAGGTGGTGGCACTCAAAGAAAGAATAAGCAGGCTATCAAGATGAGACTTGATAGCCTATGACCATATAGTAGGGGAAGAGGTCCCCCTCGGTCTTAGAGCTAGGGGAGGGGAATAGAGTGAAAGCAGGAGGGAGGGAGGAATGGGAGGATACAAGTGATGGGATAACAATTGAGTTTGTAATCTGAATAAATTAATAAAAAAAAATTTTTTAAAGATCTGCTATCTCCCTATGGAAGACATCACATGCCTTATGGCTTTTTGTTTTTGTCACTTCATCTGTGTCACTTCACTGTGCCTCAGCCTGGAAGTCATTCTTCCAGATTTCAGGGAATGCCAATATGAATGATGGACACAGACTACAAATTTCATAATGGATTTGTTTTGTGTTTCATTTTTCGTGTGTGTGTGTGTGTGTATGTGTGTGTGTGTGTGTGTGTGTGTGTGTGTGTGTGTGTGTGTGTGTGTGTGCTTTCGGGGCACGAGACACGTGTGTGTGTGTGTGTGTGTGTGTGTGTGTGTGTGTGTGTGTGTGTGTAGGACCGATTCTGATGTCAGGATCATCATCCTTGATTGCTCTTCCACCTTATGCATTAAATCAGGATCTCTCAGCCAAACCCAGATTTGTCGCTATGGCCTAAAAGATCCTTGCTTCTGCCTTCCGGGGCTGGAGTATAAGCAGACTGCCACATCCACCCAGGATGCACATGATTTTCTGGGGCTCCTGAACCCTGGTTCTCATGCTGGGGCAGCAAGTACTTTAACAGTGAGCTATTTCCCCAGCCTTTCATTCTGAACTTAGTGACAGAGAATCCCAGTATGAGATGTCACCCAGTGCCCATTCCCATGGCCTTTCTCCTAGGAATACATCTCACAAAGACCCTCCTTTGCACAGACATGTTCCTATATACAGGTCACATGGTATCCACTCATATATGTGTATGGCCTGATGTAATGTCAATGTAATGTAATTGTAATGTAATGTCAATGACCTGACCAATACGAGTGATCATTATGTAAATTTATACAGAACATAGAATTTCATATAAGCCAACAAACCGGTTTTCACCATCTAGGCAGTTTTTGGTGACGTCGCCTTTCTAATGATGCAAGCCATGGTTTCCGTGATTTTCAAGAATTCGTTTAAATGGGCAATTTCTAGGCAGACTCCTTAAATAACCCTGGATTCTATGCTGTCTGGCATAGTAATCCTGGCTTAGCTGCTTCTGCAGATCTTGTGATAATATCCAAATCTGGAACCCATCAAAGGAGTTTTATAATATTTGTTTTTGTTTTTATTTATATGTATGTTTCTGTTTGTGTATATGGCTCATGTATGCAAGTGCCTGTGGAGTCCCAAAGAGTGTGTCAGATACTCAGGAGCTAAAGCTGCAGAAGGCTGTGAGCCATTGGATGTGGGCACTGAAGACTGAACTTGGGTCTTCTGGGAAAGCTCTTAATCACTAAGCCATCTCTTGGGTCCCATGACATCTTCACCAAATCAAATGCATTTTGAACAAGAGAATAAACTGGATCCATTGACAAGCAGCCCAGTCATCTCCTCACAGTTAATTCCAGCCTTCTTCCAATGATCACTAGAAGTAAGAATTAACACCCTCGGGCTACAGATGAGCCAAGCCACCAGGCTCAGCCTTACAAGCTAACTGAGACTTAATTAGGCGGGAATGTTGACTCGGATGCTTCAGAAAGTATTTACACAGCAAGAGCCAAGACTGGAATCTTTCTTCACAGCCTATTATACAGAGCTTCACAGGTGGTGGACGTTCAATAAATACTAACTGATGGCTCCTTAGAAATCTAGATGCTTCTAGCAACTCAATTCTGTCTTTGCTGTATGTGTATTGATTGACAAAGGCCAAAATCCAATACATGCACGCACGCACACACATCCTGTCGCTGTCTCTACTTTGGGACTTCACTGTCTGTACTGATGGGTTGCCTGCTGGTGTGCCAGCTTTGGTTCTGAAAGTGCATGTGAGTTCGCTTCTCTCACTGACGAATTTAGAAAAAAAAATAAAAAGCCACATTGCCACCCTTACCCTTTACTTTAGAGGAAATGTGTGGTTCTTATTTAGATATGTTCACACCAAGAATACAACGGTGTCAGATACAGGTTGTGGTGGCCTCCACAGAGGGCTAGGCTCCTCCCACTTCAGTTCTTCCTTCTTGTGTTTTGTAGTGATATTTTGGGAAATGCTCAGGCAACAGAGAAGGACATAGGCAGGAAGAGATGGGTGGTGGAACGGGCAGGAGCCATGTGGACCCACATACTTCCTAAGTTGCTTTGATTTTCACAAACCTGAACGGAGGCTTGCCAGAATGGCCCTGGCCAGTTAATCGTCCACCACACCAAGCTTGATAGAAGCAATCCAGCATATAGCAATAGGAGGTGGCTACTAAAATTAGCTAATGCCCACACTTCAGGCACCTCCCCCATGAAACAAATTAATCACCTCAAATTTAGATGTTGAAATCACCATACCTAGTACTTCAATGTGTACCTGTCTTTGGAGACAGGCCTTTAAAAAGATACGTATGGGCCAGATGCAGTAGTAGACACCTGCAACTCCAACACCTGGGATGTTAAAAGTGGAGGTTCATAAGTTCAAGGCCAGCCTGAGCTACATAGAAAGAGCCTATCTCAACCACCACCCTTTAACATCGATAATTAGAATAAAATGAGTTGAGGCCTAATTTATGATTGGTCCCTTCATAAGCAAAGAAAATATAGTCACAATCACTATGTAAGCACCATGAGAAGACACTGAGAGATCCTAGAAAAAAAAATAGTCTGCCATGTTAGTCTAAGGACTTCTAAACTCCAAAATTGCAAGAGAGTTCCTTTCTATGACATTAAATCGTGCAGCCTGTGGTCTTTTGTTATGCTGCCCACAAACTAGCAGCAGTCACTTCCGGTGGGCGCCTCCCAAATGCTTACAATCGCTGAAGAACGGGAAGCTTTAGGGAGACAGTGAACCACTGCTCTTCAGCTTACTTGTTCTCTGTATCTGCATCCATTCTTTGATGCACAGTAACCACCTGAAATGTAGCAGTTTCAAACAACCACAGTCGTTTGTCCCCAACTCTCCCGGGCAGCAGCATGGGCTGAGAGCATCTGAGCAGGCACTGCTTCTAGAGCCCTCTGCAAACTGGCTCAGGCAGCACCGCGGATCATCTGGCTGTTTGTCCAGGAGGGATGCTAGGAAATAGCCCCATTCACACATCCGGCAATTGGTGCTGGCTACTGGCTGCAGTGCTGTGGTTTTCTGGCTCTGGCAAGCTGGGTAGAAATGCTTTGCGTGGTGGACTATAGCCAGCAGCCTGAAAGGGCCAGAGCGGTAACTACCAAGCTCTTGGAGGCTAGATTCACAAGTCTCTCAGTCAAACAATGTCCTAAAGCCAGAGCAGTGATAGGAAAATTAAGGCCACTTCTTGGTGGGAGGAGCAATAAAAGCTCCAGTGCCCAGGTGCAAGTGTCTGCACAAGGAGGCAATTTCCAGCCATCTTTACCAGCATGCACCTGGCTTCCCTTTGAGTTGTCAGTATTGTCTCCGCGCCGTGCTAAGGCATTAGTTACCTTTTTTGCTGCTATGATAATATAATGTCCAGACAGAAACAGCTGAAGGGGAGAAGGTTTTAATTTAGCACACAGGTCAAGAGTGCCCAACCAGGCTGTGGAGCGGTAGCTGATCACACTTTTCCACGGTAAGAAAGATGAATACTAGTACTCAACCCATTTCTCCTTCTTTCTTTTTAGTCCAGGTTCCCAGCCCACAGGATGCGTCTGCCCACAGTAAAGATGGCCCTTCCTACCTCATCCAACCTCAGCTACATAATCCCTCCTGGGCATGCTCCGAGTCTAATCTGTATACCCTGGTGGGCGTACCCAGAGGCTTGGTTAAGTCGGCATTGTTATTAACCATCACGCTGGCCACTCAGAAGATCGTCTGTCCTAGGAAGGAAAAACAAAAAAATCAAAAAAGCCTTCATAAAGAAAGTCATTCATGTCCTAAACTCAGAACAGTTCAGTCCTTGCCATTTCAACTGGGATAATAAAATAAAGAGATTGAAAGCAAGTAGCAGAATCTGTGTCAAAGAGCACCCGCTCAATTTCCTAGGGGATCCACATGAAAATCAAATTGCCCATCGGTTACATACATGCATAAGGGGCCCAGGTCCAGTCTATACTTGCTCTTTGGTTGGTGCTTCCAACTCATTAAGCCCCCATGGGTCTAGGTTAGTTGACTCTGTTGGTCTTCCTGCAGTGGTTTTTGTCTCCCCCAGGCCCTTCTACCTTTCCCACCACTCTTCCACAGGACTCCCCAAGCTCCACCTAATGCTTGGCTGTGAGTCTCAGCACCCGATTCAGTCAGCTGCTTTCCATCACTTCCCCCTAAACGGGGCTGCCTTGCCTGGCCTCATGGATGAGGATGAACTCAGTCCTGGTTGGACTTGACATGCTGCAGTTTTCTTCTTTTCTCAGGAGAAGGAGAGGGAGGATAGGGGAAAGAGGGGAGGGAGGGGTCAGAAGGACAGGGGAGAGGGGCCTACGATCAGGATATAAAGTGAATCTATAAATTAAAATTTAATTTAAAAAGAAAAGAAAGGGAGAGACAAGTCTAGACCAGAAGTCGGCACCATCCAATGGCAGGCTCCGAGGAAGCCAATCTCCATGGCCTGAGCCTCTCCATGGCAACAGATGGACAGAGAAGACTTTCAGGTGTGTGCTTGAACTCTCGCACTTGTAACTTGGTAGAATGTTTCGGATGCTCTGGAGAAGCGACAGGCCTTTTCTAGTTACGATACCATGGCTGCAAGCAGTGGGATGCAACGCTGAGCGACCGAGTGTAAGACGGGTACATGAGAGGTGACGGTGGTCCATAGAGGGCTGGGGGAGCTGGAGATGCAGGCTTGTAACCCTGAGAAAGGGGACAGCCCCTCCAAGTACAATGGCAACACCCAGTCATTGTCTGTCTGTCCCTCCATTGGCCATTGCAGACAGACACCAGGATCCTAAGGCCTCTTCTCATTTCCCTTATTCTGTTTCAAAGCTAAAGCCTTGAGAGAAAATTTCAATCCGCTTAACCAGGGTTACACTAGAGCTCAGGGGGCCCCAAGAATCCCCCTGGATCTTGAGTGGGGAGCCCAAGACCCACTTTACTTCCTAAAACAGGAAGGTAGTTCTCGAGAAGGAAGCTAGCAGGAGACAGATGGAAAATGGCCCATCAAACACTAAGAAATAGCCTAGCAATATAGCAATCCTGTGATACCGAGAAAGCAGAGGTAGCTTCGCTGGGGCTCACTGGCCAGCTAGCAGAGTGGAATCTCTGAGCAGTTCCAGGCTCAGTAAGAGAGACCCCACTGCAAAAATAATAGCAGAGAGGAATGTGGTGAAAGAGGGAGGGAGGGAGGAACAGGAAGATACAAGTAAGAGGATAACAATCGAAATGTAATCTGAACAAATTATTTAAATAAAAATAAATAAATAAAAATAAGGTGGTGAGTAATCAACGAAGACACTTGACACAGACCTCTGGCATCCACATACATGCATGCAAATGTATGTGTACCTATACACCACATACACACACACACACACTACAGAGACCCTCATGAGTTTCTCATATGTACCTGCTTTCTGTCCTATCTTTCCTCTGTCCCCTGTCCACCACATGCTTAGCCTCTGACACATGCCCCCACTACCACTATCTTCTGTCTCAACACAGGCCCAGAGTCGGCGGAGCCAAGGCCTGGCTGGAAATCTCTAAAGTGCCAGTGAAAAGAATAAACTTGATACCCTATGAGCATATACAGGGGGAGGAGGTCCCCCTCAGTCACAGTCACAGGGGAGGGGAGTAGGGGGAAAGCAGGAGGGAGGAAGGGAGGAATGGGAGGATACAAGGGATGGGATAACAATTTAGATGTAATATGAATAAATTAATAAGATATAAAAAAAGAATAACATATGGAAAACCAAAAAATCCAGAATAGCACAAACAACCCTATACAATAAAAGATCCTCTGGAGGAATCTCCATTCCTGATCTCAAGCTATACTATAGAGCAACAGTAATTATAACGGGATGGTACTGGCACAGCAATAGGCCGGTGGATCAATGGAATCAAATCGAAGACCCAGAAATGAATCCACACACATATGATTACTTGATTTTTGACAAAGAAGCCAAATCTATTCACTGGAAAAAGGATAGCATCTTCAACAAATAGTGCTGGTCTAACAGCATGTCTACATGTAGAAAAATGCAATTGGACCCATATTTGTCACCATGTACAAAACTCAAGTCCAAGTGGATTAAAGACCTCAACATAAAACCACAGACACTAAATCAATTAGAAGAAAAACTGGGAAAGAACTTGGAACACATTGGCACAAGAGACAACTTCCTGAACAGAACATCAACAGCCCAGGCCTTAAGGTCAACAATTAATAAATGGGACCTCATGAGGCTGAAAAGCTCTGTAAGACAGGAGACACAATCAACAGAACAAAGCGACAGCCTACAGACTGGGAAAAGATCTTCACTAACCCTACATCTGACAAAGGTCTAATATCCAAAATATATAAAGAACTCAAGAAATTAAACATCACCAAACCAAATAACCCAACTGGGAAATGGGGCTTAGAACTAAACAGAGAATTCTCAACACAGGAATATCAAATGGCTGAGAAACACTTAAAGAAATGCTCAACCTCCTTAATCATCAGAGAAATGCAAATCAAAACAACTCTGAGATTCCATCTTACTCCCATCAGAATGGGCAAGATCAAAAATTCAAGTGACACCACATGCTGGTGAGAATGTAGAGAGAGAGAACACCCCTTCATTGCCGGTGGGAATGCAGTCTAGTGCAGCCACTTTGAGAATCTGTCTGTCAGAAAACTGGGAATAGGGCTTCCTCAAGACCCAGCTATTGCACTCCTTGGAATATACTCAGAAGATGCTCCAGCACACAACAGGGACATATGCTCAACCATGTTCATAGCAGTCTTATTCATAATAGCCAGAACATGGAAACAGCCTAAATGTACCTCAGTAGAAGAATGGATAAAGAAATTGTGGTACATTTACACTGTGGAATACTATTAAAAACAAGGAATTTCTGAAATTTGTGGACAAATGGATTGAACTAGAAATAATTATAATGAGTGAGCTAACCCAGAAGCAGAGAGACTCAAATAGTATATACTCACTTATATCTGGACACTAGGCCAAGGACATGTCTCATGAAAATCTTCACTTACCAGGAAAATGGGATAGTGGTGAGGACATCCTAAGGTGAGAGAAATATAGGAGATAGGGAAATAGATGGGTCCAGAGGGTCCTAGAAACCTACAAGAAGAACACTATGATGGGCAGATCTGGGCCCAGGGGTTCTGCTCGATCTATGGCACCAACGAAGAACAATATGTGCAGTCATCATAAAACCCCTACCCAGACCTAGCCAAGGGACAGAACATTCTCCACAGTTAATTGGAGACTGGGGACTGACTTCCACACGAACACTTATTTGGCCATGACCAATGGGGAGGCCTGATGGCAGACTACCAAGAAGAAACTTGATGCCCTAGCATCATATTCAGGGGGAGGAGGTCCCCATCAGTCACAGTCATAGGGAAGGGGAATGAGGTGAAAGCAGGAGGGAGGGAGGAATGGGAGGATGCACGGGATGGGATACCAATTGAGATGTAATATGAATGATTTTATTTTTTAATAAAAAAAAAAACCCTCCTCTGAGTTGCTCTGTCAGGTACTTGGTCTCACTTGATAAAACTGACTAAACCCAGAAGCAAAGGCAGCTCAGACATCCAGGATCCAGCATAGAGAATTCCTGAAACCATCAGTTCTATATTTGTCTGAACAAACACTCGCAAACAGTTAGAGCTTAATTGCTATGCAGAGACAGTCTACCGCCTGATTTGAAAGCTAGAAATGGGTGCTGACGGAGAGGTCTACCATCTATAATGTGCCCGTGAATAAATAAGAGTAGGCACGGAGCATATCAATGCAGGCGTGTAAATGGAATATCAAAGGCAGCTCAAACTCATAGAAACAATAATCTGTCCTCCTGAACAGCAAATGTCCTTAATATCCTTTTGTAGCCTCTGCAAATGGAATCCCTCCTATCTCCTATGGCTATAATCACGAATTTCAAACATCTAAAGTGAAAATCAAGGTGATTTTCTTTTTATTTAAAGGGCTTATACAAAAAACACCAGCCAGCTCCCTCAGAAACTTCCGCCTCATAACTTTCATTCTGCTGGGTTCATCTCACCAATAAAAGACTTGTTTACAGAAGAGCGTTTCTTATTTTCCCCTCTCACTGAAAAAGAATGGGCGCACACTTCAAAGTTTAAGCAAATTACCGAAGGCACCAGGAAACCACTTAGCATCACGTGGAAATTCCTGGCTAGAGAAACAGATTAACAACTTGCTGTCTTCTCCTGCAGTCCTGTAAATTCTGCAGCATCTTTAGGTGAGTAACCACTTCTGCTAAGAACCGGAGCTACCGCGCACCAGGCTGCGGTTCCTTAATTAGTGGTGGGAGCAAGGCTAGCAGCTGCTCTCTGGCTGCCGAATTGGCAAGACCCGAAACGAATGGTGCCATAAAGACCCTACGCCTTTTGCTGATGCTTAAAGCTGAGATTTTATTTATAAGGAGAGTCTAAATTCCAGGCCAGTCTCACTCGACCGCCCTTGATGGAGGTAACCTGTTTGTCATGTTAATGAAGAGAGAAGTTCCAAGTTCCACAAAGACTTTTTTTTGCCACACACACAGCTGAGGAGGAAGGTAAGGGAGGAAGATGGGGTGGGACTTGACTCTCCCTCCTCCCCTTCCATTCCTTTAGGGCTCTCCCCGTCCGGATTAGAGCAGGGACTGTACAGTGAAAAGCCCCACCCAGAGCCAAAGCGCAGCTCGTCAACCGTGTTGATTTCTCAAAACCTGAACTACCTCAGAATCCCTTCGAAGCATGCTGTAAAAACATGACTACTGACGCCAATAAGATGGCTCGGTAAGTAAAGACACTGACTACCAAGACTCGGGACCTGAGTTCAAGCCCCGGATAGTGGAAGGAGATAATTAACTCCAGAAAGTTGTCCTCTGACCTCCATACATGCTCCAACCTAACACGCTCGCGCGTGAGCACGCATGCACGCGCGCACACACACACTAAATGAACGCAATTCGAAATATTGAGAGTCCATGTGTCACGTTCTGCGACCCTCTGGTCTATTCCACCCCGTGCAGTATGCAACAAAACAGTTCAGAGCTCAGACAGGAAGTCAGACAGACCTAGCTTTTAGCCCTAATTCCATCCATTAGTCACTGTGTATATTGGCGTCAGGGACTTAATTCATCTGCGCCTCTATTTCCTCACAAGTGAAAGAGAAATAATTGCAGGGCTGCTCCAAAAAGACTGGATCATACATGGTACGGGAGTTAAGCATATTGCCTGCCCAGAATAAACACTCAATGCGAGATTACTAGTCTTTCTATTCAAGCCTCATCTCAATACCCTCCTAAAATCCATCTGCACCTGTTTCTATTTATCTCCCAGGTTTTTTAAATGTTGCTTTTCTTCCTTTACTTGGAACCTTCGTCAAGGGAAATACCACTGCTCAGATCTTCCTTCTTCCACAGCGAGCGGCCAATGGCCAAGCTAGTCCTCTGCTGCCACCTTGTGGTCTTTATTCATCTAGCACCTTGCAGGCTAACCTTGTGATGACAGCTTATGCAAAGCAGCCAGAAGTGGTGCCCACCCAGGATGCTCAGTGGGTTGGAGCACCATGGTGAGCTAACTGGCCAATCAATGAGCTCCTCGTTCATTGATACCCAGTCTCAAAGAATTAGGTAGAAGAAGGTGCCTTTCAAGCTTCCAAAGGAGGAAAGTAACCAACAGTCCTACCCAACTATAATGCTTATGAATCGCATCATTCATACGACGGCTAACCCTGTGGGTGCAGTAGTGGCATGCATACCTTGGCAGTAACCAAAAGCTCTCTAATTGAACTTAACAATAGTGAAATCGTGCCTAGACTGGAAATCTAGCCAACTATTCGGGGCTAGTGAAGTCACGGATCTTGGAGGAGAACCTACAACCTCAACTTAATAGACTAACATAACCCTTAACTACATTCTAAATATTTGCACTGATACTCACTGGTAAGTCTTCACCCCTCACCAAGGAAACTTCTCTTTTCAGTATAGATGAGACCATTGCAGGAAATCACACCAATCAAAATGAAGCACTGTGGGGTCCAGTCCCAGTGGCCACGTCAAAACAACTCACAGACCTAAAGGTCAAGAAGCATTCCAGAAGAAAAAGGAGAAAGATTATAAGATTGAGAGGACGAGGGACCAGAGGATGATGAACTTCGTTGCAAGATTGTGTCTCCTAGCAACGTCAGATGCTACATCCATAGAGGCTCACTGATATGAGCACCTAACATGAGCTGAGCAAGGACAGCACCAAAGCTTGCCAAAGTGGGTAGAGGAGAGACTGAGAGGCTTCAGCCCTATACAAAGAACTACAGACAGCTAAGGAATGCTGGGAGTGAGAGAAACAGTCCTCCACAGACAGCACAACGGGCTGTTGAATCCCAAGTCATCCCTGAAATGTACACTTGAGTAACGTTATACACACTGAAGAGGTGGTATTTGAGGACACACACACACACGCACACACACACACACACACACACGCACACACACGCACACGCACACACACACACACACGCACATACACACACAGGAATATGAGAGAGTTTGAAGAGAGAAAGGAAAAGGAGAAATGGTATAACTATATTATAACTCTATACTACTTTCTAAATATTTGTCCTTTCTAAATATTTCTACACACCTGTACTCTATACAGGTAAGTGTAATCCTTACCCCTCACCAAGGAAGTTTCTCTTTGCAGTATATGAGGCCATTAGAGAAAACCACAACCAATTTAAAGAAGAAGACGACGAAGAAGAAGAACAAGAAGAAGAAGAAGAGCAAGAACCAGAAGAACAAGAACAAGAAGAAATTTAAAAATAAGGCAGAGAGTGATAGAAGACACTGGCCACTGCACCTGCGCACACAGCTGCATCATGGTGGCGGGGAGGGGAAAGAGAGAGAGAGAATCCCAAGGAAATCTTATCTTTCATTCCCACATCCCCTTTTCCTGGTGGCCATGATAAATTTACAGAGGGGTCTGCTCTCAGTGTAGGAATATAGATGCAAATTATTTAATTTTTCAACTACTTTATCACTCCCCTACTGGAGAACAGATCTCTTAATGGAAGTTCGATCAAAGCCTATAATTTGGGGACACTTAATTATTAAAATTTATTCTGTTACATTTTATATTTTTCTCAGACAGCATCTTGCCATTCAGAGCAAGAACAGGAAGGGTCCATGACTGTTGGAGCTGAGCAGGGACAGGAAGTCTAGCCTCTGGGGCACCTCCCTACCTTCACTCTGCAATTCACAGGAGTGGGTGAGATTAAGGATGAGACTTTCCCACTCCATTGCCAGTCTCAGCCCTTTGCTATTGGTCATGGCTGCTTTCTTCATGGCAAGAAACCAGCTGCACCAGAGCACAACTCTCCATGGACGAAGAAACTCAGCCTCCATGACACCCTCCTCAGGGACCCTCCTCCAGGACCCAGTGGGATCTGCTGCTGGTGTCCTCTGTCTGAGCTGAGAGTCTGGTTGTCTCCTTTGGGATATTTTTAGCACCTTCTTTGCCTAGAAAACAGGAGAAAGAAGGCCAGTTCCACATAGCTGCTCTTGTCCCTCACATACAGGGTTGAGACACTGCAGCAATGAGCATCCCCCAAGGAAATGGGATACCTTCTGCCCCTTCTCCCAGACTCATAATCTTCAGACGGGATGCACTCCAATCCCTCCTACACCCCCCTGAGGCTGAGTAAAGGCAAAGACACTTTCTCCTCTCCCAAACAGGCAGAATTGGGAGCTCCCGCTCACTAGGCGCTCCTTAGCCTTTTTCTTCTCTCAGAGGCATCAAGTGGAACCAACCTTAGAATACCAGCCACCTTTTGAGGCTAGACTAATTTGAGTTTGGGTTTTTTTGTTTGTTTGTTTGTTTGTTTGTTTGCTGCTTTTTTTTTTCTATAGCATAGGTTAATTTTATCTCTTTGTCCTCCTCTGAGGCTGACAGGGTGGGGTGGGGGAGCAGCTTTAGGCATTCACTCTAGACAACAAACAGTGTCTCTCTTGGTATCAATGACTGAGGCAGTCCAGACCAGCATTCACAAGAGGGAACCCCAATATAGCAAAAAGCAAAGGCCACTAATCTTTTCGCAATCCCTGGCATTAGTTTGACCTAAGGGGGAGGGGCGTGGTTGTCAGGGTAACACTGCAGCTGTGGGAGGAGGCATGCTGATGCTAAGTAGCTGTGAGAACCCCAACTAGTCTAGCACAACAATCCTCACGCTTCCTAATGCTGCAACCCTTGAATTCAGTTTCTCATGTTGTGGTGACCACCAACCATAGAAGGATTTTTGTTACTACTTCATAGCTGTAATTTTGCTACTTTTATGAATCATACTGTAAATATCTGTTATTTTCAGATGGTCTTAGGAGACCCCTGTGAAAGGATCATTCCACCCAGACAAGTTGAGACCCAATGGTCCAACAGAAGTGCAAGACAAAGGAAGGATTAACAAATAGGTAAAGATTACAGGCATAGCAAAGATACATAGGGTCTCTAAGGGTGGACCTGGGGCTTGCGAGGTTATCTATCTGCTGCTTCACCAGGCATGTGCCCTGACATTTTACCCCTTTTCACTAAGATATTTGATAATATTGAATCATATTTAATAAAGCATGATAAACGCAACAAGGATTCATCAAACGACTTGACCGAAACCATGTAGACTATCCCTCAAGACAAGGCACTATATCCAAACATTCAAATACCACCTAACTGCTTGGCCTGCTTCAAGCACTCATGAGCAAGGCTTTGGGGATTGAGTGAACACTATACACCGTGAAGTTTAGGTGGAAGGAGGAATGTTCCAGAACAGACGTGATGCTCAGGAGAGAGGGTTCAGCTTAGCACAGCAGGCAGTCGGAAAGGAATACAAGTCCTGCTTATTACACCAAGGTCAAGAGGAAGATGACCATCAACCAACAGAAGGCCAAGTAATTAAACACTTTACGTATCCCTTCTTCATAGAGATCCCAAATATGCCCAAAATGCACTATGGAAAAACACCTTAACTTCTGTCTTAGGATGTCTATTGCTATGAGGAGACACCGTGACCACGGCAACTCTTTTTTCTTTTTCTTTTTTTCCCTTGAATGCTTTCTTTATTCCTTCCCGAAAGACCAACTGCAATGAACTGAAGTGAGTCAAAGCTCATGACTTATTGTCTTCATAACAACATCGCCTTAGAACTGGATCACTTGGCCCTTTCTCCTTTTATCGCCTCCCAGTTCAAAATGCTCGCACCTCTTAATAGCCGGCATTCTCTTAGGTCTGCAGTTGGGCTCAACACACGCCAGTCTCAGCACAATCTTCTTTGTAGTTTTAGCCTTTTTGTGGAAAGTAGACTTAGTCTGCCCACCTTAGCCACTCTGTTTCCTGTCATAACGCCGCTTTCCCTGAGCATATAAAGAATCCTTGCCCTTCTTGTACTGTGTCACTTTGTGGGGCTGGTGCTTGCCACATTTCTTGCAAAATATCCGGCAGGTCTTAGGAACATTCACCATGTTGGCAGGAGCATTATCGGCTCAGAAAAAATGACCTTGGCAACTCTTACAGAGGAAAGCATTTAATTGGGGCTTGCTAATGGTCTCACAGGGTTAGTCCACTGTTGTCCTGGCAGAAAGCATGGCTGGAAACACAGCAGCATGCAGGTAGAAATGGTGCTGGTTCTCCCAATTGGCAAGAAGCAGGAAGTGACCGTGAGCCACTAGGCCTGCCTTGAGCTTCTGAGACCTCAAAGTCCACTTCCTAGTGGCACAGTTCCTCCATCAAAGTCACACTTACTCCAACAAGGTCCCACTTCCTTATATCGCCCCACCCTATGAGTCTATGATAGGAGCCATTTTTATTCAAGCAACCACAACACCAAAACTTATCATCCAACTTTCTGAGGAAAAAGAAGCACAGGAAGAAAGAATTTCCCAAACGGGTTTTAAGCACTTCCGTGTTGTTCTAACTTGTCTTAGCAGCATGGAGACTTTCTCCTTTAGAGCTCCGGGCTTCAAAGCCGGCTTTGTGTTCGCGCACTGTATTGATTTGGATTCTCAGGAGGTTCTCCTGACATCTCTCCGCACCTTAGCTGATTAATCGAACAAGTCCAACAGGCCCTCCACTCACTGACAGGGAAAGGGAGGTACAGAGAAATTCAGAGCATCCTCTGAGGTAACAAGGCCCTCCAGAGTGGAGTAAAGCGCTGAATACCAAATCTGCACCCAGGTTGTGCAGCTACTTCTAACATCATGGTGTTTCTAGAGAAAAGACGGTTGAAAGAAGCCGTGGATTTGCATATTCTCTACCTCCTCCCTAAGGTGACTCCTACCTGAGGGACTCGCCTACCTAAGACAATTCCAGCTTAAGGCAACCTCCACCTGAGGTAACACGCATCTTAAGTAACTTTGTCCTCTGCAAAGCCGTTGTGCCTTCCTGGCCTCATTTGCCTACCCTTTGCACCCCCCATTCTGTTGAACATCTTAAGATGTTAAGCATCTTGGACACCAGGAAGGCAGCCTAGGTAGGTTCTGAGTACCCACTTCCTTCTCAGTGTGCATTAATGATGCAGAGAAGCATCTGAGATCAGCTGCCGAGTTCCCAGTGTGGGTTTTGAGAGATCAAGGAGGGGCTGGTACCAGTCTTGAACAAGCATGCCTAGCAAATTCTGCCAACTGTCTGCCTCACACGGTGCACAGATGGTTGCTGTTTTAGGTGAAGCAAGCAGCCAGTAATAGAACTCTCTTTAATTTTATTCTTTTATTTTTGACTTTTTCTTTCTAAGACTGGCTTACAAATTCATTTCTCATAAGAGTCATTGTGTGTGTGTGTGTGTGTGTGTGTGTGTGTGTGTGTGTATGGTGCTGGGAACCAAGTGTCCAAGTAAATGGGCCTGGGTGGATGGGGTGTGGCTCGATGCATCAGCTGCCCAAGCATGACTGAACACCTGAGTTCCATAAGACCCATGGGAAAAGCCAGGTGTTAGCCTGGAGCAAACCACACAGGGGCAGGTGCTTGGGGTGGCTAGCCTGGAGCATGCTTCACAGGGGCAAGTGCTGGGGTAGATAGCGTGAAGCACATTGCACAGGGGCAAATGCTGGGGTGGCTAAGCTGGAGCACACTGAACAGGGGCAGAAGCTGGGGGCAGATAGTCTTGAGTGCAGTGTACAGGGCACAGGGTAGATGCTGGGAGTGGATGCCTGAAGCACAGCACAGAGGGGCAGGAAAAAGAGAGCCTCTGCCTCAAAAAGGTGGAAGGTGAAAGTTGTCATCTGACCCTCACACATTCTCTCTCTCTCTCTCTCTCTCTCTCTCTCTCTCTCTCTCTCTCTCTCTCTCTCTCTCTCTGTGTGTGTGTGTGTGTGTGTGTGTGTGTGTGTGTGTGTACATCTTTCTTTTGTATACATATGCATCATAAATAAATAAATTTTAAGAAAGATACATGTGCCTCTGGAGAACATGTTACCACAACACACACTTGTGATACATGTATGCACTTAACCCTACTTCGGCCACCCACAAAATAGGGATGTAAACAGCTCTCCATGGGACTGTGGCATTTCTTTTGAATTCTTCTGACCTTGAACAAGGCTTGACATAGGGAAATAAGCTGATTGTTACTAAATAAATTCACAGTTTGTCCAGAGCTGGTTCTAAGTCTATAGATAAAGCCTCCAGGAACCTTCCTTTAAACTGCAGGAACCTTCCCTCAGACTGAAAGTAAATCCAGAGGCCACCATTTGTGACGTCACATGGGTGTTTAGCTCCTGTCTCATCCCCTCGTCTTCCATCTCCTGTGTTTTTCACAACACAGAAATAAGTGACACCGCAGGCAGACACCAGAGAATGACTGCTCTCCCACCTGGAGGTTCTGAGTCCTTGGACTGCACTTCGGTAGAAAAGGAAAATGTGCCACATGCCAGAACTACCAATCACACAATAAACCTGGCCCATGCATCCCAGCTTTTATCTCAGGGACAAAAAAAAATGAGAATGAAGTCCCAGCCTTCCTTCTCTCCCCCAAAGTCTCCAGAATCAGCAACTTTCGCCTCTTCCCATTTGATTATAATTGATTTTAAGTCACCATTTAGCAAAGGAAACAGGACACCACAAACAAACCTTGAACTATCCTTAACCCTTCATCTAGAGTAGGAAATGATTTTTATTTGTCTCCTGCCGCAGCCTGCAAATAACAGGGAAGGTCTCCAAGGAGACCGTCTGAAAGTCAGAGAGCCCTACAGTAGAATAAGCGGACAGGGCTGGATTCATTTACACACTGCAATAAGAAATGGAGTCTGCCTGGTTCTCTGGCTAGAGAGATTGAAGGGATGTGTGTTTGGCATTGAGTATAGCAAGTTAAAAGCACTGTGAGACTCTTGGAGCAGCCTGTTTGGGAATAAGTCAGAGCTGGAAAGAATAGGATATTAAAAAAAAAAAAACCCAATGATGGAGACCGGAAGATGTGAGAAGGCTTTCTTTACCACGGAAGGCAGAAACCTATACACCCTAACTACGATGATTGAGAAATCTATGGAGCGTTTCTAAGGAAAATCACATTATAAGAAGTGTCCCAGCACGTAGATGCACTGGCCACTTCCGCCCTGTGGTTAGATAGTGCCACAGATCCCAGAGCCGACTGGAACAGTGTTAGATCCGTGTGTGATGTACCGCTATGGAGCAGGATTCTCCTCTGCACAGAGGTCCTCCTACCCCACCCTCCAAACAATCAATACCTTCGATCAGAAAAGGAAAACGAAATGCCCCTAGCACACTCCCTCACTTCCGGGTGGTGCTGTTCAATCCTCAGTCAACATGCACACTACCAGGTGGTCTTGTTAAAAATGCAGATGCCACAGCATGGGTGGAGCTAGGGATTCAGGATTTTGGACAAATGATGCTGAAGCTGCCTGTCGTTGGGCTGTAAATTTGATGGACATAACATGAAAGGTAGTACCTGCCCCCTACACACACACACACACACACACACACACACACACACACACACACACACACGTTGGTTGGATATGCTTCTTGAAATACTTTTTGAGAATGACATACAGGAAAGCATGTTATTTACATCATTTATACCTCTGAATTCTATGCATTCTAATTAATTATCCATGAAAGAATGGCATAGAGTTCTTTGGCCCTCAGGATATAAGGAGTAATAGAACCTCAGCAATCAGATAGGATTCATCAAATATCCTCTGACTCTTATGAAGCACCACAGAGGCACCTCTGCTCGAAGGTGAGTCCATCATCGGTTAAGTGGCACACGACAGAACATCCGGGGATGAGCTTGAAGATGACCCCACACATTTGCATTCTGGCAACGTCATTTTTACAACTTTCCACTTTGCTTCTATAAACCTGTCTTCTTATTTACTAAATGTGTAGACTAGATAGATTCTTTGACAACCAAATAAGCTAAAATATGAGGTATTATTAGTCCAGTGCCTGAGACTCAAGAGAGACTTATTAAATCACAATAGAAGCAGCCTCCAGTTCTCTCATGAGGATAAAAGTGGAGCCAATCTGGCCAGGTGAGAAAATTTGTTTTTAATGAGATATGTCTGATTTTAGGTTGATGAAGCCTCAGAGGTTACATTCCTTTTCACCCCCCTTGAGCTAAATTTATCTCCCCATGTAAGAGCAATGCAAACACATTCCAGACTAACGCCTTTGGGGAGCAGACGTCATTTCATCTTTACCTATTTTCTTATTTCCTTACAGTTGCCATGAGAGACTTTTAATAACCTCTATGGAGTTGAAAGTGATGCAGGTAATTGCCATAAGTAACTTAAGGGCTATTAAAGCTAACAAACCTCTCCTGTGGAATGACTTGTTAAAGCAGCGATCAGCAGAAAACACGTGACGATCATGCGTGCTGTAAATGCAAGCTCTTTTCCAGCTAAGCCGCAGTGAAGGTGTAATTACATTGCACAGAGGAAGGGCGCAGGCATTAGAGCCCTGCTCGGTTCAATCATGGGCCTGCTCAACACGCTCCCATTTCTGAAGAGATCCACTCCCTTCCTCAAGGACAGCTTCCTTTGTGGTGTCATTTCTTATTATCTGAACTCACCGCTTATTCCTCTCAGTAAACACTTCTTGAGATAGTTTGAGCATTTTCATGTATGTACATATGTCGGCGCTGCACCGTCCAGCGGAAATAAGACACCAACAACCAGACTTCTTCTCGAGATCTTTACTCAGGATTAAGCTCAGTGGGAATGGCCCCGAAGAAGGGAAGGGCCAAGCTTACGTACAACTCAAGGGCCAATCAGCTCATGCCAGGTGTTACCTCCTCATAGGTCCGCGTCAGAGCAGGACTGCTCGTCATCAGATCACCAGTTACCCTTGCACAGCCTTTTGCCATATAAGGACTTGTTTATCTTAGAGAGCGCTCGCTGTTGGGATGGTGGAAACCTGCGCCTTGTTAAGGCGCGGCACCTCGCAGCTCTCCACATACATACGTGTGGATGTTTGGATGGGTATATGCATGTACTGGTGCACATGTGTGCATATGAGTGTGGAGGCCAGAAGTCAGTCACAGGTGGCGCTCCTCATGCATAAGATGGAACCTCTGCCTTTTACTGGAAACTCACCAGTTCACTAGGCTGGCTGGCCAGCAATCCCTACAAATCCTCCTGTCTCTGTTCCCATTACTGGGCTTGCGAATGCACACTCTGATTTTTTTTTCCTTGAAAAAATATGCATTTTATTTAAAATGCCCAAATCTTAAATGTGATAGAATAATTAGGTTTCTGTTTCTTAGGAAATGGGGGGTTGGTATTTTCAGTTACAGTTTAAAGGTATAATCCATTATGATAAAGAAGTCTTCAAAGCAGGAGTTGGAGGCAGCTGATCACTTTATGCCCATAGTTAGGAAACCAAGAAGCATGAATATTGATGATCTGCTTAATTTCTTCCTTTATTCAGACTATGAGCCCCACCCATTGGGTGGTGCCTGTTCAGATTGAGTATTCTGTTAATAGTCTTATAGACATACCCAGAGGTGTTTCTGTGGTGACTTTAAATCCAACACATCTGGCGATGGAGAGTTTGCAATGAAGAGAAAAAATAAAAAAGGACTGAAGTAAACATATATATACATCTTCAGCAAAAACAGCCTCATCAGTCATGCCATTTCTCACTATCTGAACGGACTGGTTTTTTTCTTCTTGAGATAATAATAATAATATATATATTATATATATATAATATATATAATATAATAATAATAATTATATATATATAATATATATATATAATTTGAAAAATTTGCTTTTTCATGGGTGCTGGAAACCAAATTTAGGGGCACAGACAGTATAGCAAGTACTTTCCTGCCTGTGCCATCTCCCCTTCCCTGCTGGAGCGCTTTCTATCTAAGGCAAACCCCAGTGAGCTTGAGTCCAGCCTTGGATAGGCCAGTCACTCACTGTGAAACCATGAGCAGCAGTGTTTATCCTACTTTCCCTCCTGCCCCAGGGCAGGGACTACTACATCCATCCTCCCTGGGCATGGGCTCCACCTTCAACCATAAACTGAGAGGATTCTATTTCAGCTCTCTTTTAGCTCTAAACTCCTTGCATCCTAAACGATGTCCGTGCTTACAAGTCCCTTTCTGACTATTTTAACACTCAAAAATACAGCTATGGATCCAAAGTAGGACACTAAAAAGGGGGCGTAAATTAGTATTGCAGAGTCTGTGCATTTCAAATTTCCCAGGGTCGTGCACATCCATACGCAGAATCTACCTATTCCTCCTCATACACTGGCCTGATAAACTTTATTTCCCTTGCTTACCAGGCAGTGCCACACTCAAAGGGACAACCGAGAGGAAGCAGATGAAGCATCTGGATAACATAAGATTTTATTTGAACAATGAATGGCAACAGTCATAACAATAGGACATATTTTCCAAAGCTGATTTTGCCGAGGTCAGCCTTAAACTCAGATGCAGGACAGAAGTGCAGTTACCAAGATCTCGTTGGCTAATAGACAGACACAGGATGTCTATGTTGCACACACTCCCAAGTATTGTAACCAAGCATTCTAACCAAGTCGAATATTGAAATTCTGTAAACATGTGTGTTATATGTGTTAAGTTTGAACTGAAGTGTGTGATGGTGACAGCAATGATCAATTTGAAAGACTCTAGAGTTGTGTAGGAAACAAACCTCTGGGGACTCCTGTGAAGGAATTTCTAGGGTAAATTAAGGAGGGAGGAAGACCTGCCCAGCACTTGCATTTCACCTGTTGACAAGCTGGGGTCCATCAGTCAGGGCTTCCTGGCCGTGGCTGCAGGTTGACAGCTGCCTCAGGCTCCTGTCACCATGCCTTTCCTGCCATGACTGACCACCCCCTCCTCTTTATTTTTTTTCAGACATTTTGTCACAGCAATGAAAGTTTTTGAGCTGAAGAAACAAATATTTTTAAAAACTGTCAAGATCATTAACAATAGTAAGGGAAAGTCCAAAGGAGAAAGCGGACAGGGGACTTGGAAGACACGGGCCTTTGACAGACAGAAACCTTTGTCTGACTCACTGTGATATACCCAGCGTGTGCAACATGAATGGTTAGGTAAAAGAAGGAAGGAAGGAGAAAGAGAGGGAGGGAAGGAGGAAGGGAGGAAGGGAGGGAAGGATGAAGGGAGGGACAGAGGAATGGAGGGAGGGAGGGAAGGAAAAAGGGAGGGAGGGAGGGACGGAGAGAGTGAGAGAGGGAGGGAGGGAGGAAAGAAGGGAAGGAGAGAAGGAGGAAGGGAAGGAGAGAGGGAGGGAAGGAGAGAAGGAGGGAGGGAGAGGAGGGAGAGAAGGAGGGAGGGAGCGAGGGAGGGAGCGAGGGAGGAAGGAAGTGTATTTCAGTACCACTAGTGTGGGACACTCACTACAGACACAAACGGCACACGTGAAGAGTCTTCCCAGGACTCTACCACACTCTGTGATTAATACTCTTGTTACTTTCCAAAACTCAGCAATGAAAATTGAAACTACTCCCAATAAGTACTCATGAAATGGCAAGAGATTGTTTCTGGTTGGACATGGTGGATTAAACATGTTTGTTTCTGCTTCCTCTAAATGCCATACTTTTTTTAAAAAAGAAAAGAAAAAAAGCGGTGTGTGTGTGTGTGTCTGTGTGTGTGTCTGTGTGTGTGTCTGTGTGTGTGTGTGTCTATGTGTTCCACAAGGAAAAGGAGAGAGGGAAAGAAAGATACACAGTAGAAATAGAAATGTCTGCCAACATTTGTAGCCTGAAAGACATCAAATAAAATGATCAGAGCTGATAAAGCCAAGTGGAAAGGGCTTGAAGAAGACAGCTGATGGGAGACCATCCAGCTCAGGCCTCTGACCCTGCAAAATGCAGAAATCAAAGGCAGCATGAAAAGGCATGGGCAGCCAGGCTGCAAACAGGGGAATTCATTTAAAATCTGCTAAGAGAGTGCTTAAAACCTTACACCCCGTCTTCCGCTTTGGCAGGAGGCTGAAGATTTATTACTCAAAGGCAAAGCTCCAGAGGACTAGCTCAGAGTTTCAGCAGAAACTCTGAAAGGGAAAGCAGCACACAGAGCATAGATGAGCAGGTGCTCAGCAGGTAGGGGTGGGGCGGGGCGGGGTAGGGCAGGTGGGTGGACCAGGTGGTGGGGCAGGTGGGTGGTGCAGATGGGTGGACCAGGTGGTGGGGCAGGTGGGTGGACCAGGTGGTGGGGCAGGTGGGTGGACCAGGTGGTGGGGCAGGTGGGTGGATCAGGTGGTGGGGCAGGTGGGTGGACCAGGTGGTGGGGCAGGTGGGTGGACCAGGTGGTGGGACAGTTGGGTCAGGCAGGTGGGTGGGGCACATCCAGACCATGAGGCTCCAGATCCCTTCAAGCCCTGGACTCTAAAAAAACAGTGACATCTTACAGATATACCCACAATAGAAGAAACATGAATCATGAAGAACAAAATGATGTCATTTGCAGTGAAATAAATATAACTAGAGGTATTCATATTGAATGGATTAAGGCAGTTACAGAAAGACAGACGTCAGATACATTCCCTCATTTCTTGTTCCTAAATTTTATATAAGTGCATGAAGCCATACATGTCTGAAAGTAGAAGTGAAAATGTCTAGTGAATAAGGGGAACTAAAGGAAAAGAAAGGAGAAAATCAAAAGAAGGCAAGAGAATATTGGAAAATGTGACCAATGTACATTATGTACTTGTATGACTATGTCCTATATAACACAGTAATGTGTATAATGTATATGCATAATGAAATTTTAAATGCTAGAGTTATTATTCACCAGTTTGGTAAGAATAATATCTTCCTCAGGAAGAAAAGAAGTCTAACAACTGTAAGGAAAATTTCCAGAAAAAAGGGAAAGAAAGAAAGAAAGAAAGAAAGAAAGACAACAAAGACTAAGTATCAAAATACTGATATAGAAAAACTTTCTCATACCTGAGCTATTAGGTCCTCAGGTGGAAAGTCTATTGACCAAATGATGCTTTGTCTTCACTGTTATCTTGGTGGATTAAAAAGTAAAGATGAGGAAAACACACCTCTGAATGTATCCTTGAAATGTTTTCAGGAGGATTAACTGAAGGATGAAGACTCAAGATGGGAGCCCCAGAGGGACAAAAAGGGCATGAAGAAGGAAGTTTATTGGACACCCTAGGGTTCCCTCTCTTCTCTCTTCTCTGTCCTCTCCCCCCTCCTTCTCTTCCTGGCCCCTTCTTTTCTCTCTCCCTTACTCCTTGATGTTGCCATTTTTTAAACTATTATATTTGGTTCTTATAACTCTAACTCCCTTCTCCACCCCAATCCCTTCCAACCTTGACTCCTTCTAACACCCCAACACCAGGTAAGAGAAGCAGAAGGTCAGAGGGGGAAAGGAGTGTTGAGTTCTTTTTAGGCTACTTCCTGCTAATTAGGGGAGCTGAGGGGTTTTGGGGGGGCAAGTCAAATCTTGATCTCAACAGGACATCTCCAACTTCTTGTTGTCTCTTTCCTCTCAACCATTTGACAAACCAGCATCAGCTGGAGTGGGAACCAGCAAGAGGGACAGCCGCACCCCTCTCTTGGGGCTCTGGTCTTTTTATACCCTCATCTAGAGTCCCCGTAATTAAAACTGTCTTTAGCTGTCAGATTCATGCCCCTGCCAGAGCATTCATGAGGTGAACAGTCTGCTGCTGTGAACGTTCTGAAGCAGCCCAATAGCCCATACTTGGGATTAAAACAAAAACATGTTTACATAACATAGCTGGGTTTTTTAGGGCACCAAAATTCTCACTACACGTGACTCTTCCTTCCCTCTCCTCCTCCTCCCTCCCTGAATGCCCCTTTCCCTTCCTCTCCATCTCTTCCCTGGCTGCCAAGGTGTGACGTTCTCAGCTTTTTACAGTCTAGTTAACAATGACATATTAAAGCTTCTGATAGTGTGAACCAAAATAAGACTTTCATACCTTCAAATCACTTTGTCTTGGTGACAAATGTCTAACACAAAGAGATGGCTCACACGAGCTGTCCGTGAAATTGCATAGCACTGGAGATACAGGCAGTGAAATCATCAAGCCACATGTATTAGTCCAGACCTCTCAGCAATGCACTCTAAGGTGCAAGTCAGTGCAGCAGCTGCTTCTAATGGGAAACTAAAGCCTGAACCCCAGAATTCTATGCTTAAACAAAGTATCAATTAAGAATGAAGACAGGATAATATATATATTGAGAATTCCATGGTCAGGAAAACTACCTCTCACTCATGGTTTCTTGATAAGCTACTGAAAAACGTGATCTGCCTGAAGTTGAGATGTAAAGTGGGGGAGAGAAAGTTGGGAGACAGGAGTCAAGATGTACATCCTGTAGTAGAGACAAAGGAAGGTCAGGAGAATGATGGTACCACATCCTCAGTCTGGCCAAAAGGAAACAAAAGGATGGAGAACTTCCAGAACAGCATTTCTAAAACCAGTGGAATAATGATGCTTTGCCTAGGGAAAGCATGGCCACTGGGGTTGGACAGTTTACAAATAATTAGATATAAGAAACAGGCAAAGAAGCAGGTAGGAAGGAAAAAGTTAATTATTTCTGGAAGCAACACATTTTTATTAAAAATAATTTTATACAATATATTCTGATCATGATTTCCCCCTCCTTCCTCTCTTCCAGATCCTCCCAATCTCACCATCCATCCCAATTCTGTGCCTTCTTTCTCTCCTGAAAGTAACAGAACTAAATAAGAAAAAAATATATAATCACAAAATGCTAGTAAGATAGACTCTTGGCAAACATTTCAATACTTTAGATTAAAATTGTTTATCATTCCATATGAAAAACAGGAGATGATGAAGCAAAAATAATGGACTATATAAGGATGTTAGCATTCCTTTTCATGATAAGAAGCCATTAAAAAGTTATAAAATGATGAAATGCCAAGAACGTTGGAAGTAGGGTCCTATTTTAGAAAATTGGCCCTGGAGAGACACAATTAGGCCTCCAGCTCTGCTGAACAGTAGTTACCCTTCCCATCAGCCTTTGCAGTCTGCAGGGCTAACTCAATAGCAGGTGCTCACAAACCAGGCCAGTAATGTCTGCTATGAAAGCACATGATGGTGTAAAGAGGAAGCCATGGTTTCCTAACCATAAAGATACCCCAGGGCTTAAATCCATATACAATTTCAATAAGCAATAGAACCCCAAACCCAAGTTCCAATTTCCAAAATTGGAAGGACTCCATCTGCTTCCAGGTTCATACTCCACTGGCCCTAAGCCTGGGTAGCACAGTTCTACAGATGGTTGACAACATTAGAAAATGGGAAAACAGAGAAAATTGGGCTGGCAGAGGAAATAGCCTACACATGAAAAATATCTAACTCAAGCCATAAAGGTTCCCTTCAAAATGGGTAAGTTTTGTGTTAAGCTTTGGTGATTAAACCCTTCATTATATGAAATATTCACTTATGTAGGAACAGTTCATCCCCCAGTAATATGAGATTAATGAGGCATCTCTGTACATAAAGCCTACTTGGCTGGTTCAGATCAGCGGCGTGTCCTGTCTGAGATTCTGTCTTCTAAAGGACATACAGAATATAAATTCAAAGTCAGAAGAATCTGAGTTTGGGGCCTGGTTCTATTAGTTTGAACTTTGCAACCCTGGGGAAATTATTTATCTACTCCTAACATCAACTAGACTCGTGTGTAAATAGTTCTAGTGGCTGGGAAGATGACTCAACAGTTGAGAGTGCTTCCTGAGGGCTGGAAAAAAATGGCTTAGAGGTTAAAAGCACTGTCTGTTCTTCCAGATGGTCCTGAGTTCAATTCCCAGCAACCGCATGGTGGCTCACAACCATCTATAATGGGATCTGATGCCCTCTTCTGGTGTGCAGGCAGAATACTGTATGTAGTAAATAAATAAATCTGAAAAAAAAAGGGAGTGCTTCCTGAGTGGTTGTACAAGTTTGCAGTCCCACCAGCAGCTGAGGAGTGTTCCTCTTTCTCCACATTCCCACCAGTGCCTGGGATTTGATCACTCCCCCTTGGTGAAGAGACCCTATGGGAACACAGAGGAGGGGGCTGCAGACTGTCCCAGATGAGACCTGATGGGCTGTAGTCAGACAGTGGGGGAGGAGGACCCCACCTGTCAGAGGTCTAGGGGAGGGGAGTAGAATCGAAGGGTGGGGAGGGTGGGAACAGGAAGGTAAAGACAGAGGGGATTACAATCTGGATATAATGTGAATAAATTATACTAATAATAATTTAAAAAAAAAAAAAGAGTGCTTCTTGCTCTTCCATAAGACCTGAATTCAGTTCCTAGAATCCACATCAGATAGCTCAAAACCACCTAAACTCAAGCTCTGGGATATCTGGCTCCCTCTTCTGGCTTTTGTGGGCATTTGCACTCATACACACACACACACACACACACACACACACACACACACACACACAATTAACAATAAAATTTTACAAATTAATTCTAACTTTATCATCTTGCCAATGTCATGGAAATCCAACAGAGCGTCATCCTTACAAGTACCTCCTAGACTGTCAGGCGTGTACACATGTGACTGATCAGAACAAAGATGGCCAGGGCATGGGTATTGTGTCTGCATCAGAGGCTTCATCATGCCTGGAAGGAAGTGATGGTCCAAGTTAAATAATTACTCATTTCCTTTAATTATGTACATATGTGCATGTCTATCTGTGTGTGTGTATACATGAATACAGGTGCCTGTAGAGGCCAGAGATAGCAGATCTTTCTAAAGCTGAAGTTACAGGAAATTGTGAGCCACTGATGTGAGATATGGGTGCTGGGAACTGAACCTGCGTCCCCTGCAAGAAGAGTACATGCTTTTAATTGATGAGCCATCTCTCAAGCTCCGAAATGATTCATCTTTGGTGTGCACCCATTGAACCACTTCCTGGGAGGCTAAGCCCATGGATTTCTCTTGTGTCTTAAGGAGATAACCTGTCCTAGGTGACAAAGCTGGTGGCTTTAGCATCAGGCAGAACAGGCTCTGCTCTTTGGGTCCCAACACAGGAGGCATAATCTGAAGGCAAGAGATAAAAGGAAAGGAACACTTGGCAAAAGTTTGGTTACAGTTGAATGTAAGTTTTTGCCTTAAAAAAAAAATTTACCTAGATACCATAGTAAAGTGGAAGGATGCCATGGTAAAAACATGGTCCATAAACAGTACATCCTAAATCTGGCTCAGCTTCTACCCGTGTGGCTTTAGACAAGCTGCTCTCCCCTCAGAGGGACAATTTAGGAACTTGGAGTGTATTACAGACAGATACCCTTCATGTGTTCTACGTTCTTCAGTCACACTCTGGGTCACATTCTAAGAAACAGCAGGAACAATGGCAAGGCTATGGAGGCCCAAGGGTGTCTGTGTCTACTCTATAGATGCCACATAGCAAGGACAGAATTGTTCCTCTCTCTGATCTTCTTTAATTATATTTTGGAAGGAAATGCTCCCTAGATAAGAAAGCGTTCGACAAACCACTGGATTATCTATCCTGAGCATCCTTCCCAACCCTACAGTTCTCTGGTTATAGCGCTGGAGATACGGAGTCAAACACACAGTAAACAAATTCACACCTGGATGTATAAGCTACTGCATGTGTGCCTGGGAGAGGGACCCTAAGTGGAATCGTCCTGTGCATCTCCAAGCAAACAGATCTGTATACAATAAGCACTGTATACATAAAGCACAGTGAGGTCATACAAGGAAGAAAAGATATGGGTCAGCCTTGTAAGGCTCTGCTACTGAAAAGGTGGGAATGAAACAGGAAAATTCCAGATCAAACTGACCCTCTGCAAAAGAAGAAGTCAGTAATTCAAAATCTGAGCACATGCACGTGGGAAAATGCGAGGATGTGTAGAAGCAAAGGGTGAGAAAGGGCTTTTAAAGACAGATGGGATGGGCCAGGCCTTGAGGCAATAACTAAAGCACAGGTACTGAGGACTAGGCCGGCTGTCAAGGGTGTTAAACTGCACACTCTTAAGTTTAAAAAAGAGATCAAAGTCAACAAATCTTGCTGACCTGAGAAACACTTACTCTGTGAAAGAATAATTTCTGTCCTCTCAACTCCCTACTTCCTTTAAACTTTTCTCCTAGAAAAGCTTTAAAATTGATTTATTGATTAAGAGAGACACTATGTTAGCCCAGCTATTCAATAATTTGTAATGGTTATGCTGCAAAAAAGGTAGAAATATTAGCAAAAAGAATATAACGTGTCCTGCATTGCTTTTGTCCTGCATATTCAAAAGAAGCTAACTTTTTATGTGTATGGTGACTTGCCTGGTGTGGAGCCTGGAGGATCACACATACCTATAATAGACATTAACACAAACACATACATGTGTGCACACATACATAAATACACACATGTACACACACTAACACACATGCACACACAGCACATATACAATACATAAATAATAAATAAATAAAATATTTTAAAATTAAATAATCAATGATTTTATAGAAATTATTGATATTCATGCACTAGGTAAAATAAATGATACAATTAAAACAAATTACATGAATCATGAGCAGATGACTTCTATAAGAACCAATTAGAAATAGTAAAGTGTAAACCACAGTATTTCAGTAAAATCAGTAGGAATGGATAATTAATAAGTGAGAAGAAATTACAGACTAAGCATTCTTAACCAAAATGCTTGGGGAAACAAGTGGGTTAGAGTTCAGAAGTTTAGGGATCTTACACTATTGGTATACACTCTACCTGGCATCCTTAATACAAAACTCAGAATTCTGAAATGCCCTAATTCCACATGAAACTCAAAAAATAAAACAGGTTGGTGGACATTTCAGATTTTTTTAATTTTGGATAATCCAAAACTGATGGGAGGACCAACCACACATGCACACTACATACAAATGTGCATACATGTGCTCAAAAGCTGAGGAACAGTTAGACTCATAGGAAACATCTTCTCAACCTTATGAGTGCTTAGCTGAGCAGCAGGGAAAGTAAGGCCTTGATTCCCTAATGCTGCAAAACTCCAAAAGGTCCCAGGATTGGTCTCATGTCTCCTTCCAAAAAAAAAAAGGTAAAGATGGCTCTGAAGGTGGGGAGACAAGTTGAGGGAGCTGAGTGACTAGTCTGTAATCCTGTAAAAAAAATCAAGGGAGGAGGTTCATGCCATGGGGAGCTATAGCAATATCAGGTCAGATGTTTCTCATTGGAGCTATATCTATCAGTCCAGGTGCTCCTTGTGAGCAGGCAAAAACCCATCAGATCAAGTGATTCTCGTGGGAAATACAGCCATCAGGCCCCGTGTTCCTCATGAAGAGGTATAACCACAGTCAGGTGTTTCTCATAGGATGATGTAATCACAGGGTCAGATGTTCCTTGTGGAGCCATCAGGTCAGGTGCTTCTCCTGGAGAGCTATTACCAAATCTAAGCCCTCCTTACTCTATCCACCCAAATTTGTATTCTTTTTTTTTTTTAACACATCTGTCAAATTTGTGCTGCCCATATATTCTTGTATAGGAAGACATTATTTTTTAAAAAAAAAAAAAGAAAAAACCTGATTCTCCTCCCAACAGCTATTGACTACTAATAGTTCAGCTAGGGTGTAGGACTCTATTTTCTAGCTTGAACTTGTTCAGGTCCTGTACAAATATATAGCCACTGTGAGTTTATATGTGCAACTGCCATGCTGTGTCCAGAAAACACTGTTTCCTCATAGTCATCTACTTCCTCCAGCTCTTACAGTCTTGCCACGCCCCTCTCCTGCGATGATCTCTGAACCTCAGCAGGAGGTATGTGATACAGATGTCTTATTTATGGATGAGTAGTCTAGTCCCATCCTCTCCACCTTGGCTGGCTATAAGTGCCTGCTTTGCTCACTATCTACTACCCATAAAAGCTTCTTTCAATAGGGTTGAGAGACGCATTAATCTACAGGTGAAATAAGTCATTAACAGCTTAATACGGGGTCCCATTTAACAAAATGATTTTAGAAGGTTCTGCCCTAGAGCCTATGGCCTGTTTGGTAACAGGTTCTTGGCCTCAATAATAGTGCCAGGCATGGGCTTCAACTTTTGAAGTGAGCCTTAAATTTAATCATAAAGTGGTTGGTTACTCTCATGACATTTGTGCCACTATTGCACTAGCGGGCGTGCCTTGCCAGGCAGGCCATTGCCATAGCTCTCAGGGTTCTCAACTAGGTAAGATCAATGATTAGTTTTCTCCTCCAGGAGTGTACACAGCATCTTCCAGCACTATGAAAGCTAGCCAGTAGGAATGAAGCCTCCAGTGAGTACCAGCTTGATTTCTCCATGTTCTACATGTCCTTAGCAATAAGGTCTTATGGTCAAGTTCTGGAGAGTACACCCAGAATAATGTCAATAACCTGTATTGTTTAGGGGTGCTTGGGACTTGGCTAAGCAATGACTCCAAAAAAGGTAACTCACTCCTGCTACTAAGATTTCTATTTGTTAACCTGTGGTATATAGTAGGAGACATGGTACAGGGTAACCTGTTGTAGGAAAACTACATTTGAGCTTCGTGTGTGTGTGTGTGTGTGTGTGTGTGTGTGTGTGTGTGTGTGTGTGTGTGTTTTCTGAAGCTTCTAATGTAGCTTTTCAAAAGTTCCTTCGTGTTCTTTATCTTTCCCAGAATTCTCTCCTCTACTCTACCCTCCCATCTCCGACTGCTATTTCACTGTTCCTCATCCATTCTCCCTTTGATCCCTTTAATCCACTAAGTTCTACCTGCTCTCCGTTGAAACACCCTCACGGTCTCTTACTAAGAATAAATTTTTAAACATTTTAAAGTTAATGTGTTGGACGAATCTACCGGGAGTCATTTCACACCCTCTGATCTAGCTCATTCTGTTGCCTAACGGTCTTGTTCTTTGTGTATTAGACACAGAGAGAGAAGTCCAGGGATGCGGAGAAGGATGGAAATGCCCTTAGGCTGAATCATAACTCCAGCCTGAGTCTGCTCATTCAGACAGCCAGAGGCTCAGCCTCAATCTACTCATCTGTTAGCCAGGTAAAAACTATACAAAAAGAAGCATGGCCTTGGAGTTTGTGTTTGTTTTTTTTTTTTGTGCTTAACTATGAAAACAAAACCAGTGATGCCTCTCCCACAGCGTTGAAGTTTGGGCTTAATGAGATAATGAACAATGAAAGGATTTAACGTGATGTCTGGGAGGTAATAAATAAACATTGGTTATCTTTATTGTTCAAAGAACCACCAACCTCAAAAGAAAGAAAGCTGTTAGCATTAAAGAGCATCAGCATTTAGGGCTCATAAAGGGAGAGCAGAAACGGAGTTGGACATTTAAGATATACTGTGGCTGATTTTTATCTTCACTTTAAATAAAAATTGGTCCCTGATACCCAGTTTGTCTTAAGAAAATCTAATAACTTCCATCTTAGAGGAAACACAGAATAGTTCATTCTGCACCAGATACTTGGTTTCCATCTGGACCCAGTTCTGCAGAGGTGGCTCCCTTTGTGAGGAGCAGATGCCCTTTACTGTAATGAAGAGGGTTGAACCCACTATTTTTCAACTAAGATCAGCTCTTGGGGCGGGAGAGATGGCTCAGCAATTAACTGCTTTTCTTAAGACAGTGTTCTATTGCTGTGAAGAGTCACCATGACCACAGCATCTCTTATGAAAAAAAGCATTTAATCGGGGTTTGCTTGCTATTTCAGAGGTTTAATCCATTGTCATCATGGTAGGGAGCATGGTGGCATGCAAACAGACATGGTGCTGGAGAAGGAGCTGAGAGTTCTACATCCAGAGCCTCAAGCAGCAGGAAGAGAGAGACACTGGTCATGGCTTATGTATTTGAAACTCCAAATCCCTCCCCCAGTGACACACTTCCTGCAACAAAGTCACACCTCCTAATCCTTCTGAAGTAGAAGCACTCCCTGGTGTCTAAGCAATCAAATATATAAGCCCATGAAGACCATTCTTACTTAAACCACCACTGCTCTACCACAGGACCCAAGTTAAGATCCCAACACACACACTAGGTGATTTAAAAACACCTGTAACTCAGGCTACATGGGACTTAACACCTTAACACCACCTTCTGGACTCCATGGGTACCTGTATACCCTCTCTCTCTCTCTCTCTCTCTCTCTCTCTCTCTCTCTCTCTCTCTCTCTCTCTCTCTCATCTCCTAACAGTATGGCCTGTTCACCAAATGATAAAGGCAGCCCTGACTGCCCCATGGTGAGAACTCTCGCATTAATATTTTGTTCACCTTCTTCCTGATATGGTCACAATCTAAATGTCAGCAATCTTACTCCAGTAGCTCTTGTTGCCAAATGTCTCTCAATCTTCATTTTATTTCTCTGGTGTTTCAAGTGCTTGCACATTTTTTTCCAGTAGGAAAGGTAACACATTTGCTGTACATTAGACTGGTCAACTGTTGCATGTTGTGTGAGCTCCCTGAGAAGCTGGATCTGGAAGTGGGGTTACCCTCCTTCTGTTTCAGACTCAAGTTTGTTGTTTGTCTTGAAGTGCCCTCAGAGGTCCCTTGTCTGAGGGTGGGCTCCTCATCCCCATCTTGGGTGAAAACAGTGTGTCTTTGCTAGCAACAGGAAGTAAAGTGTTTTATAAAGATAGCTGCTGATTGTTGTGTGTATGAAAGTGCCTGCGGAGGAGAAGAGAAGCCAGGAGCTCATTGACACCAAGTCAGCAATGGGAACCTCATCTGCAGAAGTTGAATTGAGAACCCGTGCTGACTGTCTCCACTTCCCCGGTCAGCTTTAGCTGATGCTTTGGGCACCTGATCTGGTAATGTTTACCTACCTATCTCTTGTTATTTTTTCTTTTACTTTGGTTTGCTATATATTTATATAAATAAATATATTTATATTTAATAAGCTTATTCATTCAAAACTTAAAATCCAGCTACCATAGATCATACAGAAAATGCCCACATTAAATTCAAAGCGTGATCTGATTTTGTCTGAGGGGACTCTAGATCTCCACACAGTACCACAGCACAAGTCGCACACGTGAGCCAGCAGGTTGCCCTCTCTTCATACTTCAAGGGCTACGTATAGGTGCAGGAAAAAATGCCTGCTTTCTTTGTCTTCCTTATAGCCTGGACTATCCACACTGGAGCCTCTCTATTTCCCCTCTGTTTATCCTCCAAGCCACTTAGTCATTCATCTCTCAAACATTTCAGATGTCACTCCTCCCCTGAAAAGCATCCCACTGTGATTAGCAACTTTTACAACCTGACTCCATCTTCCACAATGGAAACAAACCCACCAAAACACTGAAGATTTTTAAAGCTTACTGAATGCGCAGGTCTCCTAAAGCATGAGGTCTCCCCAACATTCCATGAGGATTTACAACCAAAATTTTGTTCTGAAATTCTCAACTAAGGATGTAGCTCAGCAGTAGAGCACTTGATTACCACGCACAATGTCCTGGGTAAGCAGGAAGGAAGGAAGGAAGGAAGGAAGGAAGGAAGGAAGGAAGGAAGAGGGAGGGAGGGAGAAGAACAAGGAAGAAAGAGAAGATAATTAATTCTCTACCTCTTCTAATGGGGGGGGGGATGTTCTGGTAAGTTCTGCCACCTTCACACATTCTAAAACCAACTAGGAAGAGCACCTTAATGAGGAATTATCTATGAGCACGTCTATGGAGGACTGTCTTGATGGTTAATTGATGTAGGAAAGCCCAGCCCATTGTGGGCAGTAGGCACAGGATCCTGAACAGTATCTTTCAACATTAAAACCCTCCTCTTTCAGAAACTTTCCTAATGTATATTATTCTTTCCTAAAATGTGACCCTCTTTTGCAGTTATGCTACTTAGCTCTAAAATCACATCTTTGGTTTAGGATTCTATAAATCCTCAGGATTTATAGAACCTGAGTTATTGATCTATTTCTTGTCCAGGAATTAATTACCTGAATATGTCCAACACATATTTCATCATGGGGTGATGAAACTAAATCATATAAACTGTGTTTATTAATGTTTTAAATGCTGAAAGAACTTCAGTTGTGGGAAGACATGTTGTCCCTGTCTGTGACTGGGGTCTAGAGTGCTATGCGCATTTGTGACCATCCACAGAGTAAACTGGAGATACCTGGAAACAGTCTCCCATGGGTTCTCATGCACAGGTTAAAGCTTTGCCTCCCAGTACCTCTCACTTTTATTTTAGTTGAAAATGGGGTCTTTACAGAGGTAGTTGTGGCTAAAATGAGACCACTGGGCAAGCTGTTGTACTGTAGTGCAACCGGTATTGTGCTTGCCTGGCATGCACAAGACCCTGGGTTCAATCTCCAGCACCACATAAACCAACATAATGTACAAACTTCAAGGCTTGACACTGAGGGACCAGCAGGGCAGACCCTAATGCAATATGGGGAAGTTCAGGCATGCAGGAAGGATGACATGAAGAAAGAGGTGCTGGTAAGAAATGACTTTCTATAGTTCTACAAGAAAAGCATGAATCAAACATCCAAGGGAGCTAACCCTGCTGAAACCTGACCTTCAGATGTTGAGTCTCTGAAGTGCAAGAAAATTAGTTTATATTGTTAAGCTTCCCTCTTGTGGCAATTTGTGGCAGTAGCCCTAGCATACTATGACAGCATGCCCAACCCATAATTTTCTTTTTTTTTTTTTTTTAAGCTATTTGGTGAAAGAAGCATTCTCCACTTGATGGTATTTTTTTCAAGCCCCCTTTCCACCTCATTTTACATTTACAGGTTAAACTAGAGCAAGAAAGAAAACAATGCAGAATCTAAGGGGATTACATAAGTGACCTCAGCAGTGGTTATTGGGAGAGGCCAGTCTTCTATGACAAGATGTCTGCAATCATCCTAGATTCTTCCCCTAGAGCGACCTCTTTGCCATGAGGTCAGAACTTAATACGAGCACTTCACCCTTCACTGTAGAAGTGATATCTCTGAATATGAGGATTGTGTGGACATAAGAAACATCTGTTATTATATGAGGACTAGGGCTAGAAATGAAGGCATGTTCTGGAAAGACACATACTACTGGTTCTGCTACCCAGAGTATCCACCCTCTGGCAGATAAACTGAATCCATTAAAGTCACAACCAAAGCACAAAAAGCATATTGAAAGCATCAGGTGATGTTATATTTTTAAAGCAAATATCAATTGACTCTGGTAGTGGGGCATCATCAAAAATACTGAAGCACAGACCTCTGCAAAAGAATAACTTCCTTAGCTTGGAGAGAGAGAGAGAGACAAAGCAAAGGGCTACCTTTTCTACAGAATAATTTTCTTTATCCTTTAACAATTTCATATGTGTACATAGTGTATCTTGATCATACGGACCCATGCCTTCTCCCTCCCACTTCCTCCATTTCCCCTCTCCAACACATCCCCTCCTACCTCCATGTCCCTTTTCTTTTTACTATACTTAGCCAGGTGCCACTGTCACTGACCACTCAGGGAGGGCCGGGCCCAACTGTAATTATTCATCTGAGGCTTTTGCTAGCAAAGCCAGTGAGATGAAGGCATCTTATTTGTAGGCTTCTAGGCAGTGAAAGGTCACTAATGTTTTAGATGAGAGCAGAGCTTCCAGGAAACCTGATGTAATCTAAATCACTTTTAAAATTTTGGACTACAGTCTTGGGAAATTGTGGTCTGAGTGAAGTGGGGCCTTGATGAGAAGAAAGAAAACAGAAATTGCCTGTCGAGTTCTATTATTATGAAAAAGAAAGCAGGACCAGGGTGTATCGCCAAAATAGTCAAGGCTTAGGGAAGGGGGGAAGAGGAGAAAAACCTGGGCCCCTACAGCAAAATGAGTCTCTCTGACAGGTAATAAATTTCCTCCTTGCAGAATAAGGCCGAGAGGGAAAAAAATGAGATGAGATCAGCTGTGAGGAGTTCGAGACAATTTGGGGAGTGACTTAGTAGAATTTCCGTTGATTCCCACTGGTGAGCAAGATGAACAGCTCTGACCTCATTTAAGCTTTGAGGTTAAAAGGAAAGCTAGAAGATGCACATACAAATGCTTCTCTTCTTTAAGATGTTTGTTTTTAATGATGTGCACATGGATGCACTTGCATGTGAGGATGTGCGTGTGAATGAAAACAAGTGCCCACAGAGGCTAGAATAGTGGGTCGGATCCTGCATGGATTTGCAAATGCTTGTGAGCCACCTGATGTGGGCTGGAAATTGAAGCCAGGTCCTTCACAAGAGGAGAAAGTACTCTTAAAGCACTGAGCCATCTCTCCACCCACACAATGTTTTTTAATGAAGGGGGGTTATTAGAAAGGAGGATCTGTGCAGGGAAACGAAGTTGTATCCACAGATATAAAGAATCCAGACTCAAAGAAAAGGAGGCATCTCATCTCACAGAAGACCTGACAGACCTCTAGAGAAGCTAAAACATGAGGATGAATAATGGCAGAAAGAACCCAAAAGCCGGAAAATAAGGAGAGGGACTTTGAACTAACATCTCCTGCGCAAGACAGCTACTGTGATTCATAGACTCATAGCACCTGGGGATGTCTGCATTGGGTCTGCATAAGTGTTGCTCGTCAACAGTCAAGCATGGGTTGGGGAGGGGAGAAGGGTCTCCAGCCTTCCCTGCCGAACTATTTGCTACCAAAAGATTCAGAAAACAGAAAAACCTTCGGCTCGGTTGTGTACCACTTGTGACCCCACCAGGCTCCACTGGATAGTGCTAATCCAAGTGTCATACAGATGGCTCTGGTTAAACTAAATGGATCACAAAACAAAATCATAGTCATGAATCTGGGAAGAGTGCACAGGAATGAGATGGAAATAATAGGTGGGTAATTAGAACACATTATGAAACTAACAAATAAGAAAATTATTCAGTTGTATTTTCTGGCATATAAGACGACCCCCAATTTTAACTTTAACTTTCCCAGTTAAAATATAGAGTTTGGAATACACACATCATATAAGACTACTCCTCTTCTACTGCACACCCTGTGCAGCTGTTTCAGGCTGGAAACTTTATATTTTAACTGGAAAAGTTAAAGTTAAAGTTGGGGTCATCTTACACACTGGAAAATACGGTAATAGAAATGTACCCTAGAGAAATGTTTATAGGAAAAGATGCTGTAAAGGAAAATTTTATGTGCATAAAATGTTTCTGAGACTAACAGGAAATGGGGAGCATCTAGGGCATTTAAATCTAAACAGAGTTAAGTCAAGGATGCATTCGCTTCCTCGTCCTTGAGGAATAGAAATAGAGATGATGTGACAAAGGTCTAGGTGGCCAGTCAGCCACCAACCTTGATGATTCGTCGGTAGCATTGCAGATACACAAGTGTTCAACATGTTCATCTTTAATTGTTCTTAACGTTCACATGACTTTCTGGATGTGGAAGAATACACATCTGAGTAAATATCCTGGGATCCAGGTGTTACATGCAGATCCTGTTACATGACACTCTCGATGCAGGGCCATATATGCAATATAGAGTAGAAGTAACATGGCACAAGTTGAACTTAATGACAAGAAATGGAGGTTTTTAACAAGTTCACTATAGAGAGTAAGGGAAAAGATAAGATATCTTGTATGACTTTGTTTCTTGGACAGTATGAAAAGGCTTCATGAGTGCCTAAAATAAATGTAATTTAGTAGCCTCAAATCTAGAATATTTAGGCCATATTTGATGCTGCAGGAGAACAGTTTTGCCATACCCAGGAGCAAAGTCTGCATTTATATTTTTTGTTTGCTTTAGTGTTCATTCTAGGCCATGTAAGGGCTACACTTCGTCTCAGGGACTAGAAGGATTACCTTCTGTATCACCTATAGTTTCTCCTCGAGGTCCCATTTGTTGACTCATCCCTGAGGAACCACTTCAGGTTTTGTTTTTGTTTATTCTTAATGACAAGGATAAAACCAAGGGACATGTGCATACACATTAGTCAGGTATCCTACCACTGGCCCACACCCAAAGCCTGTGTTCCTTCCTTATAGCACCCGAAGCACTCATGCTACTATCTCTTTTGGTCAATCGACTTCTTCTAACCCTCCTCTCACATACCTCAATCGACTCAAAGAATCCAAATTCCCACAAAATTTGTTTGCAAATTCCTTGAGCCCCAGGTATCCCACAACCTTTAATCTTTGCTCAGTGTGGTGGTGGAAGGAAAATGTCCCCCACAGGCTCACAGGGAGTGGCACTATTAGGAGGTACTGCTTTGTTGGAGTAGGTGTGGCCTTGTTGAAGGAAGTGTGTCACTGGGTTCAGGTTTTGAGGTTTCAGATGCTCAAGCGAGGCCTAGTGACTCACTGTCTCTTTCTGCTGCCTGCCAACTCAGATATAAACCCCTGAGCTACCTCTCCAGCATGTCTGCCTGTGTGCCACCATGATTTCCCTTTGAACTGTAAGCCAGAGTTCAGGGTAAACAGTAAACTGTAAGTAAAAAAAAATTTAATGTTTTCCTTCATAAGAGTTGTTGTGGTAGTCATGGTGTCTCTTCACCACAATAGAAATCCTAACTACAACAGGGTCAAAGACAATAGATAAGACCCTAAACTTCATGCTTTGTGAGTCTAGTTTGAAGATCTTTTGACTGGCTAAAGATTACATGATATAAAAAAAACTGTTAAAGGACAAATGGTCATCCATTAGATGAGAATTAGGCATGGCGTATCTCCTGAATCCATAAAGAACCCCAAAGGAAGTTAAGGGCCTGTCCTTCTCTGAAGACAGAAAAAAATATATCTTATAGAGAGCACTAATCTGATCACTGGCTCTATCAGACCATGATGCCTGTCTGTGGCTTGGGACAGAAGGAGAATAGTTTCTTGGGTGTAGAGCCAGCCAATGCAGAAGACAGGTGATGGAATTAACAAAAAAAGGCACCTAAATCAGCTGTCAAGGTTCCTAATAGTCAGAGACGTAACTTTCCATAAGTCTGTAAACTCTCCAGCAAAGGTTCTCAGCACTGGCTACACAATTATCAACTGAAAAAAGTTCAAAACCTCTGAAAACACCTTTTCTTCCCTAAACCTAAAAAAAAAAGTATTACAAGTACTAAAAAGAAACACACACAAACACACACACACACACACACACACACACACACACACTGAATTACATGAGACTTCTCTAGACAGGAGAACATAATAACCCTCCCAGGTTAATCTCTCTCATGTGTCAGGGTTGATATTTCATCCCCAAGAAACTTTTTAACAGGGCATTGCATTAGAGACGGCTGGTGAAACTATGAGAATTCCAGCCCATTCCAGACTGGGTGACTCCAAATTTTTAGTGAAGCCAAGATTATTTCAATGCTCAGATGATTATAATACACTGCCAGGAAGAGAATCATGTGGCACAGAAAATGTTATTCATGACAAATCTTTCCAAGGGTGGTGATAGGTGTCACCAAAGAGACCTTGTGACATATTCTAAGTCTACAATAGCTTTGTATTCTAAAACCTCAACTCAAAAGGAACAGGACAAACCAAGTCCATGCCAGGTCAAGCCAAGTCTATCCCAGGTCAAGCCAAGTCTATCTCAGGTCAAGCCAAGTCCATCTCAGGTCAGATTTCAAGATGTACAAACCAACCTGCTGCTGAGTTTTACTCTCCAGCACCAGGTTCTATTTAGAAAGAAGCCTAAGGCCCTGGTGGTGATGAGTCAAACCACCATTCCCCCTTAATCAGTGGAGGCTGAGCCTGAAGACTTACTTAGAATTAAAGAGTACACCTTTGTATGCAATCTTATATCTAATTTCTCTTCCCCTCATGCGTATCTCTCTCATCTCTCATGCTTCTCTGTCTCATCATTCTGTCTCTGTCTTTCTCCCTGTGTGTCTTTCTGTCTCTCTGTGTGTATGCTTGTGTGTGTGTGTGTATGATGTGATGTGTAATGTGTGTGTGTGTGTGCGCGCGTGTGCACATGAGCACATGTGTCCTGCCTTTCAGTCACCTGTAGAACAGTCCTCTGATGCCTCCCCCTCCCTGTTTAGTCAAAAGTGTGAAAAAGTGGTGATTTCTAGGGACTGCTAGATCAATAGTTGGAGGCTTAGGCCTTCAGCCTCCTTGAAAGTTAATTCCTAACAGTGAAAATATTCACTATAAACCATCCTTGAGCGGCTGCCTGTCAGACCCGTTCCAAGAGCTTGAGTCTCACCAAGGCTCCCAATACCTAACCTAGCTCCTGCTTAAGCCTTGGAGACAGAGTCCAGCTCCCGCCTGCTGGGTTTGATCATGAACTAGCAAAGAGACTGCTTAGGCTGGCAACATTTTTTAGCACATTATTAACTCTTCCAGCCTGAAGTGTGAAGCCACCTGTTCTGGTTCAAAGGCTGGCCTGAAAGAGATACATGGTTGAACCACACACAAAAATCAAGCTGACCAGGACAGGTTCTCAGCAAAAGCCCATATCAAAGATATTAGAACATCACTTACCTCATTATTAGGTTTCAGGCACTTAGTCATGCACACTGTGTCCTTTGCCCCAGGGTGGTACAGCCACACAGGCAGGCCTCAACTGTCAGTGGCTACCTAAGACAAACAGCTTTTTGGTCAAAACCATACGTTAATGCACTGTCAAAGTGCTCCAAGCTTGATTTTCACAGGCCGAGAATGTCCAGAGACCTTTTCTGTTCACCATTTTCACCTTTTGAACAGGCACTTCGTAACTCTGATCTAATCATGCCCCCAAAGTATGCATTGACATCTTTCTATCTTGAATTTTGATGTTAAAAGGAACATGTCCAAGAATTAGCACACCCCAAAATGTTTTCCTATATGAGTATGTATAAGCTCTTTAAATAAAATTCCCTTGTTCCTTTGTTCCCAGAAGGTGTTGCTTTGGAAGTGATTCCCACATTCTCACTGCTACAGGTAATATATCTTCCTTTACTCTCATTCCTTGTTCCAGTTTTGAAACCACCAGGATGCACACCCATTGCATCCTGCTAAAGAACCACAGCTTTAAAGGAATAAAACCCAGCTTGCATTTGGTTTAGCTTTTCCAAGGACACTCCATAATGCTAAGCATAAGCATCTGCCAGAAAAGAATCTTGCTGACTTGAACACGTTGTTGGATTCAGAGAAAACCAATCAACAAAGCACACTAGCAATAGAGCTCAGGTCACAAAAACCAGGAAATTCCTGCAGATATTCCTGATCCAATCTGGGTCTCAGTCCATGCTCAAAGGTCGATAGTCTGGAGAAGCTTAGGTTTCTCGTATTGAAGCAGACTGGAACCCAAGCTCCAGCTCTTCCTCCTGAAGTGGGATCTCATTCCATGTCCTTGAAGTTGAAGCTTAGTTCTCATCCTCAGACAAAGATTAACCATTCGTTCTTTGGGTTCTAAAGAACTGGCTGTACATTCCAGTCAAATAAGATGGCACCCAAGCCTGAGAGCCATGAAAATAAATATTCACATCTGGAGATTCATCCTAAAGGGAAAGAAAAAGGGACACACAGTCCTAGGCATCCAAGGAGGAATGGCATATGTGGGTTTACATGTATAAAGAGACACATAAATTCAGGTAGACTTTAGGGTTTGTTGACTTATGACAGGAGAGATTTTAAAACTAATATTCTAATTTAATAATCTCAGTCGGGGGCCAAGAAAACGGCTCTATCAGTAAAGTGCCTGCTGCAGAAGCATAAAGACCTGAGTTCAGTGTCCAGGACCCACTAAAAAACTCTGTGTGATGACATGGCCACCACTGTGAAAGTAGTAACAGTTGGATTCCTGGGGTTTGCAGGCCAGCCAGCCTAGCCAAAGGAAGACTTTACCTCAAACACAATGTGGAAGATATTCTAAGGGAATACAGTTCTTTCTCTAGCCTACACATAAATATATAATAAATATATATTTTTACATTTGAATGTATTATAATTTATTCAGATTACATCCTGATTGTTATCCCCTCACTTGTATCTTCCCAATCCCAACCTCCCTCCCCCTTCTGCCTTATTCTCCTCCCTTAGACCTCTAACAGAAGGGGACATCTTCCCCCCACCATACCTATTGGGTTTCATCCAGATAGCCTGCTTCCCCTTCCTCTGTGTGTGATCAAATCGGGGACACCAGAGTTCATGTAAGAGGCAGTCCCCACTCTCTCCACAACTGTGAAGAATGAGCTGTCTATTGGCTAGATCTGAACAGGAGGTCTAGGTTTACTGCATGTATTGTCCTTATAGTTGGCCCAACAGTTTCTGCAAGCCGCCCCCCTGAGACCAGATCTGCCAGCCTTAATGGTCTCCTTGTGGGGCTCTTCAACCTTCTGGGTCCTTCTATGCCCTCCATTCTTCCATACCACTCTCAACTTGAGTCCAGCAGTGAGTGTCAGCATCCGCCCCAATCCCCTGCTGTATGGTCTGAGAGGACATCTATGTTAGGCTAATACCAACTTATAAGTGAGTATATACCCTGAGTGTATTTTGGGTCTGGATTACCTCATTTAGGATGATTGTTTCTAGTTCCATCCATTTGCCTGCAAATTTCAAGGTTTCCTTGTTTTTAATAGCTGAGTAGTATTCCATTGTGTGGCTGTACCACAGTTTCCTTATCAGTTCTTCAGTTGAGGGACATCTAGGTTGTTTCTAGATTCTGGCTATTATGAATAAAGCTGCTACATAGTTGAGCAAATATCTTTGTTGTATGGTGGAGTATTTTTTGGGTATATTCCCAGGAGTGGTTTAGCTGGGTTTTGAGGTAGCACTATTCCCAAATTTGGAAACAGGTTGGTTTCCAAAGTAGCTGTATAAGTTCACACTCCCACCAGCAATGAAGGAGCATTCCCCTTTTTCTACATCCTCGCTAGTATGCACATTCACTTGAGTTTTTGATCTTAGCCACTCTGATGGATGTAAGATGAAATCTCAAAGTCATTTTGATTTGCATTTCTCTCATGACTAAGCATTTCTTCAATTGTTTCTCAAACATTCAATATTCCTCTACTGAGGTCTCTCTGCTTAGCTCTGTACCCAATTTTTAGTTGGATTATTTGGTTTGGTGTTGTTTAATTTCTTGAGTTCTTTGTATGTTTTGGGAATTAGCCCTTTGTCAGATGTAGGGTTGGTGAAAATTTTTCCCAGTCTGTAGGCTCTCATTTTGTTATCTTAACAGAGTTTTTTTGCCTTACAGAAGCTTTTCAATTTCATGAAGTCTCATTTATTAATTGTTGATCTTAGTGCCTGAGTTGTTGGTGTTCTGTTCAGAACCCATGTGACAATGAGTTCAAGGCTATTCCCCACTTTTTCTTCTAACAGAGTTAGTGTATCTGGCTTTATGTTGAGGTCTTTAATCCACTTGGACTTGAGTTTTGTGCAGGGTGATAAATATGGATCTACTTGCATGTTTCTACATGAAGGCATCCAGCCAGACTAGCACCATTTGTTGAAGATGCTATCTTTTTTCCATTATATGGCTGCTTCTTTGTCAAGTGTCCATGGGTGTATGGGTTTATTTCTGGGTCTTCAATTTGATTCCATTAATAAACTAGCCTATTTCAATGCCAGTAGAATGTTGCACCACGTTTATGCATCCATTCTGTTAGTCTGTGTCTTTTTATTGGAGAGTTGAGACCATTGATATTGAGAGAGATTAATGACCAGTGACTGTTAGGTCTTTTTATTTTGATGTTGGTTGTGATAATGTGTTTATTTGTTTGTCTGATTTTTGTTTTGTTAAAGTGAAGTTATCTATTTCCCATGTTTTCCTGTGTGTAGTTAGCCTCTTTTGGCTGGAGTTTCCATTGTTGTAACTTGTAGGACTGGATTTGTAGATAGTTACTGTTTAAATTTGTTCTTGTCACGCAATATCTTGTTTTCTTCACTATGGTTATTGAAAGTTTTGCTGAGTATAGTAGTCTGGACTGGCACCTGTGGTCTCTTAGGGTTTGCAAGACTTCTTTCCCAGGCTCTTCTCTGCTGAAAATTCAGGTGTGATTCTGATAGGTTTGCCATTGTATGTTACTTGACCTTTTTCTTTTGCTGATTTTAATATCTTTCTTTGTTCTTTACATTTTGTGTATTGATTATTATGTAGCTTGAGGATTTTCTTTTCTGGTATACCCTATTTGGTGTTCTGTAGGCTTCTTGTATGTTTATAAGCATCTCTTTCTTTAAACTGGGGAGATTTTCTTCTATGATTTTGTTGAAAATATTTTCTGAGTCTTGGAACTGGACATCTTGGCTTTCCTCAATTCCTTTTATTCTTAGGTTTTGTCTTTTCATGGTGTCCTTGATTTCTTGGATGTTTTGTGTCAGGAATTCTTTAGATTTAACATTTTCTTTGATGCTTGCATCAAATACTTCCATGGTGTTGTCTATTCCTGAGATTCTTTCCTCTATCACTTGTATTATGTTGAAAATGCTTACCTCTGCTGTTCCTGTTTTCCTCTCTAAGTTTTCTCTTTCCAGGCTTCCTCAATTTCTGTTTTATTATTGTTTCCATTTTCATCTTCAGATCTTGAACCATTTTATTGATTCCCTTCTCCTCGTTGCATTTTCCTGAACTTCTTCCAGTAATTTCTTCATTTCCCCTCTATAGGCCTCTGCATTGGCCTCTCCTAAGGTCTTCAAACTGTTTGGCTGTATCTTCCTGTATTTGTGTGTGGATTTTGTTCGTTTCCTCCATTATCATCTTCATTATGTAGGGTTTGAGGTCATTTTCTTGTGTTTCAAATGTGTTTGAGTTTCCAGGGCTGATTACTTTGGGACAACTGGGTTCTGGAGATGCCATATTATTTTAGCTTTTGTCGTTTGTACATTTATGCTGGCCTTTAGTCATCTTGCCATCTCTGGCTTTTGGTGGTGTCCTTCACCAGCTGTTGAGAACAGCTCATAGGTGAGTGGCTTATAGGTTGAGACTCCTCACCTGTGGGGATCAGGGAACCCTTCTTTGGATCAGAAAGGTAGCCTGGGTTCAGATCCAATTGTGCTCTATACTATGGGGTCTCCTCTAAGCTAAAAGACCCAGACACTTCCACCCTGTGGCCCACAGTTCCATCTGAAACAGAGAACATGAATTCTGCTCACTGGCCAGCATGTGGCTACCTAGGCTTTTGAAACTGTACCTGTTCCTGCTTGAACCTGGGAACTCTCTGTGGATTGGCCACATGTCCTGAGGTCAGATCCACCCATGTTCCACAAAGTGGGGTCTCCTCTGGGCTAGAAGCCCAGACACTGGTGCCTTGTGGATCACTGCTTGATCCAAGACAGAAAGCAAGGGTGCTGCACACCTGCTGGCATGTGGCTAAGGTTTGGGGACTGTTCCTGCACCTGCACCTGTTTGGACCTGTTAGCTCTCCATGGATTGACTGGGTAACCTGAGGTCAGATCCACCTGTGCTCCACACCTTGGGGTCTTCCCTGGGATAGCAGACCCAGATGCTGGTGCTCTGATGCCTACAGTTCAATTCAAGACACAGACAGAGACGTAGAGTATAGAGTCAGCTGGCAGGCAGGCATCCAGACTCTGGGGACTGGGCACACACCCACAGGGATACAGGGACTCCTCTGTGGACCAGCTGGATGTCCAGACTCCAGACCCACCTGTGCTCCACACAGTGTGGACCCCTCTCACCCAGGCCACTCCAGCTCTGGTGCTCTGTAGCTCCCAGCCCAGTCCCTTAATTCAGTCCCACCAATCAGACAGAGCATGATCAATGCCACCATCTTGGATCCAGTATGCATACATTTTAAATATATATTTATATTTACATATATTATACATATTGTAAATATACTTAAATGGAATTGAAAGTCCAATTAAATTTTAAAGGAAATGACTTTGAAACAAATAGGATTTTTACTATCTAAGATTTCTATGTTAGTTTATGATGATAAGGCTTTTTGCTACGAAGGGGATGATGATTTGATGCTATACAGCTGATTATAATAAATCTGATGAACCAAAATGAATTTAATTCAATTTTTTAATTATATAGACATTTAGTGTATATTTAAAATGCAGTAATTTTTTAAAAGAAGAGGGAAAAGGCACATGTCTAAAATAATTGCACCTTTTAGATAAGCAGTGTGTAAAACAGAAAAATCTTCCATGGATTCTAATCTTAAATCAATATATTGTTAAAACAATATATTGTTTTTGGCAAAAAAAAAAGCTTGAAATTAAGTGATAAGCTTATCTTCCAGAAAAAAAATAAGTGAATATTAATTACTTTCTCTATTTGAAGACATAAAAATGCCAGGTTGTGGTGGTAGCAGTGGCAGCGGTGCACACCTTTAATCCCAACCCTCGTGAAGAAGAGGCAGGTGGATCTCTGAATTTGAGGCCAGACTGGTCTATAGAACAATTTTCAGGACAGCCAAGGCTACACATAGAAACCTGTCTTGAAAATAAAAAAAGAAAGAAAGAAAGAAAGACAAATAGATTCTAAAATCTGTAAGCAGTTTTAATTATGTAATCAAGATTTGACTCAGCTCTCTAAATATCAGTCATTTTAATTAGCATTTCTCTGATAGCTAAAAATGGTGAGCACCTTTTAAAATTTTTTTTGAAATTATAATAAATGTCATCTCTCCCTTTCCCTTTCTTCTTTTCAGGCCCTCCCACCTACCTCTCCCCCCTCTCCTTCAAGTTCACAGCCTCTTCTTTCATTAATTGTTATTTCATGAATACATGAATATATATGTATGTATATATGCATGTATTTCTAAATATAACCCACTTAGTCCATATAACATTACTTATATGTATGTATGTCTTGAAAACTGATCATTTGGTGCTGGACAGCAGGCCCTCTGCCCTGGAGAAGAGCACCTCTTCTGTTCCCAGCTTTCCTCAGTTCCTATGGCTCTTTGTGTAGGGCTGAGGTCTCATGGGAATCCCACACACACACCTGCCACCTTGGCATGCCCATCAGTGTCATCCTTGTTCAGCTCACATTTAGGCAGTCATGTTCCTGAGACTTTATGGGTGTAGCTTCTGACATTAGCAGGAGGCACACTCTCATAGCAAACTCACTGGTGCTCTGATGTTTAAATATTCATTGTCCATTAGTTCTTTAGAAAACAGTCTGTTCGGGTCACTGGTCCTTTATTGATTGACAGCTTTGCTTTTTGAAGTTTAATGTTTGCAGTTCATTATATATTCTAGATATTAGCCCTGATATTAGTCTAGATATTAGTCTGAGGTATGCTTGGCAAAGATTTCTCTCCTTCTATAAATGATCTGTTAATTCTTTTGACAGATCCATTGACTGTGGAGAAGCATTTTAGTTTCTCCTGCATTTTAGCTCCCCCTGTCAGTGTTGGAGCTGCTTCCTGTGCTGCTGAGGTTCTATCTTGGATTTGGTGCCTGTACTAAATCCTTAGTGTTTCTTCCTTTAGCAGTTTCACTGTTTCTGCTTCTAAATTAAAATGTTTGATATGGGTTGAATTGATTTTTGTGATATTTCATTCTTCTACAGGTAGTGATGCAATCTTGACAGCACCATTTGTTGGATAAGCTTTCTGTATTCCAGTACATGTGTTGACATCTTTGTCACAAATTAGGTGTTTGCTTTTGTGCACCCTTATCTCTGGGCCTTCTGGGATATTCATGAAGGACAATAGAGTAAAGTGGACGTGAGGCGTACTGAGGGTGAAAGAATACACCAGGAAAGGGGGACAGAGAGATGGGAGGGTAGACAAGGAGAGAAGAATCAACCAAAATGAGAACTTCACATAAAAACTGTTTTATAAGCTAAGTTTAATATCAAAAAAAATTAATGAATACAAAATTTTAAAATGTATCTTGGGAGCAACAAAAAAAAAAAAAAGGGACATACACTGACTGTGTCATCTTTGCAAAGCCTTGTTATATTATCATGAAATCTTCAAAGAGTCACGCCTTTGTTGATTGGGCAGCATATTGAGTATACACAATGACAGGAGACTGACATGAAGCAGATGCATTAATAAATGTTATCAATTACATGAGCTCATTTTTTATTCACTTCACATTCCGATCATAGTCTGAACCCTGCTCTTCTCGTACTCCCACCCTCCTTCCCTCTTTCCCCTATCAGCCCTCCCTCACTCCTCAGAAAAGGGGAGCCCCACTACCATCAAACCATCCCAGCACATGAAATCATATCTGAACTGAGCACATCCTTTTTCACTGAAGCAGAGCAAGGCAGCCCCACCAGGGGGAAGTTATTGAAAAACAGGCAGCAGAGTCTATGTCAAAGACAGCCCCTGCTCCCCATACCAGAGGAATACTATAAAGACCAATCTGCCCATAGAGTACATATGTGTAGGGGGCCTAGGTCCAGTCCACACATGGTCCTTAGTTGGTGCTTCAGTCTCCACAAGCCCCTCTAGGCCCAGGTTAGTGGCTCTGTTGGTCTTCTTGTGGAGCTTGGCTGTTAGTCTCAGCATCTGTTTCAATCTGCTGCTGGGTGGAGCCTCTCAGAGAACAGTTATGCTAGGCTCCTGGTCTGAAATAATAGCAGAATATCATTAATAGTGTCTGGGGTTGTCTCTCTCCCATGGACCAGGCACTGGTAGGTCATTCCCTCAATCTTTGCTCTCTCTTTGTCCCTGCACATCTTATAGGCAGGATAAGTTTTAGATCAAAATTTTTATGGGTAAGTTGGTGTTCCCCTTCCTCCATTAGAAATTTTATCTGGCTAGAAAGTGGCCTCTTAAGTCTCCAAGATCCCTGCTACTAGGAGTCTTAGCTAGAGTCACCTCCATGTCTTTCCAGGAGCCTACCTAATCTTAGGTCTCCAGATTGTCTCAGAGATCCCCCCCATCCTCAGTTTCTCGGCTCTCTCTCTCTCCCCACATCTGATCCTCACCCTCATTTCCTTCCCCACACTCTCTCCTACCTTGTTCTCTCTCATGATCTAATTCCTCAGGCTATTCTATTTGCCCTTCTGCGTGAGATTCAAGCATCCTCCCTTGGGCCCTCATTGTTACTTAGTTTCTTTGGGTCTGTGAATTGTCTTATGGTAATCCTGTACTATATGGCTAATATCTACTTATAGGTGAGTACAGACCATGTGTTTTTCTGGGTCTGTGTTACCTCACTTAGGATGATGCTTTCAAGTTCTATCTATTTGCCTGAAAATTTCCTTATTTCCTTGTTTTTAATAGCTGAGTACTATTTCATTGTATAAATGTACCACATTTTCTTTATTCATTCTTTGGCTGAGTTGTTTCCAGATTCTGGCTGCTATGAACACAGTTGAGAAAGTGTCCCTGTTCTATAGAGGAGAGAATTTTGGGTATATGCACAGGAGTGGCATAGCTGGGCCTTGAGGTAGAACTATTCCCAATTCTCTGAGAAAGTGCCAGATTGGTTTCCAAAGTGGTTGTACAAATTTGCACTCCCACCAGCAATAAAGGAGTGATCCTCTTTCTCCACATCCTTGCCAGAGTGTACTGTCACTTGAGTTTTTTACCTTAGCCATTCTAACAGGTGTAAGATGGGATCTCAGCATCATTTTGATTTGCATTTCTCTGATGCGCTAAAACCATCTGGTCCTAGGGTATTTTTTGGGTTAGAAGATGTTTAATGACATCTTTTATTTCATTAGAGGTCATAGGACTGTTTAAACTCTACCAGATTTTGATTTAACTTAGGTAAGTAAAATCTATCAAGAAAATCCACTTCCTTTATATTTTCCAATTTTGTACAATACAGGCTTTTGAAGTAAGACCTAATGATTCTTTGGATTTCCTTGGTGTATGTTGTTATGTCCCCCTTTTCATTTCTGATTTTGTTAACTTGAATACTGTCTCTCTGCCTTTTAGTTAGCGTGGTTAAAGCTTTGTCTGTTTTGTTCATTTTCTCAAATGAGCAGCTCTTGGCTTCACTGATTCTTTGCATTGTTCTCTTTGTTTCTAAGTTATTGGTTTCAGCCCTGTGTCCTGCCATCTTGGATGTGTTTGCTTTTTTGTTCTAGAGATTTTTAGGGTGATTTTATTGCTAGTATGAGAACTCTCCAATTTCTTTATCAAGGCACTTAGTGCTATGAGCTTTCCCCTTAGCACAGCATTCATTCTTTCACATACGCTTGGTTATGTTGTCCCTTCATTTTCAGTGAATTCTAAAAAGTGGTCATCGAGTAGAGTTGTTCAGTTTCCATGAGTTTGTAGGTTTTCCCTTGTTTCTGTTGTTGAAATCTAGGAGTTATTTCAATTTTCTTTTATCTGTTGAGATTTGCTTTGTGACCAAGTATATGATCAATTTTGTAGAAGATTTCTTGTGGTGCTGAGAAGAATGTATATGCCTTTGTGTTTGGGTGAAGTGTTCTGTACATATCTGTTAGGTCCATTTGATTCATGGAATATGTTAGTTTAGTAAATTCTCTGCTTAATTTCTATCTTGATGGCCTTTGTTCACATCAGGGTATTGAAATATCCCACTATTTATGTGTGGGGATTAGTGTGTGATTTAAGCTTTAGTAATGTTTCTTTTACAAATGTGGTTGCCCTTGTATTTAGTGCATAGATGTTTAGAATTGAGATGTCACCTTGGTGGATTTTTCCTTTGATGAGTATAAAGTATCCTTCCTCATTTCTTTTGAAGGTCTATTTTATTAGATATTAGAATGGCTACTCCAGCTTACTTCTTGAGTCTGCTTGCTTGGAAAACCTTTTTCCAGGCCTTTACTCTGAGATAATGTCTACCTTTGGTGCTAAGGCATGTTTCTTATATGGAGCAGAAAGGTGGGTCCTTTTTACACATCCAATCTGTTAGCCTGTGGGTTTGGTGGTGGTGGTGGTTTTTGTTCTTGTTTTAGTTTTGTTTTGTTTTGTTTTGTTTTGTTTTTGGAGAATTAAGTCTATTGATGTTGAGAATTATTAATGACCAATGATTGTTAGGTCCTGTCATTTAGATGTTGTAGTGACTGTAGTGTGTTTGTGTGTTCCTCTTGTTTTGGTTTTGCTGCAGTGAGGTTATTTGTTTACTGTGTTCTCTTGCTCATAGTTTACTTCCTTTGCTTGGAGTTTTCCTTCTAGTATCTTCTGAAGGGCTTGGTATATGCATAGATATTGTTTAAATTTGGTATGTCGTGGAATATCTTGTTTCCTCAATCTATAGTGTTCTCCATATATAGTTGCTGAGTATAGTAGTCTGGGTTGACATCTGTGGTCTCTGAGGTCTGAAAGACATCTGTCCATGCCCTTCTGGCATTTAGAGTGTCTGCTGAGAAGTCAAAGGTGATTTTGGGAGATTTGCCTTTATATGTTGCTTGGCCTTTTCCCCTTGTAACTTTTAATATTTTTTTTTGTTCTGTACATTTAGCATTTTGACTATTATGTGGTAGAGGGAGTTTCGTTTCTGATCTAATCTATTTTGTGTTCTGTAAGCCTCTCTTTCTTTAGGTTGGGGAAATTGTCTTCTATGATTTTGTTGAAAATATTTCTGGTCCTTGGAGCTGGGAATCCTTTCTTTATTCTATTTCTATTATTCTTAGATTTCACCTTTTCATAATGTCCTTGATTTCTTGGATGTTTTTGTGTGAGGAAATTTTTAGATTTAACATTTTCTTTGACAGATGTATCAGTTTCTTCGATTGTATCTTCTACACCTAAGATTCTTTCCTCCATCCCTGTATTCTGTTGCTGATGATTACTTCCGTAGTTCCATTTTCACCCCTAAGTTTTCCATCACCGGGATTTCCTCAATTTGTGTTTTCTTTACTGTTTCTGTTTCCATTTTTAGGTCTTGAACATATTATTCATTTCCTTCACCTGTTTTGTTTGTTTGTTTGTATTTTCCTGTATTTCTTTAGGTTTTTTTCATTTCTTCTTTAAGGATCTCTATCTGTTTGATTATATTTTCCTGTAGTTCTTTAAGGGATTTATTCATTTCCTCTTTAAATGCCTCTATCATCTTCAAAAACATAGATTTATGGTCATTTTCTTGTGGTTCAGTTGTGTTAAGATACCCAGGGCTGCCTGCAGTGGTTCTGGATGTATCATAAAGTCCTGGCTTTTGTTCATTATGCTCTTACAGTGGACTTTAGACATCTGGTTATCTCTGGCATTGGCTGGTTGTCCCTGGTGCCCACTGGATTTCTCAAGGGTAGAGGAAGCACCCTGAGCAAGAGACTGGATGTTCCTGGAGCAGCCCTTGTGGGGATGTTGGGATGGTTGTGGACTGGCTGCTGGATCTTAGGGAATATTCCTGCACTTCTCTTCAGGCAGTTATGTCCCAAATAGACCCACAGGCAGGGGATTGGAGTTGGGGTGTGTAGCCTGTATGATCCAGATGACCAGAGGTCTCTTCAGGAACACAGGAGCCCTCCTCTTGCCAAGTTCAGAGTCAACAGCCCCACCACTTGCTCACTTGTTTGCTCTGTGGTCTCTGAGCTCAAACTGCCCAAACAGCATGGAGGATGGGTGCCACCATTTTAGAGCAAGATCCTGTATGATCCTGAGGTCTGGCTATGGATCAGAGGATGTGACTATTTTCTTGGATCCCCAGCTTTGGGTGACCAGCTTTGGGGAACCCTTGGAACCCAGGAGTTTTCCTCTGAAAGGTAGGAATAACCAAGTGGGTTTCTGGCACTGGTGGTGTCTCCTCTCACCTGGGAAACACAGACACTGGTGTTCTAGCGTCCACAGGACAGCCTCTGACTCTGTAGTCACTGTGGCCAAAACCCATGCACACTGGGTGCTGCCATCTTGAATCTCCTGAGCTGATCTTTAACTGTGATCTTTGAAGCAATAAACAAGTTGCAGTTTTTTTTTAAGAAAAGCAGATACTACTTTTCTACTTCAGTTTTAATTTATATATTTAATTTACATACCAATCGTAGTCCTTCCCTCTTCTCCTCCTGGTCACACCCTCCCATCTTCTTTCCTATATGCCCCCTTCCCCTTCTCCTTGGAAAACGGGACTCCCACACCTATTCCAGCACAAACTACATTCTTTTTATCACATTTTGAGAATAAAGATCGGGATAATTTTAACAGAACTCAGGAATATGAGACAAACTGAGATGCAAGTGTGATCATACAACCTGAAGCATTTGTAACTTTGAAGTGACACAGAATGTCAGCCTTTTGTTACAGGTAACTTAATTAAAGATGCCTGCCACAGTCTCAGCAGGCTGTGATTACAGTATTTACACCTTCCAAATAATATCCTAATACTCTTTTTTACTTTTAGAGAATATAATTTTGATTTTATCATTTTCCCCATCACTAAACTTTTCAAATGTCTTTTATCCTCTAAAATATACATCTAGTCAGAAACAATTTTGTGTTGTTCCTGAAAAGAGATCATGTTATTCAAACAAATAAACATAAAACAGTATCATTAACATTGATCAAGCTTTTGTATTTTTCATCAGAATTGGTGATGAAAATGTACTTCTGTTAAATATTTTATGGTTAAGTTATGTTGACTTACTGCTTTTGTCAGGCCTCTTACCCAGCAGGTAAGGCTGAGTGGGATGGTGAGTGTTGTCGGCCCACCCTCCAGAGGGAAAATAATAATTGAGTCGGGATTCTCGTCGGAGCGAGGTCTCAACTTTATTGTGGTCAGTTTCTCTTATATAGAGTATAGGGGGTGGGCAGGGCATAAGATGTCAGGAGATATGACGTCTCCCAGGACATAAAGTCGCCTGATATTGTGGGACAAATTGGCTGTTGGCAGGCAGGGCTCGCACCAAGATGGACCATGCTGAATCATTCCTATGCGGAAGTATTTACCAGGCTCAGTCTTGTCTTAGAGGGCTGACAGCTTCGGCCATAGGGCCCAACAGCTTTCCCATTCATGGCATGTAAAACAGTTAATGAGTATTGTTTTTTGTTTGTTTGTTTGTTTTTGTTTTTGTTTGTTTTACTTTGGCAGGCAGCATAAAGTAATTTCCCATTTCTGACTAGGGTGTTAGTACTAGATAAATGTGATTCTGTGGGGGATATAATGAAAAGCTTCCTGAGCCAGTCTATGCTGTCCTTCTCCTGGTCTTTTGGCCTTTCTATATATCATGAAATTAATACCAAGGAAGATCTTTAAAAGCTCATGAAAGTAAAACAACTTCTGGCAAAAAAAAAAAAAGACAGTTTCTTTTGCATAATCCACTTCAGCATATTGTGTACAAGCAATCATTCTGTGCCCCCAAATTTGTCTCCTCCTGGGTGATTATGACAACCGCCCCCTCCTAAGTGGTGCAGGCACCTAAGCAGAGCACAATCCTTTATGACCCCTCCCTTCCTTCAGTGGCACATCATACAATCCAACTGTGAACCTCATTTTCACTACCCTCTAAACACAGTACAAAACTAATATTTCCTGCGGCCAGTGCCTGGTCTCCACTGTTCCCTAGCCTGTGGCCACTCACCTGCCACGTGTGCTCCAGTCCACACTGATAGAAATCCTTCTTATGCTTCCGGTTTGGGTTTACTCTGTCTCAGTAGGGAAGAGAGCTGTCCTGTCAGTCTTCATTAGCTGCTGCCCTGCTTGTGTGTTCTCCCTCTACCCTCTCTGTGTTCTCTGACACCCCAGAACTGTAACAGTAACAAAGAGAACATATTAAAAAAGGCTTCAAATGAGCCTCAGAATAAGATGTTTGTCATCAAAAGAAAAAGATGCAGCCAGCTTCCTTACCATTCTCTCTTCCACCAGCACGTCTTTCATGCAGAGGGGAGCTCTGGAATCTACATGCAGAAGACAGAACACACTTTTGACAGCAGCAGGAAAAAAAAAAAACAAATACCAATGGCTTCAGGTAGTAAGAATGTCTCCAAGCAAAATGAAATAGACCAGGGTGATAAAGAGTGACAATAGAGCCAACCTTCCAAAGAGCCTGGTTAGAAACTGAGAAAGGCCCCAGTGCTGTGTGACTATGTGCTCTTTTTCCAGGCTTTGTGGAAAATATCAGGAGCTGATGTGGGTGGATAATGGAGCAGAGGAAGACAGACAATGCTGCTAATCTTACTGAAAAGAATATTCAGCAAGACTGCCAAAATACTTTCTTCTATACTATAGGCAAAAGAGAGTAAGGATAAATTTCAAGTGTAAAAGAGAAATGATAATTGAATCCTATTACAGACTATGTGTCTAAAATGACTTGATGGGAAAAGGACGTTCCCATCCCTTCCCGTCCAAGTGGGAGGACGTTAAAAGAAATGGCAGGTCCAGGCCATGGTTTTAGTTGTTTCTGAATGAGTAAGAATCTACACCCACAACCGTGGGAACATGGGAATCAGATGGGATGGCATGGTTCTGAACAGAAAGAAAGGGTTTTAATAAGGAGCACAAGGAAGGATTCCTAGTAAAAGAAAGAAGAGAGAAACTGCCGTGTCACCAAAGGGAAGGGTGGGAGAGCGCTGGGGAGAGAAGATAACAGGTGGGTTGGCTCTCGACTGCACAACACTTCGCTTTGTTAGGTTTTTAAGATGTATTTCTCTTTTATTTGTGCGCATGCATGTGCATGTGTGTGCTTGTGTGTAGGTGTACAGGTATGTGTATGTGTGAGTGTTTGCCATGTGTGCTCACGGAGGCCAGAAGAGGCTGTCACAATCACTGGAGCTGAAGCTACAGGTGGCTGTGAGCCCTCTAGAAGACATGCTGGTGGAAGAGACTAGTAAGGGAGCTGGCTGCTTCTTTTTCTATTGATGACAAACATCTTATTCTGAGGCACATTTGAAGCCTTTTTTTTGTATGTTGTCTTTGTTACTGTTATGGTTCTGGGCTGTCAGAGAACACAGCGAGGGTAGAGGGAGAACACACCAGCAGGGCAGCAGCCAATGAAGACTGACAGGACAGCCCTCTTCCCTTCTGAGACAGAGTGCTTTTAACCACTGAGCCATCTCTCCAGTCCCGTGGTTTTTTTTTTTGTTTTGTTTTTCTTTGTTTTGCCTCAGCTTCCTCTCTCCTCAGTAAAGTCTAAGTGACTACCTAATAGTGAGCTAGAATACAGAATTAAGACTCTATTACTGATATAAGTTAATACCAGTTCCACGGTGTAAAACAATTCCTTTTGTCATAACAATTAATGATGATATACAAATTATTTTAATAAAAATATCTCACATATTTCTGCATAACAATTTTTGCAAATCATTTAGATATTAAGTAACATGGTTTCATATTCACAGATGAGAAAGCTAAGAATTTCTTTTAAATCCTAGCTTGTCCAATTTCACATACTGCTAAGTGATACATACAGTCCTGACCCAAACCCAGGAGTTCTAAGCCTAAAATCTACAGAGTCGACACTCAGTTGCCTTTGTAAGTAAAAGAGAACTTTGACATTTTCCCAAAACCCAAGAAATCACAGTCAACACCAGAATGAAGACTTAAAAGCAACAACTTAACTAACATGAGCAAATATCTTGTCCTCTCTTCCTTAGCTTCTCACTGATGGCTCCTCACGTGATCACAAAGCAATAGTCAAACATCCAAAGCCAAGAACAAGGGACAACAATGCCAGCTGTTCAGTGTGTTTGTGTGTAATGTACATGCATAAGCACATGTGTATGCAGGTATACATGAAGGCCACAGGTCAACATCAAGTATCTTCTCTCTTGTCCTCCTTTTTTTTTTCCTCTCCTTGTATATACTTATTCCTTTACATCTATTTACTGTGTGTGCATATGTAGGGGCACACATGCAACCATGTATGTGAGGAGGTCAGAGGACAACCTATAGGAATTGATTCTCTCCTTCCACCCTGCGGGTCCTAGGAATCGAACTTGGTGCAAGTGCCTTTACGCATTGAGCCATCTTGACAAACAACCCTTACCTTATTTTTTTGAGACAAGGTCTCTCACTCAATGTGAAGCTCTCTGATTCACCTGGAATAGTTGAGCAGCAAACCCTCTGTTCCTCCTGTCTCTGTATCCCAGTGCTGGAACTGTAGACACATGCTACTACACCTGGCTTTCTACACGGGCACTGTGGATCTGAACTCAAGTCTCCGTGCTTGCAGAGCAGTCACTCCACCTACTGAGGCCAACTAGGAAAGGGGAAACCTGGGAACTTGTAGGGCTTGACACATGAACTTGGCAAATGAAGAGAAGACAGTGCTTGAAAACAGGAAAGAAGAATGGATATTAGGAAATCAGTTAAAAATGTCAGTCATAAATAAAAAGGAATTGTTTTTGCAGATGTGGAGAGCTGTGAAATCAAATAACAGCTAATATGTACTAAGGCATTAAGGTGCCCACCACCAACCACCAAGCTCAATGAAATCAGAGCGTAAGAGAACAGAACATCATGTCAGACCTAAGACCTGTTACCATTCTCCAGATATCAAATCATCAATCATCTTCATCATCATCACCACTTGAAACATGAGAGAGGTAGCAACCTTTCCCTACTGATTCTGGATCTGTTGGTAAAACCAGAAGCACATTTAATCTCCCTTGTGTGAACTATATGAACATTTTGTTTTACCTCAAGTGTGGAAGGCAATCTGCCAACTACATTAGTCTCCTCTCCAAGGTGTATGCTCTAAAGCACTAGCTTCTGTTTTTCCTGGGACAGGGTTTCTCTGTGTAGCCTTGGCTGTCCTGGACTTTGTAGACCAGGCTGGCCTCAAAGCCACAGATGTCTGCTTACCTCTGCCTCCCAAAGTACGGGAATTACAGACGTGCACCACCATGCCCGGCTAACACTAGTTCTTAAAGGGGTCTTCTGCCTGGAGAACCTAGAGAATTAGCTCATATTTAGATTTATCAGGCCTTCTGTCAGTGCCCCTGGGGGGATCAATTATTTACTAGGACTGAGAAAATAGAACATCTCCTACAAATGTGACATTTGGGTCTGACATTCAACTCTTCATATGGACATTCTAATTCTGATAAACGCCCCCTCAAACACCTGTTGGGGGAAGATTAGAGTCAAACCTTCCCATGTGGTTGGCTCTTGCCCTTCCAAACCTGGAGGTAGTATGCTATGAGAGGCCCCCATGTTAGTACACTACTGTATTGGTAGAGGGCTCGGCAATTGACTAGTTTCTTAAGGAAGTCTCTCCACCAACTTCCTCTGCCCTTATTTCATTCACTACCACCTGTCCCTGCACTTGGTCATAAGTCTCCTGAAAGTGGAAATGATCTTTTATTTGGTCCTACATTTGCAAGCATCATTGAGTCTTTGGGGGAAGTGTTTCCATAGGGTCAGCATACGGAAGCTATGTTCCAGAGGTGGCCAAGGTTGTACCTCAGTCTGGCAGCCGTACTTCGTCATGTCATGTGTAAGAGTTTCTCTCCTAGATAGTACTAGTTTTGAAGACAGGAAGAGATCATCAAGAGCAGCTGAGGCTTGCACTGTGAGAATCCAAGAGAGGCTGGTAGAGAAGGTGCAACCTCAGTAGCTGTTGGAGGCCCAGGGTTAAAGGGCATCCTATTGTTTCTTCTTTTCTTGAAATTTTACTATATTTTGAAAATATTTGCTCTTTATTTGCATTGTTTTGAAGATTTACATGCAGGAAATTTGCTTTTTGATTAATAATAAATTGGATTAGGTAGAATATTAATTTCCATATTTATTTTTTCTAATGTATTTCCCAAGGCTCATAAAAAGCAAACCTTGTTCACTTTAAAAATAAATCATCTGTGATCACATTGAAAAAAAAAAAAAAAGAATGCCAAGAAGAGGCTATTGGTGAAAGTTTATCCCACTTGCATCAGGAGACTCTAGGCATTTTGGATATGTCAGTACCATGAGATGACCACCAAAAATATCAGCAATAATGGAGTGGAGCCAGCTGGAGCCCAGAAGAACTGTGTGTGCTACAGATGGCAGAACCAGAAAAGTGGCTCTCTGGGGAGCACAGATTACCAGTGGATCTCAGACATTGGACAATGAATTATTTACACTGTTGAAGTTTGGTTTTGCTTTGTTAAGATTCTGGCTGTGCCCTGGTTCTTCCCTCATGAAGTAAGAAAGTCTTTAATTTCTGTTTGATTTTACAAGAGACCACAATTGAGAGACCTTGAACTTCAAAAGAGATTTTAGAATTTTATAGAGACTATGGATTTTTAAAAGGATTGGATATTTTAATGAGATTGAATTTTTGTGTCTGAATTTTTTAAAGACTGTGGGGCTTTTAAATTTTGGAATTTTTACATTGTAATGTAGATATGAATGTGTCATCTTGAGGATGAACAAGAAAGAAAAAGTTATGTCTTAACAGTGACGTATTTGTGTGTCAAGTTGACAAAGGGTCAATTGTGCTGGCTGGTTTTATGTCAACTTGATACCAACTAGAGTCATTTGAAAGGAGGGAACCTCAATTAAGAAAATGCATCTTTAATATCTTGCTATAGATCATTTTCTTATTTAGTGACGGGTCGAGGAGGACCCAGCCTATGGTGGGAGGTACCACTCCACTCGTTGTCTGACATCCTGGGTTCTAGAAGACATCAGGCTGAACAAAACATGACTAGCAAGCCAGCAGGCAACACGTCCCCATGGCTTCTACATCATCTCCTGCCTCCAGCTTCCTGCCCTGCTCAAGTTCCTGTTCTGACCTTCTTTGATGATGACCAGTGATGTGGAAGTATAAGCCAAATAAACCTTTCCTTCCCCAAGTTGCTTTGCTTGTGATGTTTCATCACAGCAATAGTAACCCTAAAACAGATAGTTAGACTCCCACTCTTTAAAAGGGATGAGGGTGGGCTGGAGAGAAGGCCAACTGGTAAAGTGCTCGCTGGGTGAGCATGAGAACCTGAGTGCAGATCCCCAGAATTCACGTGAAAAGCAAACAACTGTAGCACACACCTTCAATCCCAGCACTGACGGGAAGCAAAGACAGAGGATTTAGGGGCTTTGCTAGCCAGCCAATCTAGCCAACTGGTGAGTTCCAGATTCAGTTTGAGAAACTTTCTCAAAAGATACAGTAGGAGTTGAGAAAGGCACTTGACATTAAGATCTGGCCTCCACATGTAAGTCTCTCTCTCTCTCTCTCTCTCTCTCACACACACACACACACACACACACACACACACACACACACACACACACACTGAAAGCATCTATTCATTGGATATTGGTTATGAAAAGTCAAACTGTAGACTCCCAGGTACCAAATGTCAAAGGAAATATTTAACCATCTGTCTGAAACATGACCATAAATTTCATGCAGAAGAACGCTATGATGGCGTCAGTGAACACTCATTAGAACATATGAGCCAGTGCTGTATGTGACCTCAGAAAGCAGACAAACGAATACATGTCTAGCATTCTCAGAAGGATGAATAAGATGTGAGATGAGGGCACTGATGACACACAGCCAATTTGACCCCATGGTGTTTTAGAGAACAGTGTGAGGATTGGAAGAACCCATTCAGAGCAGAAGTTACAAAAAGCATCAGAAGCTAAAAATACTGATAGAGCCTCTATGTGCAGAAAATGTCTATATCTAGTCCAGTGGAAGAATAAATTAATAAAAGTAGGTAGAATAATTGAAAGGTTTTTTTCAGGTTAAGTTACATGCAAATTTCACAGTTATAGGTTGAGCTATGCCCTACCTAGTGAATATGTCAAAATTCTAACCTTCTTCTATGGTACCTAGGTATGCCAGGCTCCTTCCAGCTTCCAGTGGCTTCTATCCTAAGCCAGCTCAGCCTTCTCTGTGGGAAGACTTCCACTGGATCACCCCTTTTGTTCTGCATAAATGTCCAAGTCCATGTGAACGGTATATTACACAGCCAGAGGACCTCAACCTTCACTATACACTAGGATCACCCAGACATCTTTGAGAAATGCCAATGCCCAGAACACACCAGCGCACAAGCTCTTAGGCAAGTCCTAGGTGGCAGTGTGCTTAACCAGACTCCAAGTAGTTACAAGTGCAGTCAAGTCTCCAGACCTTTGGTCTACATGAGAAATGAAACCTCTAACATAAACACTCCTGGCATTTCTGTCTTGTCTCCCAGGACAAATGAAATTGAGTTACCTTGCTTTGAGTACCTGTCCTTTGACCCTCAGCCTTTTGTGGTAAGTTCACAGCCTAGAAGCGAGGAAGCTGAGAAAGGTTTACTAGAAACCGAACCGCGAATTAAAGGCTAAAACCAGATGTCGTAAAAAAAAAAAAAAAGTCTGGATACAATCAGAAAAACAACATTTATGCTCAAGCAAAACACACTCGGGAAACCACATCCTCCCACCCTTGCTGTCTCCTGTTGTTTGCTCTGAGCTGAGATGATGGGTTTTGTAAAGAAAGCACATTTCAGACTCAGTCTTCCCAGGAAGCCGTCCACATTTTTGTTTAAATGACATCCCTTGTGATGTATGAATTTCAAAGAGGCAGCATCCAAACTCATCTCAGGTTTTCTTAGGCATTATTATTCATGAAGACCTATCCGAGGATATCTGCGAGCTTCCTTTCCAAAGACTCGGGACCCCTACTGTAATAAACAAGTCATTTACATGGGGGAAATGAAAAACCTGCCACATCTGCCAAATGAAGGCAGACGTGCCTGGGCATAGACGGATTGATGAAGTGAGATTAGAGAAAGCTAAACGCTGGGTTAAAATATATCAAATCTGCAGAGCAGCAGGGAATCTACCAACAGCCAGTGGGAGTGTGTATTAGTGCCTAGATAGGGTGGCATTTTTTTTTAAAGAGAGTAGTATGTATGAAAGCTCTAAATTCTAAGCATTAGGTAAATCATAACGGTTTCTCTTACTGCTTCCTCCCTTGTGGGTGTTGTCTGTGTACATAAATATAGATCACCTGCCCTCCGCATGGCCTCCATCAGCATCCAAGACAACATCTTTGTCCTAAGACACTGGTCACCAGCTGATTGTAGCACCGGCCACTCAGCAATCTGTGCAACTTGTTCCATCCACCTATTCTGTGTTCTCATGTGAGGCTATCCTGGATCATATCCCTCCAAACCTTCAGCTTCAAGTTCACTGATTTGCCCCAAGCATCACTTGGGTGGCCCACGTCCCTCGTCATGCACTGTTCTCAGCCCTCATGGATAGAACGCATTCATTCCTTGCAGTGTCCTCCCTATTCAGGTGGTACTGCTGAGATTTCAGTGTTATGGGTGAGGAATGGCACAGAGATACTGAATATAGTCAAGGCAAACCAAGAATGAATGTTGGAGATGTGGTGTCTACAGAATAAAATAAGGGCTGAGGGAGATAGATGGCTCAGAGAATAAGAGCGGTTGGTCCGCAAGCATGAGGGCCTGAGCTCAAATCCCCAAATGTACATCCACTGGAGCCTGGTTGGCTCAGCAATGGAAGCACAAGGAAAGACAGAGCTTTGCTCTTCTCTCAAAGCCTATCAACAGCCAATAGTTCAGAGGAAAATGGTGAAATCCCACAAATCTCTCCCATTCCACGACTGATTAGTGACAAGACCAGTCTTGTGTGGGCCCAGTGCCAGTAATTACAGCTGTCATGAGTTCATGGTTGCCATGGCATTCTGGCTCTTTGCCCATCTTTCTGCTCTACTTCCCAACTTCTCTTCTGCAACCTTCCTTGTTTGGGATTGTAGCTAACGACAACTCTGATAGGCTCCTGTCTGCAAGTATAACAGAGTATCCTTAACAGTGTCAGGGGTTGGCTCTCTCCCATAGGGTGGGTTTTGGGTTGGGCCAGGAATTGGTTGGACATCCCCTCATTCTGGTTTTTATAGCCTGGTCTACTTCCTCACTTCTCATTGCTTTCCATGTGAGTATAAAACGTGACTGAGCAGATTCCAGGTACCACCACGACACACACACCCTGATGACCTCCATGCTTTTCCTACCATGATGGACTCTATCCCTCTGGAACCATAAGTCAAAATAAACCCCTTCTCTCTATGTTGTTGTTGTTGTTGTTTTGTTTTGTTTGTTTGTTGTTTGGGGGTTTTTTTATTTTGTCATGATGTTTTATCACAGCAACAGAAAAGTACCTAGTGTGATCATGAGGTGGCTGATCACATTGCCTGGGAAATCAGAAATATCCCATAAAGTCTATACCCTGGGGACCCGTTTCCTCCAGGAAGGCCCCATCTCCTTAATGTTTGAAGATTTCTCAAAACAGCACCTCCTGTGGGGGGCCATTTCACAGAAGTGAGAATGACGTTTATGATTTCTTTATAACCTTTATATACTTTTATTAATTTATTCAATGAGTAGGAATGGGGATAAGTACTATGTTGGAGCAGGAGAACAAAACTAGAGACATACTCCCTGCTATCAAGAGGTTCACAGCTGGACTGGGGATACAGCTGCCTCGGGATGATCAAGCCACTCAGTCCAGCCTGCTGAAAGCTACTGATGACAGCCCATCCCCGACAACCAAGACATTTAATTTGTCCCTGTTTTTGTCTGTGGACTTGACTAGTTCCTTCAGTTCCCTGCCTTGACTCTCCCATATTAATGGGCAATAACATAGAACTGTGGTCTAAAGTAAGTCGTTTCTCCTCTAAGTTGCTTTCTGTCAGAGTATTTTATCACAGCAATGAGTGAAACAAGGACGCTGCCCAAAAGTCAGTTATGTGGAATTTCTTAGTTAAAATGCCTCGACCCCATTGTAGGAGCCCCACATTACTTACTGTGTGTTCGGAGCATTGGAAATTGTGTCGTATTTAATGGAATGGTATGACATTTTGTAATATAGAGCCATGTATTTTTTTCTAATATTAAAAACTATTATTTCGTCTGTACTCACAATACTAGATGGTCAATCTCTTCCCACTAAACATTCTGGCATCTCTGGGGTTTGGGGGTTTTGTTCGTTTGTTTGGTTGGTTGGTTTTTTGTTTGTTTGGTTTTGGTTTGTTTGTTTGTTTGTTAAACCATAATTGCCCTGTGGGCTCAATGAAGAGAAAAAGAGGGAGGGTTTTCCCCCTTTGGTTTCCCTCTAATACTACAACAAAGAGTAGTGTTGGCAGCTATTTATTTGGCCAGGCAGTGTGATAAATTCTTTAAATGGATTATCCTGTTTAATCCTCTTAATAATCCTATATGAAGTGGCTACTGTAGTGAGCTTTAGCTCCAGATGAAGCACACAACAGCTAAGCAGGTTGCCAAGCAACAGGAATTTAGCAGGTAGTGATGCTGAAATCCAAAACCAGGTAATCTGACCCCTCTCGGCTGCCATCAGTTTCCTCAGAATTCAAAGTTTCCCTGCCGAGGGAGAAGGAAGGTTGGTGAAATTCAGGAGGCTAAGGAACTTCTCCAGGTGGGGAAAGCTGATTTACAAGGCCCTTCCTTCCTGAGGCTGCGGAAACCCTAACAGCTGCTGGGGGAGCACACTCTGGCTAACCAAGCTGCCAAGATATCTGGTCCTGTCAGGCTCCCTGCAGAGAGCTCTAGGGTGCAGTTTACAAGTGGCCACCACCCCACTGTGGGGTGGGGTGATGGGCTCTGCGTGATCAGCTGCCTCTGAGACATTCTACACCTGTAACTAACCCCAAAAGAAACTCATCTGCTCCCCAAGCTGGACTTTCATACAGTCGTTACTTTGGTCTGTAGTGGGTTCCCTTCCTGAGTTTACTCACATTCTGAGGTACTGAGAGTTGGTGTTTCAATATATGGGTTTTGAAAGGACACAATTCCTCCCCCCAATCAGAGTGTCCTTAGAGAAACTCATCTATGTGCTCATGAAGAGATTTGCGTAGCATCCTAATTACATTTTCTGTAATAACATGTAAAAAGCTAAAAATATTGAAAATAACATAAATATCCATTATGAGGAGGATGATAATGAACTGATGTATTTTGGAATAATGTACTTCAGTTTAAAATGAATTATGTTTTAATTTTAGCATCAGTGCAAGTCATGTTTTTAAAATATTTTTATCTGTTTTTTGACCTTTTCATACATTTTCTACAATGTATTGTGGTCATGTCCATCTGCCACTCACCCTATTGTCACCATGTTATCTCCCTCTCAACTTCATATCCCCTTTTTTATTAGTGTTATTAACCCTTTGAGTCTTGTTAATGCCACCTATTAGCATACCGGCAATCCACTGAAGCATGGTCAATGTACCATGGCCATGTCCCCAGGGGAGGGTGACTGTCCCTCCCTCAGCAGCCATAACTGCTAACAGCTCCTTTCCCAGTGGTTGGCCTCATCCAGGGTTGGCTAACCCTGTCTTGGCCGTGTTTGGCTGTTGACTCTGCCTTCATCCAAGCTTGCCCTTTTTAAGGCTAGAATGACTTTGTCCTACATGAATTGCCCTGCAATTTTATTTGGTTCAAATGTACATGAAAACATTTGCTCAAGGAAAATCATGTGAGCCAAATAAACAAATCATAGAACAACTCACACAAAGTGATAACACTCATGGGTTATTTTTAAATGTGCAGAACATTACTCGAATCAACGTGAATTTAAACAAAAGATCCAGAAGCATAGTAAACAATGAATTAGCGACCAGTTCTGAGAGTGAGCATAGGGAATGCATTCAGGAAGGGTAAGCAAGGGCTCCAGGCACAGTGGCACTCTACTTCTTACTGTCCGGGTATTTGTGGTAATATTATACATACTGTATGATATACGGAATTCTTATCACAACAAACTAAAATTAAAAGATATAAAGAATTGTGGTTTATGGGTTGTCTTTTTATTTATTCCTACTGTATCTGTATGAATGTTTTGGTCTCCATGTATGTTTGTGCACCACATGCTTGCAATGCCCACAGAGGCCAGAAGAGGGCATTAGAACCCCCGGAACTGGAGTTACAAATGGTTGTGAGCCACCAGGTCCTCTACAGGACCATCAGGTGCTCTTAACCACTGACCCGTGTCTCCAGCCCCCTTGGAGTTTTTCTTTCTTTCTTTTTTCTTTTTTATTATTTTTTCTTTTTATTTTTTAGCATATATATTTATATTATTACACATATATACAATAAATTACCTATTGCAAGAAGAACCATAACACAATCAGGAATTATATAAATGTTACAGTCATAATGCTTTGCCTATTTGTATTTGGCAACCTTGAAGAAAACATCTTTCCTATCTTGGTGACTCTAAAATTCTGAATGTAAATCAATATCTATCATATCCCATCTCTATCAACTTAAAACATCTATACAGACCTAGAAACATCTTAACCCCTAAACAATTAAGCTTAACTGTAAAACTAAACTATCTGGTCTTCAACCCCATCAGAGACTTGAGAAGGAATAAAATTAATTATCTGAGTAGACAGGAAGTGCGAGTTAACAGCTTCCCAAATGAGAAGATGACAGAGGCAGTTTGTTGTCTGAACAGTCACCCAAATCTCTCTATAATATTGCAGGAGCATCTTCAGCCTTCTGGCCCAATATATCTGACAGACATATTTGTGAGGCAGGAACTATTGAGAACTTGCTTACCCTGTCTTGGCAGAGTTTGACTGTGACTCCGCCTGTATCCAAGCTTGCCCTTTTTTTAGGCAGAATTCTGTCAGTGGCAAGAATGAGAACATTTTGCGCAGTGGCTGGTTTGCCACATTTGAAGCTATCTCCATAAGGAGTTCATTGATGTTCCTCATCTTCTTTGAGGTAGGCTGGGTGTTGCCAGGTGTTAACCTGTCTTATTGTCAAAGAATCTGTAAAATAATAAAAAAAATCTTTAAATGCCATATTCTGTAGGTCTCTGAGGTTTTTGAAGACCTTATCTAACTCTTTTACCTTATCTATCTATAGAATCATATCTATCTGTAAAACCTAGGATGTATACTCTTGTGATAAAAATAGTAATTAACAATTAATTGACATGACCATGATTTGATCAACTAACAATTAGCTTGTATTACTTAATTATCCTATACAGCATGCAATAGCACTTTTAAAGTATTGGAAGTAAACCCTTTATTATAGTTGATTTGCATGAGTACAATACTTGTGTAATATTGTTTGAGTCTTTTTGAGTGTCCCTTTGCTTAGAACGGAGTTAAATTTTAAAAAGAGATGTAAAGTGGCTCAAGAACCTGAAGATTAAACAAAGCAAAGGAAACAAAATAAAATATTAATTTAAGGTGAAATGCTTGGAGCCAGCAGGAAGGCTCCGTGGGTAAAGGTGCTTGCTACGAAGCCTAACAAACCATGTTCAATGCTCAGAACTCACCTCTTGGAAGGAGAAACCCAGCTCCCGCAAGTTGTCCTCTAGGCACCCTATGCAAGTTATAGTACAAGCAAATATAATATAGATCTTTAAGTGAAAAGTTTAAATATGAAGTTATAATGAGGTAGGCAGCCTATTGAAAATGAAAAGAGAAAAATGTGCAATAATAAATGCACAAAGGTTGATCTTGAAGACTATGAATTAGAAAACAACATTGCTTGCTGTAATGAATTTAGATGTGTTCTATTTATATCTCTAAATTCACTTAGGATTAAAAAATATACCTTTCCAACTCAAGAGAAAATAGGTTCCTTTTCATTTAGCTTTCCCCAAAACCATCAACAACCCATTGGCACTGACCTTGAGGGAAAAAAATCTACTTAATACTTTCCTGAAATTGGACTTAAGCACAGACATCTATGAATAGCTCTCCTAAGAGTTTGTATATTGAATTTCTCCTGGTTGGTGTCCAAAACCCATCTGAAGTGGAACCAGCCAAGCTTGACGTTCAGGCCGGGAAGCAGTGACTGAATATGAACCGATGTGGGTAGAGCAGGTGGTTCTGGGAAAGGGGCATTGACAAAGACAAGCCAGCTAATCCACAACTCCTTTGTGGATGACTGTGAACCTACCGTGGACAAATTTTAGTGGGGGAATGGTAATAAAAAGGTGAACTCCTGAAGATAGCTGGTCAAATGCAATTCAGAGCCACGAGAGATCTATACATGAAGACAGATGAGAGCTTAATCTGTGTATCTGCAATTGATAGTTGTGAGTCACTTGCAGATATTGACCTCTACAGAGGGCAGAGGGCATGAGATTTGAATGATGCTAGTAGGAAATGCACGTGATCTCCCAACAGAAATGGTGACACTGGCCAAGCATTTGGAGATCTGATCACTGAAACCTCAGCAAGACCAGACAAGGTTTGGGAGACACTTTTTTTTTTTTTAACCAAGGTACATTAGTACCAATGCAGAAGCTCAGCACCACTGATGGTGGTACTGGAGTTGCATAAGTTTTCCATGTGGGGATGGAGCAAAGTATCTGTAAAGTTCGGTCATGAGGACAAACAACTTTAGCACTATCCTGAGAGCCTGGCCCTGACTCTCTCCTCTTCAGGTAAACTCCTGATGCTTCACCAACACAGACCTGTGAACTATGAAGAGAGAGTACTGGGAACTTGTATCCCTCATTGACTTGGACCATGGCAAATTACAGGCATTTATCATAGGTATGATAAATAAACCGAGACATTATTATTGGCACATGCTGTAAGCCTCATTGCCCTCCCCTTGGCATGGCTTCTCTCTATATAGAGAGCTCTGGTTTTCTCATTCCACCAGTAACACCTACTTACTTTTTATTATTTTATTTTATGTGTATAAGTGTTTGCCTGGATGTACGTTTTTGCACCACTTTTGTGCCTAGTGCCCACGAGTACAAGAAAATGGCATTGGATCCCTTGGAACTAGAATTTACAAATAGTTGTATGAGGACCATGTTAGAATCTAACCCAGATCCTCTACAAGAGTAGCCAGTGTTCCTCACCCCTGAGACATCTCTCCATCCCCAATACCTACCCTATTAACCATCCAATTTTCTCACACCCAGTGTAGTCTTGGTAAATAAGTGTCCTGGTTAACTTTATCAGGGAACTTGACTCAACCTAGAATTATCTCACAAGACAATTTTAATCTAAAATTGACTAGATCACATTGGCTTGTGGAGATGTCTTTGTGAGGTTGTCTTGACTGTTGGTTGATGTAGGAGGACACAGGCTACAGAAGGTGGCAACACTCCCTAAGTAGGTAGTTCTGAGCACATAAGAGAGCTGCCTGCCATCCAGGAAGCAGCATCCCCAGTGCCCCTGCTGTGCTTCTCGGCCTGTGAGCGAGTTCCTTGGCTTTTATATGCTTCATAGAACAGCAAGCATGCCTGGTTCAAGTTTCTACCTTGAGTTCCTGCTTTGATTTCCCCTGAATGACAACTACAAGCTGGAACTGTAAGCCAAATAAACCCTTGGTTCTCTGTAGTTGCTGTTGCTATTTGTTACAACCACACAAAAGAATGAAACTAGAAAAGCAGCGGTTCACCTTAAGTTGGGCCCTCACTGTCTGATAAAGAACCCTAGAAAATGCGGCACAATGCCACATTCAAAATATTTGGACAGAAGCCAGAAAACAATCCATCAAAGCAGGGGATTTGGTTTCTTTTCTCAAGGGGAGGTCAGGTTGGATGGCGTCCAAGGACATGACTGACTCTGAAATAGTTCATTTTCTACTAGCTGTGGAGTAATCAGTGTCATATCCTGAGGACTCTCAGCCCCTGGCTCTGCTGCAAACCAGAGCTTCTCGACATAGCACCAAGTCCAGACACGGCGGCCATAGGACGCCAATCACACTGAAATATACTAACATGTCTTAAACGGCTACTTGTCTTACAATCAGTAGCTTGTCCTTGTTTGGTTTCCATCATTCTGACACATAAGTGATGTGTCTCTTACAATTGATGAGGCTTTAGTGTTGCGGTTAACTTACCAATATGGCCTAATAATATTTATTATTAGACCTACAACTATTATTACAACAGTATTTGCTAACCCACTAGCAATCAATCAAGACACAGATACCTGTTATATTTTAAAATAGCCTTAGTTAACCTGGGGCAGGGCAGATACTAATCCCCTAAACTAAGTCCCATGTCATCTGCTTCTAATAATTTCTATCAAGCTACTTCCCATCCATAATCCCAAATACTTGCTAATGTTCTTCATCTGGGCCAAATATCCATCCCCACCAGCCATGTGCTTCTCCTCCACCTAACCTATGGTGGCCTTCCTTCTTCCTCTCCTCTCCTCTGGTCTCTCTTCCTCCCAAGATTCTCTCTGTCTCCCCAAGCCCAGGAACCTTAGCCACACCTTTGCCTTGCCCAGGTGTGATGGCCTTTTATTAATTAGCATCAAAATACATCAGATCAACCTTCAATTCACTGAAATATATTAGGTCTTTGGCAGGTTCCTTTAATGCAAGCACAGTGGTCTGTTCTTTTATCCTCTGATTTTCAAATGCATAAGAGCTGCTGTCTTAGCTACATACCCACAGGCTTTCCATTGCAAGCCTCTTTCTTTTTTACTAGAACAAGAACTAAAATTCAGGTGATTCAACCACTTGGAGGAAAGATAAGCACTAAAAGACACCTCCCTTATGTAGTAAAGCCTTCTTGCAGAGCTACTGTCACTTCCCTGAGCAGTTCAGGCTCATTGGTCACTAAATGAAACCTTTCAGAAGCCAGCACCAGGTAACTGTGGCATCACTCACAGACATCTGTCCAGCTTAGAATTTGATCCGTCTTGTTAGAAACCCTCTTATTTCTTAATTGCCCATTAGCCAGGAACCAGGAAGCAGCCTCAGTCTCTCTTGAATTTCCTCTTCACTGGAGAGAAATTAGAGTCCAGAGGGAGATTGCAAATGATGTGGATCATTCACCAAGCCACAGATTCCAGCACCAGGAACTTCTGATATGCATCCACCTGGCGTCCTCCCAGGCTGAGCCTGTGGGCAGTGGGATACGCTGCCTGCAGAGTGGGAGGTAAAATCTGTAAGGAGTAGAAAGCACCTGAAAAACAAAAATGATATCTCTCCTTGACTGTTTCTATTTATTCCTGGGCCCCTGTGTCAGATACACTCCAAAATATATAAATATATAATATATATGTACACATATATTTTAATGTATTTTGAGACAGGGTTTCTCTGTGTAGCCTTGGCTGTCCTGGACTCACTTTGTAGACCAGGCTGCCCTCGAACTCACAGCGATCCGCCTGCCTCTGCCTCCGTAAGTGTTGAGATTACAGACATGTGCCACCACGCCTGGACCTTATACATATTTTTTAACAGAGTCAGTCACTGAATGGATTTGGCTAGACTGCCTGGCCAGAAAGTCCTAGGGATCCATCCTCCTGCCTTCTCCTCCTCCCCAGTGCTGGCATTACAGATGTGTAAGCCTGTGTTTTTATGTGAGTGCAGGGGAATCTGAATTCAGGCCTTCGTGCTTGCATGGCAAACACTTGAGCAACTGAGCCCTCTGCCCAGTCCATATCATGTAACTTACTCAGAGACTCTGTGTCTCGTCATGTTGGCAACATTCTGCTGTGCACAGGTTTGCATCTGAGGGGAGAAGATTATACACAGATGTGACCACAGACCTGACCTCCAGTGCTCACCATAGGCGGGCCATAGACACCTGCCTGCTGCCATTCCACATAGTATGCACGGATGGCGGATGTCACCCAGGCTGCAGCGAGAGCTACCGCAGTGTACGAGTATGTGGTGGTCAGACGGGAGAGAAAGAAAAGTGGAGCAACTTGAGTACAGTGAAGAGAGATGGAATTGGAGATTCAACAGCGGAGAAAAGTAGCCTGTTGTGAGTGGCCAGCAGTGAGTCTGCCACCCGGGACACAGTGAAGCCCCAACCCAAGCTGACACTGAGGGTCATGTGTGGGTTTGTGGCTATGTAGCAGCAGGGGGCGCTGTGAATGTCTGTGGCTCATATTACTACTAAAGAACATGAGGGCTCCGTGGTCAGTGCTGCAGCTGGAGACCATATGGATGTCTAGGAGCTGTGCATAGCTGGCCTTGCCCCTCACTGGATGTGGCATTCTGGAGAGCTGGTGCCATCTCTCACTGCTGGCAGCACTAGGGAGAGTGGGCCCTGTGCCTCATGCAGTCAGTGAAGTTGGTTCCTAGTGGCAAGTATGGGTAAGCCGGCTTGAGGGCATGAGTGTGGGAGAGCTAACACTGCCCCTCACCAGCTGCAGCACTCAGGAGAGCAGGTCCTGCACCTTGCCTGGACAGCACAGTAAAGCTGACCCTAATGGTCGGTGGCACAGGTGATCCAACCCTGGTGGTGAGAGTGAAGGAGAGCTAGCCCTACCACTCACCCCTCACCTTTACTACCTTAGGCAGTCTGGACAGCTGACCCTGTGGTCATGACAGACTATGAGCTGGCTCTGCCCCTTGCCTGCTGCATCACTTGGAAGAACGGGCCCCACACATCACCTGGCCAGCCCAGTAAAATTGCCTCAGTGTAGGGTGTGCAGGAGAGCTGGCCCTGCCACTCCTCTGCCATGAGGTGGGTGCAGAGGTGATGCCTTCCCTCTCCCTCTCTCCCTCCCTCCCTCCCTCCCTCCTTCCCTTCCCACCTGCAGCAGCCAGGAGAGCTGGCCTTTGGAGAGCTAGTCCTGCCCCTGCACTGGCTGCAGCCTTCAGAGATCTGGCCCTGCACCTCTCCTGGGCAACATAGTGGAGCTGGCCCTGATGGCAAAAGCATGGGTGTGAGAGTGGGATACGCAAGAATGGACCCCCACACTTTGACTGGGCAGCACAGTGGAGCTGGCTCTGGGGGCGTTGGTGAGTGAGCTCCAAGGTTATGAGAGTGGGAGGGTTGACTCTGCCTCCTGCAGATGGTAGCATTGGGTAGCCTCAACAGAGAAGTGCTAGAAATCTCTCCCTAGTGGTAGAGATAAGGGAGAGACCATATACTGACCAGCTCGGCTGCCACCCAGGCAGGCCCAGATCCAGGGATCTGAGTTGGCCCACCCCAAAATCCACATCATCTGTGAACTGTTGGGGATGCATGAAAGGACCAGTCCTGCTGATACAAAGCTGTAGCATCTCCATGACACAGAGCCACACAGAATGACCAGGAGGAGTCCTGATGAGGATCCAGTATTGATGGTGTCACAGAAGCCAGAGATCTTGAACCAGACCAACGACTCGTTGCAATGAACATTTGTGTGTGGACAGAAAGATGTACTGTGGGGCACACTGTGACATACTACACGTTCCACAAGATGTTTTCAATGCTTTGTTTTGTCATTGTTACTTGTTTGTGTGTAAGTGTTCCCTCTCTCTCTCTCTCTCTCTCTCTCTCTCTCTCTCTCACTCTCACTCTGTGTGTGTGCATGTGTGTGCATGTGTGTGTGTGTGCTACCGAATAATCTAGGAAGACAACATCAGCCTCAGGCCTCCATACACATGTGCACATGCACAAGCACATATGTACATATACAAACATTGCGTTACACCAGGCTCTAATTTAGCAGCCTAGATAGAGGGGTTTTCTGCACCCTGAAGAAGCCAACTGCCATGTGTGCGTTGCCAATGAGAAGATCATGTGGCCTGGGGTTGCCTAGAAACACTGAAAGCTGCCTCTTACCATTAACAGACTAAGAAGTTGTGGCCCTTGGGTTGTACTGCAAGGAAATAAATTCAGCCGAAGACTCTCATGAACTGGGATTGGATATAGACCCAGGGGAGCTTCCAGATTTGACCCTGCATAGACTACATGCAGGAAGTAGAAAAGAAAAAAAAACTGAAGTAAATGCATGTTTTCAGTTACCAAGGTTTCAGCAACTAAGGTTTCAGGGATGCAGCAAGAGAAAGCAGTTTCCCTCTGTTCCTTCACCTCCTCTTCCTGTCCCTGTATCTGCAAACATCCATACACACACACACACATACACACACACACACACACACACACACACACACACACACGGAAGGGCGGGTACACAGACAAAGGCAGAAATAACAATGGACTCTGGTTATGTTCTAGAACAGATTCCAAAGATACAGCAAGGATCAATGTAAACAGAGCCTTGGGGATAGAGAGATGCTTCTGTGGCTAAGAACATTGGTTGCTCTTCTGGAAAACACAGGTTAGGTTCCTGGAACCCACGTGGAGGCTCACAGTTCTCTCTAGTTCCAGCAGATCTGGCACCCTCTTTTGGACTCTGCAGGCACTGTATACATGTATACATGTGGTGCACATACAAACATGCAGGCAAAGCATTTTCAAAAGAGGCAGCATCTCCAGGTGATGGTGGTGCACGCCTTTAATCCCAGCAACCAGGAGGCAGAAGCAGGTGAGTCTCTGAATTCGAGGCCAGTCTGGTCAACAGATGAGTTCCAGGACAGCCAGAGCTACACAGAGAAACCCTGTGTTGAAAAAAATGGGGGTAGGGGGACAGGGCTGAAGAGATGGCCCCGAAGTTAAGAGCAGGGGTTAAGAGCAGAAGACCCAGGATCCATTTCCCAGCACCAATACAGTGAGTGGCCCACAGCTGTCTATAACTCCTGTTCCAGGGAATCTGATGCCCTCTTCTGATCTCCCACAGGGACCAGACACACACATGTTGAACATACAGACATGAGGGTAAATATTCTTACAATAAAAATGAATAAAGGAAAAAACTTTAAAGAATATAGAAGATAATATCATTTTCTTCCTGGAATTTTCTTTTTAGCAGAGGAAGGCACACAATGAGAATACAAACAACTGTTTGATAATAAGCAGTATGAGAAATGAAAACAAAAAATGTGATATATAAATATTTATATAATAAATACTCATTAATAAATAATTCATTAATAAATATTCAAAGTAATAAAACGCATGCTGATAAGTGCATGACCCAAAGATTATTCATTTACCCTGGGATAAATGAATTAATAAATGACTGGTAAACTGCTGTGAAAATAAAACATCCCAGTGGCTGGAAAAAGAAGCACCTGACGGCAGTAGACTCCTGTTCACAAGGAACATTTTCATTAAAAATCACACTGTGGTGGTCTGAATGAGAAATGTGCCCAATGGTCATGTACTTGAGCACTTGGACCCCAGCTGGTGGCACTCTTCGAGGAGGATGGTCTCCTTGGAGTAAATAGTCACTGGGGGCGGGCTTTGAGAGTGGAACTTCCCACATCACTTCCTGTTCACTGTCCCTGCCTTGTGCTTGCCTTTGAGTATGTGAGCTCTTATCTTCCTGTCCCAGGCACCAGGTCTGCCTGCTGTCGTGCCCCCTACCACTTCCTGACATCCCCACCTCAAGTTGTACTCTATCCCTCTGGAAGCCTATCCCAAAATAATCTTTCTTCCTTAAGATACTATGGTCTGGTGCACTATCAACTCAGGCACCCTCTACAGTTCCCACAAAGACCGATACTACCCTCTCTTCCCACTTCCTCTTAGCTATACACAGTGTTAAAGAACCTGGCAGCCAAATTACAGGTGGAATGAACAGAAGAATTTTAAGTTATAGCTAACAGGAGACGAAACCAATGTGCTAACAGGAAACTCTGTCTTTGGTCATGAATTACCAACAGAGATTCCAGTTGACTATGGAAAAAATACCTTTACTTGGAGTTTGCTCAAAATGGAATGGGTTGTCTAAGAAACTATCTCAGGAGGAATTCAAGCAGAGCCTATCTGTCTTTCTCTTAGAGCTGTTATGGGTCATTTCTATTGAGGCTGTAAATGGGTCCTTTACGGCCCTTAAAAGAGCTTAATAATGTGATTTGAGCTAGAATGTAAAAAGCCAATGATGAAATAATTTATGAGCCTTCTGTCTCTGGCCTCCGTTCAAAGGACAGAACCCATTCCATCTATTAAAGCAAGCCACTTTATGATATTAAGTGACTGACAGAGGCACCAGAAGACTGGCCTCAACCTTCCAAGCTCCACAGCAGACATCACCCTCTGAGGGAGCCTCTGTCAGACGGAAAAGAAGATGAGGAATTAGGACGCTGCCACTTGAATCTTCTGGCTCCAGGATCATACTCTGTCCTGCAGAATGGAGACATGTGCCTCCCATCGACCACTCTGCCTTACCAGTCTCATGGCAGGAGTTGCCATGGTGATAGACGCCTACAATCCCATTGGTCCGGGCTGGGATGCAGGAGACTCTTTCTCAAGAAGACAGAAAGAAAGAGAAAGAGGGGTTATGTACAGGAGATATCAGCTTCTGGTGCAACAGAGACAACAGATTCTGGGATTGCACAGTTATAACACTCACTCCTACACACACACACACACACACACACACACACACACACACACACACACACCAGAATCTGGGCCGACTTTTATTATATCACCTCCACAGCAACAGAGATATCAGATTTTTTAGGGCAGAAGACACATTAATTCTCTGACTGGGCCTCCAAATGAAAAATTAAAAATCCAAGTCATTTGTCAACTTTTCATATGTCATAGTAGGTAGCCAGCACATCTCTGTGGTTTTCCATCACAATTCTTCCATGCTGTCTGTGATAGCTGTGGTTCTAATAGGCATGCTACTCCAGATGAGCTTGGGACCTAAGTATCCTTGTCTGTTCTTCCCAGGATCTGCCAGGAGCCTATCTACTACTTACCTCTGACAGCTACATTGTAAGTACTTACATTATCAAACCCTGGGGGCATTAGACTCAACCAAGCTAAGAAGCTGCCTCAGAGTCCCTCGCCTGAATGACTGTCTAGTTATAGTTTCTACATTTTTCTGGGTTCAGAACATGCCATAGAATGCACTTTAGTAACTTTTCATCTTAAATTATTTAAGACTCATTATTAAATGGCTTAAAAAGCGATGGAATCATTGAGCTGGCCTTGCAGGAATGCCTGAAAGCGCAGTATAGCACCCGCCCATCTAGTCTTCTGGGGTCAGGAAAGTGGGCTGAGAAAGCCGCCTGCTAGTGTAGAGAGCACCACACTCTTGTGATCTTCACCAGCAAAGTATGTTCGTGGCTTCTCAATACCTACAAAGCTGAATCTGGGCAAAGCTGAACCTACAAAGATGATGTCTGCCGCAGATGCTGGGGGTGGGGACAGCTCTACAACTGCTTACACTTCATGGTGTTGACCTCTTTCTTCCACCTAACATTGTGTCTATGGAAGCTGGATCATCTACAGAACCAAAATACAAGGGAGTCTAGGAATGCTCTGGCCTTCAGAAAGACATGATGCCTGTGACAGCCTCAAGGAGGTTGAAGTTTGCACAGTGGAATTTGTTTTGGCTTTGGTGTTTCTGTAATTCCAAATGTTTGTGTTAAAAATCAGTTCATGGCCGGTGTCATGTTCAGCAGTTAAGAGCACACACTGCTCTTCAAAAAACCTGAGTTTCCCTTTCCAGCACCAAGTCATTGGACAGCTCACTACAGTTTGTAACTCCAGACCCATGGCAGCTCATGCCCTCTTCTGGCCTCCACTGCCCTTATGTGTATATAGCCACATACAAACATACTGTTTTAAAAAATAAATCTTTAATAGAAACAAATGTAACCCCCAGTGAGACGGTATAAAGAAGTGAGTGAGAGTTTTAGGTCAGTGGTTCTCAACCTGTGGATCACGAGCCCATAGGGGTCAAAACAACCCTACCACAGAGGTCACATATCGGATGTCCTACATATCAGCTAGCTATATCTCTCCCTCTCTTCTGCCATAAAAATACAGCCTTTTGGCACCTCCAGAGGAAGAGTGTTTCCAGTACCATGTGAAAGCAGAGACTGGGCACTAAATCATGCAGAATCTTGATGTACTTCCCAATCTCTAAAACTATGGGCAATGAATACGTGCTGCTTGTAAGTTACTCCATCTATTGTATTATGTTATAGCAGGCAGGCAGGCAGGCAAGTGGGCAGACAGGTAGGCAGGTGGGCAGGCGGGTGGACAGACGGGCAGGCGGGCAGGCGGGCAGGGTGGCAGGCAGACTGGCAGGCAGGCAGGCAAGTGAGCAGGCAGGTGGGTGGGCAGACAGGTAGGCAGGCAGGCAGGCAGGTGAGCAGGCAGGTGGGTGGGCAGACAGGTAGGCAGGCAGGCAGGCAGGTGGGTGGGCAGACAGGTAGGCAGGTGGGCAGGCGGGTGGACAGACGGGCAGGCGGGCAGGCAGGCAGGCAGGCAGGTGGGCAGGCAGGCAGGTACGCAGACAGGTAGGCAGGTGGGCAGGTGGGCAGGCAGGTGGGTGGGCAGACAGGTGGGTGGGTGGGCAAGCAGGCAGGCAGGCATGATGCTGGAGCAGTAGCTGAGAGCTTACATCCAGAACCATAAGTTAGAAGCAGAGAGAGAAAGGAGAGAAGGGGAGAGAGACAGAAAGAGACACAGAGACAAAGAGACAGAGAGACAGAGAAACTGGGTCTGGCATGGGCTTTTGAAACCTTCAATCCACACCCAGTGACACAGGCCACACCTTCTAATCCTTTTGCAAGCGGTTCTACCAACTGGGGACCACATATTCAAACATATGAGCCTATGGGGGCCATTCTCATCAAAATTACCATACCATGTAATTTAGCGTAAGAACTCCTTACCTCACTCAGCAGCACTCATCCTGCCCCAGCCTAGGATGCCTCTAGCCCCAGATCAACGTCATCATAAACACTCCTGATGCCTGTAGAATCCAGAAAACCATGAGACATTTATTCAGGGAAGACACCGTAGGGCAAACAAAGTTTGGTGGTGCGTGGCTGTCATCCCAGCACAGGTGGAGTCAGGAGAGATGGCTTAGTGGTTAGAAGCCTTGCTGCACTTGCAGGAAACCAGAAGCTGGTTCCCAGAGTCTGTATCAAGTGGTTTATAGTAACTATAACTCCAGCTCCAGGGGATCCAAGTTCTTCTGGCCTCTGTGGGCACCTTCACACAAGTGTGTGTGTGTGTGTGTGTGTGTGTGTGTGTGTGTGTGTGTGTGTGTGTGTGTGTGTACACAGACGCATTAATAATTTATATTAATATTTTTGAAAAGGCATAGTATTACGCTGGTTCCTAATGACCTGTCGTTACATGTGTCGATCAGTACATCTCTCACCCCTCATCTGAGAAGCTTCTTTTTGTAGAGGCTGGAAATTGATATAGAAGCTCACAATGGGCCAAAGTGCAGAGAATAAGAGGCTATGATATGCTTGTAGAAATCTAAGTGGAGTATCCAAGGTATCTATGACATGCCTTCCCCGCAAGGTTGGTGGATCATCTCAAGCAGAAGGAAGCAGAGGAGGCAGGAAGGCTAAGAACCAAAGGCAGTGCGTGGCTGCAAAAAAAATAATAAAATAAAATAAACAATAATAATAATAATAATAATAATAATAATAATAATAATAATAATAGTGTTTTCTAAATACAATAGGCCTGTTGTTCATGTGAACATACAGTGCTTGAGACAGTGTTTCACACAAGCCAAACATAATCCCAGAACCAAGTCCCAGCCATAGCTAAGGAGCTTTGGCGAGGAGGTGCTGGCAGAGAAAGAGTTTTTCTTTAATGGTGCAATTCCTGTCATCCAACCGTGCTCTAGGGAAAGATTCACACCCAAGAAGAGTTGAGCAACACAAACTGACATGTGACCTGCTGACAGCACGGGGTCAGGGTAAGGTGATAAAGAGCAGAGGATGGCCTGAGGAGTTCTAAGCAAACAGATATTCCTTGTCTTGATCATTGGAACCGAGGGACAGGTCTCCAGCCAATTAGAGGCACATTCCTGAAGTGAAGAGTCATTGCCGAACGAGAAGCAGAGTTAACAGCATAAGTCAAAGCCAAGTCATGCTGAAGTTATGGGTGGGGGAGAGGAGGGACAAAAGTTTATGGATAAATGGAAGAAGAGGGGAAGTGGAGTAGAGAGGAAAAGAGGCACAGCCCTGAAGGCACAGGAGAGACGGAAGAAGCCGTGTTGACTCTGTGCCTTCTGGTTTATCTACCATGTTTCCAAGGCATTTTTCTGAAACAATGGCCTATGAATTGAAATATCCTCTCCTGGCAGAGGGGTGGCTCGTGAGGCCGAAGAAATGGGTCAAACTTGGAAGGGCCCAACGCCCAGAGAGTTATTTGGTTCTCAAGGTCCTGCCCCCAAGGTTATAGAAGCAGAAGGCCACTGCTGTGGAAGACACTATCCAGTGGCGCGTCCTGCACGCTGGGCAGAGAACTCCAGAACATCCAGAGTTTTCAAAAGTGTTCCACCATGAAGACAGCCTTCCACTCATGCAGCTGCCTTTGAGTCAGCCATGCCCCAGGAAGCTCTCTGGCTCCCTAAGCTGGACTTGGATGGACGCCTTCCTTTGATCCATCATCAGAGATGAACAGAAGGCATGTGGCCATGCCTCCCACACACAACTGCCACACACCCTTCAAAACTGGAAGCTAAAAGGCTGCCTTCCTAATAGTTAACACTATCAGAGCCCTTAGCTTAAGACGTTATCTGCTCCCAGAAGAAAGGCATTGTGGGAAGGGTGAAACTAGAATGTACGCTCAATTTTCTTAACCAATATATTTTATTAACAACTTAGGATAGCAGGAAACCAAGAAGAGACTTGATACCCTATGAGCATATATAGGGGGAGGAGGTCCCCCTCAGTCACAGTCATAGGGGAGGGGAATAAGGGGAAAATGGGAGGGAGGGAAGAATGGGAGGATACAAGGGATGGGATAACCATTGAGATGTAACAAGAATAAATTAATAAAAAAAATTTTTTTAATGTACAAAAAGAAAGAAAGAAAGAAAGAAAGGAGGAAAAAAAAAGCCAACTTAGTGACTGAGCATACGTCACTTATAACCCGACTAACCAAAACAATAGGAAATGAGGATTAGTGGACACAATAACAAAACCTTAGGGATATCAGTTCTGAGGAACGATTCTCCTGGTACAATCAGCAGGATTTCTTCTGCTGGAACCTAGAGTAACTAGAACCCAGAACCTCAGCAGGAACCGGAGCCCCGAAGCCTTCCCTCAAGCAGTTCTCTCTAGGAGCGTCTTGAAGTGCAGCGATGAACAGCCAAATCTATCCCACCTCTCCAAAAAAGCCCCCCACCCCCGCCTCCAGTTCTGGCTCATTTATATATCTCCTCCCAGAGTCTGTTCACGGGATCTTTTCAGCTGGCAATAATTAAGCTCCTGCACGAGGTGGTTGCTCTTCTAGTGGATTAACCTCACCTGTTCTCTCACGAGACCGTTCCAATCCTGCACTTGTGATCCCAAAAAACAGGTTTATCTTTCCTTCACTAGAAAATATTGATTATGTAGAACCAGGAAAAAAATAGATTCAAATCTCATATCAGTCTATTTCCTTATACAATTAAGCAATTGCTTTAACCTCTACTGATTCTACCTTCTTGTCTCTGAAATGGGAATAAGATCTATTCCATTCATTTCCTAAAGAATCCCATGAGCTATAAAAACTTAAAGAGATGTTGTTAAGTTAGCCTTTCTCCTGTATGGACCACACACACAGAAAACACTCAGCAAGTGCCCCTGAGCTTGATGGGGATAAGTGGGGAAGGCTGGTCCACAGAAGGAGCTCCTGAGTCAATGCACGCAGCTGGTGGGGAGGATGCAGAAAGCAGGGTGAGCAGGTAAATGCCCTACATCTGAGAAGGCCATTTGAGTGACACCTCTTTATCCCTATGCTGCTCTCTCATTGGCTGCTGCAGACCAACAGTATCCACATCATCTGAGAACTTGGTGAAAATAGAAACTTTGCCTTAGAACCACTGTATTAGTCATCCAAATGTACTCCCCAAACTGAGTAGCTTAGGACATTTTAATCTCATAGCTACCATGGGATCATGTATTAATTACTGGTCTATTGCTGTGAAGAGACATCATGACCAAGGCAACTCTTATAAAAGAAAACATTTAGTTGGGACTTGCTTACAGTTTCAGAGGGTACATCCATTACCAACATGGCAGGAAGCAGACAGGCATGGTGCTGGAGCAGTAGCTAAGAGCTTTACATCCTGACCCACAAGCAGCAGGCAGAGAGAAAGAAAAAGCCTGGTGTGAGCTTTTGAAACCTCAAAGCTTGCCTCTAGTGATACACCTCCTCCAACCAGCCCACACCTCCTGATCCTTCCCAAACAAACAGTTCAAGTGGGACTGAGCATGCAAATATATGCATCTATGGGGCCATTTTCATTCAAGCCACCACAGGTGGGAACTGGGGCATGGCTTAACAGAATGCCCTTAGTTCAGCTTCTGTCACAGGTAGCAGTGACCACAGCATGTGCTAGTGGTCATCTCAAGGATGAAATCCATTACCCAGGCTAGTGGCAGTTCTCCTGTCTTTACCAGCTTTAGAAGAGAGGCCTTGTAGTGAGAGTTTGAGTTTCTTTTAAAAACCCAGTTATATTATGTGAAGATTATTTTTAATCCCAGGTGTGGGATATGGGGCTGCTTCAGTTTGTCCACAGCCATTAACTATGACTGTCTCATGCTCTAGCAGGGGAGGGGTGTAACCTGTGCCAGCTAAAGATAGTTTAATTCTGAGAATTTGTGAGAGGGTATAAATGTCATAACCCCAGGAGGGCCTGTGGTGGCTGTTGCTCTCCCTGCTGCTGCCCACGGCTGCTGCGTTTGCTATTTCTAATCTGCTGGACGGCTAGATATCCTGACTACAAAGATTGGGCTTGCCCCCAAGGAACTAGGCCCCTAAACAGCAGGAAGTAGTCTAAAGAGACATATGCTGCCTCTTTCCCCTCAAACCTTCTTTCTCTCCTACCTAGTGTTGGGGGGTTGGAAAGGATTAGGGTGGATAAGGGTTAGAAGTGAAGTAGAGGTACAAGAACGCCAACAAAAATATATTTTTAAAGCATGCTTACAGGGCCTCTCTATAGAGTAACTCACAACAGGCAGATGGCTTTCCTCAAAGGAAACAGAATCCTGACTTTTATAACTTAGTCTTGGAAGTGACATTCAACCACTTTTACCGTATTGTACCCATTAAAAGTGAACGAGCCACTGGGTTCCATCCACGCTCAAGGACATGAGCACCAGGAGAAGGAATTATCAGAGGCCATTATAGGAGCTGTCTGCCAAGCCTACTGAATCAAAGGCTCAGCAGCGGAGCCCAGACATCTGTTATAACAAGGTCTCCAAGTGACTGGTGCACACTAAATTTAAAACCCACTAGACTATAAAGTAGCTACAAGGTTCGCTGTAGATTTCTCATTAGAATCCTTCCAAAAGTTTTACTCCCACAATTCTGTGGCTCACTGTAGGTAGAGACCTGCTATCCATTCCATTCAAAGCCACACTTGGAAAGACTGGAAAAGAAATGCATCCTGATGCCAAGGCCACTAGTGTAGACATATAAAGTATTCAGAGAACTTACATTTAAACTTATCAGCATCAGATACCACTGTTGAGTGGTTGGCATGCACCTTATTACTGTGCTTGAGTATTTTTTTTTAAATATCACAATATCACTCATTTAGGCTTCCCAAGAATCCAATGAAGATCATGCCATTCTTCTCATTTGATGAATGTGAATTTTAATGGTTAGTTAGTCTTAATTGTGAGCTTGTCACAATCTAGAATTACCTGGGATGAGAGTCTCAGTGAGGGAATCTGCATATCAAATTGGCCTATGGACATATTGATAGAGGAACTGTCTTGGCTATATGAATTGAGGTAAGAGGACCTGCCCACTGTGGGCGGCACCAGTCCCTATGAAGAGGATCCCGGAGAAATTGAGTTAAGCATAAGCATGCATGCATTATTTCCTTGATCTCTATTCCCAATTATGTATATGTGTGCTGATTAGTTTAATGTCAACTTAATACAAGCTAGAGACATCAGAGAGGAAGGAGCTTAAGTTGAGAAAATCCCTCCATAAGACCGGACTGTAGACAAGCCTACATTTTCTTAATTAGTGATTGATGGAGGAAGGCTAGGCCCATTGTAGGTGGTGGCAGGCCTGGGCTGGTTCTATAAGACAGAAGGCTGAGCAAGGCAGTAAGCACATTCTTCCATGCCCTCTGCATCAGCTCCTGCCTGCACTTCCTTCCCTTTTTTGACTTCCTGTCCTGACTTTGTTCAACGATGAGCAATGATGTGGAAGCATGAGCCAGGGCTGGAGATATGACTTAGTGGTTAGGAGTACTTGCTGCTGTTCCACAGTATCTGAGTTCAGTTCCCAGGACCTATATCAAGGGGCTCACAATCACCTGTAACTCCAACTCCAAGAGTTCTGAGCTTCTGAACATCTTCACACCTGTACATACATGAACATACACAAGAATATATCTTTAGAAAACAAAGTCATCTCAAATAAAACAGCAGAAAATCTTTATAAGTAAATGAGTTTACAAGACTGTGTCCTTTCCTTCCCAAGTTGCTTTGATCATGGCGTTTCATCACAGCAATGATAATCCTAACAGAATGGTATCAGGAGTGGGGTTTTGATGTGAAAGACATGCCCATGTTTCTTTTAGGAGAGTTGTGGAACGATTTTGGAAATTTGAGCTAGAAAAGCTATTGAATGTTCAAAGTTTGGTGAGCTATTCTGTGGGAGCATGGACGATAAAGCCAAAATCAATGCAGATGAAGGAGGCCTGGCTTGTAAAGTTCATGGGGAGGTCAAAGCCTCTATCAGGACCCTTTGCAATTTTGAGTTAAAACTCTCTGGTTGTGTTTAGCTGGGCCTAAAAAGCAAGCTCTGATTAACAAAAGACCAGTGTCACTGAAGTAAAACCTTTGGGGAAAGCAATACTGGTCAGCTAGGGCTGGGAAGTTAGTGGCAATTGAGACCATCATCTTTAAAATGAAATCTTCTGGGAGTTGTTTCCTCAAGCTCACCACACAGAAGCTGTGTTACAGAGTCCGCCAGGATATCCTGGTAGCTGAATTTGGCATGTGTAAGAACCTCTCAGGTAATACCAGTTTTGGAAGCATGAACGGGTCCTAATGAGCAACTGAGGCCTGGCACTGTGAGAAGCCAGGAAAGGCCATTCGTAAAGGTTCAGCCTCATTAGCCGTTGAAGCCCCAGGATTGAAGTGGTCATGGAGAAAAAACTGAGGCTTGACACTATGAAGAGAGTTTGGATTTCTTTTTCTTGACACCAAATTTTTAAAGTGTTTGAGTTTGTAATTCCTCCATCTAGAAATAAAGTACTTAACTTAATTTTGGTTTGAGAGCCCACAGTTGAAAGACTTGATTTTTAAGAGTTTGGATTTTTTTTTCCTTGACATCAAACTTTTAAAGTGTTTGAGTTTGTAAGACTGTGGGACTTAAGTTTGTAAGTGGTTTTTTTTTTTTTTTTGTGATGTGTATATTAATGTGTGATCTTGGGGATAAACAAGAAAGGAAAGGTTGTGGCTTAACAGTGATACGTTCATATGTCAAATCGACAAGGGGCTGGCTGTGCTGCCTAGTTTTATAATCAACTCCCTCAAGCTCCTGCCCTAGTGACTTCCCTGCTATCGTAGACTGCAACCTGAAACTGTGACAAAATAAACCCTTTCTCCTTTAAGTCTCTTTTGTCAGGATATTTATCGCAGCAACAGGAATGAAGCTAAGACGAGAGTGTTGCATCTTAGGGAGTTGGGTGAGTTAATCATGATCATACAGATCACACATATAATATGGTCAGGAATCAGGCTGAGCACCCAGACCTGACTACAAACTGGATGTGTACTGGAATCCTATACCCAAAAGAGCAAGGCAAGATAAAATGACACCTTAGCGTGTTTCTCCTGATGGTATTTCCCTCCTGAATAGTGAAGTCCTAAATCATGTCATGCCAGCCGTAGCAGCTGGGGACCTTGGAAGTCCTAACCCATTCTTCAGACAACAAGAGTGCAGAAAATCAAAACCAAAACTCCATTTCTCTTTGGGAGTTTCCAAGCCATGGGGACACAGTAAGGTTATTGTTTCAATCTTTATGAAGGGCAAAAATGGCCTACACCTTGGAAGCAAAACGTTCTGCTTGTATTTGACATAGAAAACTCAAACAAGTTCCAGGAAAGAGATTCCAAACTCTTTTCCAACATGTAAAAGAAAGTTTTTTCAGCCTCGGATATTTCACTGTAGCAATGAGAAACGAATTAATGCAGTAAGGTGGTACTTCCGAGTGAATAGGTGGTGAATCAGTGAGTTTATACTGTACTAGAAGTGGGTAAAGGATAGGTAATAACATTTACATTTACATTTATAGTCAGTAACACGCAATTCTACCAACCCCCCTGTAATTAATATCTCAACAGACTTGGAAAGTACTTCTTAAAGACATTTGTCATGTGCCTGGCACAAGTGATAGAGATGGCCCCTGCCATTAAGAACAAGATTGCACAATAAAAGAAACAATAACAATTAAAACAGAAAAAAAAAGAAGCCAGTTCAATCAATATGCTCTTTTATTCAGTACCTTAGAAACATCTATTCATTAATCATTGAAGACTTGATATGCCAGGTATTGACTCTGCAGTGCCAACACATGTGAGCTAGACATGCCGCCACTTATTTCACATCCCAACAGCCTGTTAGGCAGATTATTAAACAAATGTGCAAAAAAAAAAAACTCTACACCAAATAAGCATGAAAATTTCTAGCATAGAAATGAGCTGATAACTACACTGAAGGAGAATTAATAAAGTGAGAGAAAGACTTCAAATGAGAAGATAAGCCAAGAGAATAGCTAGGAAGGGCTGGAGGGTTAGTGTAGGGTTTGGTGCCTAAGAGCACTGGCTATTCTTCCAGATGACCAAGACTAGATTTTCCCAGCAATACATAATGGCTCCCAACCATCTGGAACTGGAGGTCCATGGGATCTGATGCCCTCTTCTGGCCTCTGCAGGCACTGCACACATGTGTTGCATGCACATACATATAAGCAAAACAAACATATACTTTTTTTTTTAATAGCTAAGAAGCTATTTGACCCACGGTGAACAGAGGGATGCATGCCAAGTGTCTTAGAGGTAAGAAAAGGTTGGTATGCTACAAAAGTGTATGAGTGAGGAAGAGTGAGGTAGGAAAGGGGAGGCTGTGGCCGAAAGATTCTGGGAAATACACAGGTAGGGTCTCTAGGTCTGAGGCTTGACACACATCGATCAAAACAGATCCCTTGGAAATCACAGAAGGGTTTTGATGGTACCCTCCCACAGCAGGGCCAAGATTTCTGAGGCCTGAAGCTTATGGCATTGTACAGAAAACACAAGAAGATGAGAAAATTATGTTATTGGGGTGCATGAGAGAGCCTTGAAGGAGCAAATAGGAGAGTGTAACAGCTTGAGCTCAGTTGGCTTCGTGATAAGCTGACATAGCTACTTCTGTTCCAATCCTTCGTTTTCTTCTAACTTGAGTCTTACGAGAACTTCACAGAGCTGCCTAATTAAGACTCCTTCTAAACACACCTCCATGCAGACCACAACCCACAGAACACTATAATGTGCGCAGTAGGATCAAGTGATCATTTAGCAAATATGTGTACTTGTTTTCTAGACTAAGTCTCAAACTTCTGAAAATTTCCTTAAATGTACAATGCCATTAGCAGGCTATGATGTGATCTAAAAAGTGTGTATACCAAAGATGTAGCTGCCAGTTAGAGAGATACATATATTGGTTTTATGAAATGAGCATCCCTCATCGACTCCTCTTGCAGTTTAAGTAGGAGGAGGCTTTAGGGCCTCTCTAATAGCTTAGGCTAATGATCTGGTTCCTATAACAACCTCCTAGAGAGTACGATCTATAGAAAGAGAACCATTTCAGAGAATTTCACAGAGACAGCTATATGAAGGAAATGGCTGAGCCTGTGAGCATTGTCCTAAATATCCTCCTGCTTGATGTGTCATATAAGAATGTATATGTGTGTCTAAATGTATATAATCTCCAAAGAGATGCACATACCACGTGTTAGGCACCATAGCCACACCTTGAGTCGGCTCCTTCAGGTAATAAGGCTTTGGGCTGCAGTTAGAAACTAGCATATTCCTATAACTGGAGATAGAGTCTCTGAGGGAGGGGAAGAGGGGCATAGCCTTTGCTGGTGGGATTCTCCCAGTGTGATATTGGTCTTTACAAACAGAAAACTGAGGGCAAGATTTGGCTACAGTAATAAATACTGGGGTCCTAGGAGCTAAATGTGAGCAATCAACTGCCATGAAGAAACTGGGGTAACTAATGACTCCGAGAGAAGAAAATAAATGTAGGATCATCCCCCATTTCTTTTTTAGACGTCTATGTGTGTGTGCATGTGCACACATGCGTACATACGCATGCATGCCTGTGTGATTTTATATGCACCATGTGTGTGCAGGTGGCTACATAGGCCAAAAGGGGGGGGGTCAGATCTGCTGGCACTGAAATTACAGTGATCACAAGCAGCCCAACATGAGCACTGGAGATCAAATTCAGGCCCTCTGAGACCAGTAAGTGCTCTTCAGCACTGGGCCATCCCTCCAAGGCCCTCATTTCTCTCCAAAGAAAACACACACCAAGAGGGACGTGCATGTTTGAAAATTCTCGCTCTCTTCTTGATGTGAGGGTATGGGATCATAAGCTAACTGGATTTTAGACTGGAGGTTTTAGACAGACTAACTTTGAGAGTCCCTATGGGGAGTGAGCTATAGAGTTTACCAGTATAAATAGATTAGGCCGAACTCAGACCATTCACGTCTGCTTTCCCCTTTTCTCCCTCCCTAGGGTCTGAAAGCATCTTAGTGGGGCCCCACTTAGTGACCTCCAAGAAGTGTCTGCATCAGAATGATGCATCGTGGCTTTACCCAGAGCAGCCCTCATCTGTCTTGTCCCAGTTGCCTGAGTTACATCCCAAGGTTCCCAGAGCTCCTGGTGATTCCTTCCACTGTGAATTAACTTTATGGGATATAATTTCCTAGTCCAAGGTGTTTTTTTTCTTAAGTATTTAATAAAATGTTCTGTGTGTGACCTGTTTTGCAGCTACCCCAGCAGTTTTTGGTTTATGACTGGAGGTGACCGGAGGCCCTATGCCCTTACATGTCACCTTCTTCCTAGTAGATAAAATGGAAATATAAGGTAATTTGGACTATATTGAGGACATAAAGAATCTAGGAAACCATACCTTAGAGACATCATCAAAGTGAAGAATGCAAACGGAAATGATTTTGCTGGGGTTTGGCTTCTTATTTTTTAACTTTGTGCATAAAACAATTCCTTTGAGTCCTGCCAAGTGAAGTCTAAAAAGGACCATTTTCCTTTAATATTTATCGAGCTTAATGAGAGTGTACGGCATGACTGTGGGAGCCACACAGACATAAAATACATGGTGTGCCCTTCGGTAATAAACAGTCTGCTTCTGAAGCACAAGGCATCTTTAGAAAAGGATGAATGAGAGGAACGGCCAGCCACCATGAGGAACACAGCACTGCACCTGCAAGCTTTGGGGCAGGCCACATCCAGAGTTTGGTTGGAAAACAAGAGCGGTGTAGGCTTATGAGAAGGTAGGTTTTCAGCAGATGTGTGGTCAAAAGGAAGGAAGGTGTGTGGTTTACCCCAGGGCTCGGTCAATTGTAGCATCAGTTGTTGGTGATTACATATGGTCCATATGGGGTTCTGAGATGGACTCTGCATCTCCTTGACCTTTCCCACTGCTGGGACCCTCTCACCAGCAAGTAACTTGTGATTGGGGTGGGGGGGGCATTCCCCTAGCTGCCTAGCATTTCCACAGCACCCACCCAACTACATGGCAGAAAGACCCTCAACTCCCCGTAACTAAAGTGCTCGAATACTGAAACATTAATTCAGGTGCTAAGAAGATGCCTCCCCTTGCACATCAGAATATTAACCAACTAAGCCCTTTTTAAAGCTTAGACTCCTCGATTTGAATAAAAGTCACCTTCACACTGTCAGTTCAATTTTCCCTTAGGTTACGGCATGCCTAACCAGGCTTTTGATCACCAGCAATTTCAAATCTCTTTCCATATTGAACAGAGCTGATGCCAGAGGTACCCAGAGCTGTAGAGCTTTGATGGCATTCCCCCCAACTCTCTCTGCATGCCTGCATGTTTGGGGGGGGGGACAGTAGGTGCACATGTATGTAAAACCACAAATCAACCTTGGGTGCTGCTCCTCAAGAGCTGTCCACTTTATTTTCTTGAGACAGCTCTTTTACTTGGCCAGGAAATCATCCATTAGGCTAGGCTGCCTGGCTAGGGAGCCCCAAGGATTCACATGTCTCCTCATTCCCACCCCAGTGTGCACACCATGCCCAACTTTTTTTACATGGGTTCTGGGTACCAAACTCATGTCTGTACATCAAATACTTTATCAGCTAAGTTACCACCTTGGCAGAATTCTCTGTAAGGTAAGAATGCTCGTGGAACCACACTTCCTTCTTCAGGGGCTTTTCCTAAATCCACCGTGACCCCGAGCTGCCCTCTCCATCTCTCCATCATCTCTGCTCAGCTCATTGGAGAGAAGAGTTGAGTTCTGAGCCACTAAAGCCAAATAAGGAGTCCTGATTCCCATCCCCCCTCCCGCTGTGCTCTGTTCTCAGGCCAACTCATCCCACTCCCAGAATGTGGGAAAAATCAAGAGGGTGGGTCCCCTGCATACTCCACACATCTGAATCACTGCTGTCTTGGCCCCTTGGCCTTCCCAAGAATGCTGGCTATGTAAACCTCCTTCCTTCACTGACTGGCTCATGTGCCCTCCTTGTGCCCTTCGCCTAGTAAGGCATGGGCTGGGAGCTGGGAGAAGTGACCTTGGGTCAAATTTCAGTTTTTCTGCCAACTCAGTTATGAGTTTAGATTTCAGTTCCTTGGCTCTTAGCTGAGACATGAGGTCAGGACAATCTTCAGGTCACTATTCTACCAACAGGGACAAAAAAAAAAAAAAAAAGAAAGAAAGAAAGAAAGAAAGAAAGAAAGAAAGAAAGAAAAGAAAAGAAAGAAAGAAATAACAATAGGAGAATTGTGTTCTTGGCCCATCTTGCCAAGTGGTGAGCCTCAGGTACAAGCCACATTCTGTGTCAGTGTTCTAGGGGTGGGGGTGGGGGTGGGGGGAATGTTCCTTTCTGGGGAGGCCAGCCTGGAAATAGCCTGAAACCACACAGTCACCAAGGGAACCCTGACAAGCAATAAAAGATGAACCCCGAAGCCGTTTAATTGGCCCAGCACCCTGACCTGCCCCTCTCAGTCGGCCCCCTACTCCCCTCAAAAGCAAATGTCTACCAAGCACTTCCCTGGAGCCATTGGGCATTGCTCCAAACATACCCTGTAGCCCACCTCTGCTGATACTTAAAACACAATCCCCCCCAACACACACACACACACACACAGAGAGAGAGAGAGAGAGAGAGAGAGACAGAGAGAGAGACAGAGAGAGAGAATATGACCAGGTGCTACCCTTGACAACGTGAGACAGAAGGCGAAATTCTAAGTTTCTAATTGGTCCTCTGGACCCATTCTCCACTTTGCCATGGTTCCCCGTGCCTGGAGAGACTTCCCTATGCATGGCATCAGCTGGGCCTTCTAGTAGGGTTCAGCCAACCCTCCCATCAGAAGATACAAGAGGAGAGTGGGTTAGTCAAGGCATGCAATCTCCTCCCTCCATGTCAGGGTTTGGCCTGGGCAGTGGTTGTGCTCCTCTGTGCAGGCCACACACCCCCCTTCCTGTGACCTCACACATAGCACTGGCCTCACCAGCTTCATCAACAGCGCATACCACTTGTCAACTAAGGTCTAAAGGTAGAAAAGGCTTTTTCCCAGTTGCTGACTTGAAGGTCTTCTCATTTAAGTGTGCCGTCTGTTAGACATCTACCATGACAACTCAGGGAGCTGCAAACTAAAGCGCTCGCATGGCAAAGGTCAAAGGACAACCAACATTCAACCACGTGAGAGATCAAGTCCTAATTAATGACTTACCCAGGAGAGAGAATTCCAATAGGAGGCTCACAGCCAGATGAGAACACGGGATTCCAAATAAATAAAGTCAGTCATAAAGTCAAAGCTCCTCTGAGGAGCCATCCACAGGGATTGTTCTCTTCTTTCTAAGTGGCCTTTAATAGCAGAGGGTACAGGGACATGTTAAACTGTAATTCCCAGCTATGTCCCTCCTTCTCCAAGATCTCACTGTTAAATACCAACTCTTCAGCAAAGGCTTGTAGCCAAGCACTGTAAGGCTGGAGCCCAGAATCACCAGACCTCTTGCATCTCTGGAACACTGTCTCACGCAGCCCAGGCTATGTAGCTAAGAATGACCTTGAACTCCTGATCCTCTTGCCTCCAACTCCTGAAGGGCTAGAACACAGGAAGTCTGTTATTTCCCAGGCTTCTCTTTTCCTGAGAGAAAAGTGAACCCCCTTCTGGCATGCTCCTCCATCCTACCCTCATGGCCTTGATGTAGTTCCCTTTTCTACTTGGCCGATCTCCAGTTGTTTTATAATGAAACTGCGGTCATAAACACTGTGCTTTCAGAATTGAGTCATGCCAGCAAATTAGCCTGAAGGGAGTTACAGAAACCTCCAAGCTCAAACCAAGCTAAGTGTAGGTGGCATGTGCAGCAGGATCACCTTGTGAGACGGCTGCCCTGACCCCTCGGATCTCTAGCTAATGCAGGTAGGTAGAGTCAGAACTGAACCAAACTCCGGGACGCAGCATTTGGTGCGAGGCAGCTGGCGTGACAATATAGAAAAGGTGAAAGGGAGGAAGCCAAGAGACCCAATTGTTAGTGATATCAGGGTCTCTCCCAGGGGACCCCTTAGACATTGTCAAAGGCTGTTGATGTGTTTCTTCTTGAAGACCAGGACCTCCTAAGGAGATGGGACTAAGGCACAGTAAGTGCTGCAGGCTCTTCAGAAAAAAATAAAATAAAATAAAATAAAAAGTGTGATTTTCTGAGCAGGTAGAGGCTGCAACAGTGGGAAGACACAGACACTCACTCTGGGAATCTGGGCTGGGGAGGGGAAGTCCGCATGACAGCATGCTGCGGGAGAAGCACTGGGGTGATCCTGGGGGACAGAGTTCCCTGGTCAGGACTTCTCTGTGACTGTGAGGTGACCAAGGAAAAGTATGGCTGAGCTCATCCTGTTGTTTCTCCTGGCAAATCTATCACACACCAGTGCCGAGAACGAGTTCTGGCAGAGGCCTGAGGTGTGAGCAGGCAGGTACCACTACAGTGAGCAAGGATGTGGTGGAGAGATGGGAAAAACAAGTGGAATGGTTTTGTGCTATATGCAGAGATGCAGAGCAGGAGATGCAATGGCCCGTGTTACCACCAAAGGCCATGCAGATGTCTGTGGTCTGGGCTGCCACCTGAAGTCATGTGGATGTCCAAGGGCCATGCGGAGCTGGACCCACCCTTCACCTGAGCAGTGCAGGAGAGCTGGCCCGGGTAGCATGGTCAAGGGAAAGCTGGCCTCAGTGACACAGGTATGGGAGAGCTGGTGGGCTGACCAACTCAGCTACCAGGGCTTTGAGTTAGCCCACCACATCTACCTCATCAATGAGCTGTTGGAACATGTGAAGGGGCCAGGCCTGTGGAACCAAAGCCACAGGATCTCCATGACTTAGGGCAACAGGAGAATATCCGAGAGGAGTCTCAGTGAGGATCCAGTATTGATGGTGTGGCAGAAGCCAGATGCCTTGAGCCAGACCAACAACTCATTGCAGTGAACTTCTGCAAGTGAACCTGTTTGGGAAAAAGGGTGGGACACCACAGCTTCCTATGCCACTATGATGAACCAATATGGGATGGAGAGGCAGGAAAAGCAGAGGAGCAGAATGGTACATGAACAGCAGGAGACACAACAGCTGTGACCGGTGGGAAGACTGCTTCAAATGAGAGAGGAGCAAGTCATTGCCCAGAGAGGTCGGCGAGGTGTTTTTGTTGTGGTGGTTATTGTTGTTGGTTGGTTTTGGTTTTTGATTTTTGGTTTTTTTGTTTGTTTGTTTGTTTTGTTTTAGCTTATTTTACTTTGGAGTGGGGGTTACAAGTGAATGTGGAAGGACTGGGAAAGCAGTGGGATTGGGATGCAAAGAATCCATTTAAAATGTTAAAAGAAAAAAAAATGAGTTTTGGGAGCCTGTAGCCTGTATGCAGGCCACAACTGCCTCTAACTCCAGCCCTGGGTAATCTGATGCCCTCTTCTACCTTCTGTGGGCATCTGCACTCACATGCACATACTCCCCCACAAACACCACACATGTACATAGTTAAAGACGTATCTTCAACATTTTTTTAAAGGGATGAGTTATGGAGAACTCAAGATGAGACTGCTATATTTGGGGCTAGGGATAGACCCTAGGAGATGAGGAATAGTCAAGATATGCCAAGAATTAAAGGCAGAGTTGCTAACACCAGGCCAGGCATGGAACTATAAGAAATGAAAGTCGGGGCCCTGGGTGCTCTTCCAAAGGTCCTGGGTTCAATTCCCAGCAACCATATGGTGGCTCATAACCATTTATAATGAGATCTGGTGCCCTCTTCTGGTGTACATGCAGGCAAAACACTGTATATACGATAAAATAAATAAATCTTTAAAGAAAAAAAAAAGAAATGAAAGTCAGTCTTGGCTACTACCTCATGCTATTCAGACACATCAACTTAGAGGTGATGTGAGCTAAATGTATAGGCTCTTAAATTATAAGATTTATGAAAAAACAAGACTATTACTATGAACGTGGGGCAGAAGCACAGTACTTAAGATGAGAAAGCAGAGAAAAATAAAACTAAAAAATATTCTTGCCTTTTATTTTAAAACCTCAGCTCATTAAAAGACGCTGTTAAGGTTAGGTGTCAAAGCTATTGTAATGCCAGAACTCAGAGCACTGAGGCAGAAGGTCTGTTACTAGTTGAACACTAGTCTGGACTATATGGTAAGTTTTAGGCCCTGCCTGGGCTACAGAGCAAACCTGTTCCAGCCTACACTGTGTCATACATGCTAGCAGGTATCCTGTGGGATGAGTCGTTGTGTACGTTCAAGGTGACAAAACTGGTGCATAAAGGACTGGTCCCCTGTACTCCACAGCTGTCCACTGCACATCCTCCAGGCCCGGGCAGGCTCCCGTGGTCTTCCTAGGCTCCTCATCTCTTCAGCAGCAGCCCAGGCAGTCATGTGAGCTCAGATCTTGGTTCCCTTGTCAACTTCCCCAGCCCCTGGGGACTTGCCTTCCCTTTCCAGCTTTGAGGCACTCTGTCCAGAAGACAGAATTCCCCCAACTTCTGAAAGCTATTGCTTATTTTCAAGGTGGTTACACAATTTGAGAATATTTTTTTCTTCCCCACTCCAGAATCAGGGTTGAGCATGTCATATTTAATGACAAATTCCCACTGGAATTTCCAGCTAACAAGCTCTTTTTTAGACACAAGGCTGCACAGCCGATGGCTTTTTTGCTTCTTGCAGTGAATGTCCAAACCTCAAGCTAGGACGGAGGCTCTGCCAGGAGAGGAGGCAGCCCTGTGCACAGCCAGAAAAGCTCTTTAACAAACACTCCCGATTGCCCAAGTGCAGGAGCCTCCTGTCTGCAACAATGGCGGTGGTGGTGGTGGTGACAGGAGTGGCTCTGAAGGAAACCACACTGCATTCCTACACACAAGGGTCTTTATGCATTTATCTCCCAGACAGTGAAGATTACATATACACGTGACCTATGATTCAAAGGCCTAAGATCTATGTCTAGAACAGACAAATGCCTTAAGAGTTGTTACAGTCTGAGTCAGCTAAAAGTTTCATGCTTTCCACAGAGCCATCAGTGCACATGTGTGCATGCATGCGTGCATGTGTGTGTGTGTGTGCACGTACGCACTTCTCCCCCCCACCCCACTACCACCACTGGCACAATGACAAGTCTTCACAACATGTTCAAATCAAATGATAGATTTATTATGTCTCTGTTACACAGTAAGTGAAAATAGCTCAATTTAGGACATTCTAAAACTTGCCTGGGCTTCCCAAGTCCTGAGAGACCAGTGCCAGATGCATGGCTGACAGTCTGGACTGGCTCTCTAGTCTATGAGATTCTTCCACAGCTTTAAGGATCTTCATGTTGTGCCCTTCATAGCATCTTCCTCTTTTCAAATTCCTGCACAAACAGAAGAGAAGAAAACTGCAAATTACACTCATGGGCAAGGGGAATTTCAACCGGTCTCCTCTAGGGCCTCCGCTCCACAGAGCTAAATGCACGGGAACAGGGTTCTTGTGTGAAAAGCAGCTGCTTTCAAATCAGCCTGAACAACCGACGGCTTGGCGCTTCCCGCCAAACCAAAGGAAGGCTTTGCAATCCTTACGTCCTCACTGCAGAATTACTGCTGGGGTGATGGGCATCACTGTTTATCCAAACCCCTGATGTCGTGCGTTAGAACCCAACAGGCCCTTTAATAAGGCAATAAAGACTTACTCGGAGAGTAGAACTCAACACTGATCAGTTAGAATTTGAACAAAATGTCAAGAACTCTAGAAATGTCTGAAACAAACAAATGCCCCTGACAGAAGGAACAAAGTTAGTAGCCAAGCTGCAGCAACAGGAAAGACGCCAACTGCCTCTTGCTGGAGCAAAGCGGTAAGGCTTACAACGTGTTCCAAACACCCTCCTCACATACGTTACTAATCTCCCATGCTTCTTGCCACTAAGGAATATGATATTCAAAAGGTAAGATATGCAAAGACTTGGTAAACAAGGGGTCTGGTTTACAATCTCTAAGATGAGGGCAAAGTTCAAACAAAGCAGGATTCTTGAATTCTTTGTAAACTGTTCCTGTCTAGGAAAATAATTTGTACCTATTTTCAGCTTATGACACGGGGATTTGTTGTTAAGAGACAAATTAGGTTTTCCTGATGTGCTTTGTTGTTACCTGCCTTTTGTTTTGTTTTGTCAAGGTTAAAACTCTCAGAGAGTAGACAGGAAAAGAGTAAATGACAGAAAAGACATACTGAGAATCACTGCCAAGACTGCAGGAGGAGAGCCGCTGAGGGTGCACCACTGTCCCACTAGACAGGAAAAGCAGAGCTGCAGCCGGCATACAGCTCTGCTAACCTGTGAGTACTGGACAGCACCGCACAGCCAGTCACCGCTGCCTCAGGACCCACAGCCCCGCCCTCCCAGGGTCCTCACCCCAGTATCTCTTTACTATTCGCTTCTTTACTGAATTGCAGCCCCTCTCTCTGGAAACTGACAACTGTGACGTCAGGATGGCTACATCCCAAGAACTCTCCTGGAAAGCCCCAAACACAGAACACAAAGCCACAACCCTTTCCACCTCCCAGGCTGTAAGCCACGGCACCTGTGGCCTCTGAAATACTTTGCACACCATGCCTTCTCAATGACAATGGAGCAAATGTCTACATTTACAAAGGCATCAAAACAGTAAGCTATGGCCCACAATTCCTGTGAACTCACCTTATACATGGTGGTTCCCAGCTGTGCAGGGGACATGCTGACAACAACACCGGCACTCTGAAGAGCAGCAATCTTCTCTTTGGCGCCACCTTTTCCTCCAGCAATAATTGCCCCAGCGTGGCCCATCCTTCTTCCAGGAGGAGCAGTTATACCAGCAATGAAGGACACTACAGGCTTGGATTTTGGACCCTGGAGAGAGAGACATTGTAATACTGGACCTCAAATCTGTGGCTGCTGGCAAGCAAGTAAGCAGCCTGGGAAGGGAAGGTCCATCACTCAACGCAGTGACTGAAGTATCTTCCCAGAGTCTCAGCTCTCCGCACCAGTGCAGAAGTTACTGAGCGAAGTCTTCTGCCAGCTGAGTAACAGCACATCACCACTCCACACGCTGCTCCACAAACACCTACCTGAGCCTTTCTTTTGATAACTAAAAAAGCACACCCACCTGAAAACTGTAGTTTGTGACTTGTGACAATAACATAGGATTCATGAAATGGATGACAGTCACTAATTCTTTCTACTCTAAAATTCTACACTCTAAAGAAGATCATGATCAAGCTGACTTTATTAAACAAAAATGCATTCTGGTACACAAACTCACTTGCATAACTATCACTGTTCTAGACTGACATTAAATTTGTTTAAAAGCCCACACACAGGAAACCACAGTTGGGCTTGCATTGTACTTGAAGAAATACTATCAAATATTGTCAAATGCTTACATATCAATCCATCATGAGATGCCACCCAGTAACACGTGACTATGTATGGTCAGGTTTCACAATGCATCCAGGAAGAAAGGTCTATAGAAGGCAGAACTTGTACAACATGGAATTCAGCCCTTCAATCAATAGCTGTATCCCAACACGCACGCACACACGCACGCACGCACGCACGCACACGCACACACACAGCAGCAGTTCTCAAGTCATTTAGTTGGGGGACCCTGGATACTTAGAAAAGTGACCGAGGATCTTAAAGCACTTCTGTTCACATAAATGACCAAAGTCCTTTCGAATATGCAACCTCTGTGCCTATCACTGCCACGGCACTAAATTCTGAGGTATTTATTCTAAGTAGTGATTCCAATAATACTTACTACACTAAAGCTTAAAGCTGAGTGATGGCTCAGCCACTGAAGGCACTTGCCCTGCAGGCCTGATGATCTGACTGCACTCCCTGGAGCCCATATACAGGTGGAAGGAGACTCTATAAAGTTGTCCAGTGACACCCGCATGAACGCTACAGCATGTGGGGACACACCCACACACATACAACATGAAGCCAAGTTCTATAAATATTTTTGGATTTGCTTTTAAAAAATCAACTTTTTAAAAAGATTTATTATTATGCATACAGTACTCTGTCTGCATGTACACCTACAGACCAGAAAAGGCCATCAGATCTCATTATAGATGAGATAACAAGACCTATGTGGTTGCTGGGAATTGAACTCAGGACCTCTGGGAGAGCGGTCAGTGCCCTCAACCTCTGAGCCATCTCTCCAGACCCCCCAAAAAACCAACACTTTAAAATGGTGTCTAAAACACTCTGGTGAGACAAGGGGCATTTTGCACTCATTTCTACAGCTCTGGCTGTTTAGCTGAATACAAGTCCAATCATATCTGCTTTTGTACTTGGCCCTGTTGTTAAAGCTCATTTAGCTGAAGTACAAGAAGAAAATCCGGTCTCAGACAGACAGATGGAAAAGGATGACATATTTTAACTGCCGTCAGGATGCCTCTGACACTACATAAACCTCTTCAAGTGGTCAGTTCTCAAAGGTCACATGCAATGCTGCAAACTGAAGCACAGCAATGCGCTTCTGTCCTCTGTCCCTCTGTCATGGCCTCATCTGTCTTGGTCTCTCAGTGGCTCTTTGATCCACAGTGGTGTTGGCTCTGTTTATTAACAATTAAACTTTATTAAACAACCCAACTAGCATATACAAGAAGGAAAAAAAGGTTAAAGGGAAAGAAGAGTAAACCTCCTGGAATCTGTTCGGCAGGACGGGTCCTTAGGTGTCTCAGTCCCACGAGCTGGTCCAGTCCCTTCCTCTCTCTCCGCGCGTTCCCCTTCTTTCTCTCTACCTCTTGTTTTTCTCCTCACCACCTTCCCAGTCACATGCAAAGGGCGGTCTCCTCCTCCCTTCGAGGGTCAATTAGGAAAACAATAGCCACGGTGGGGTTCCCAGGTAGGCTTCCTGAATTCCAAGCCCAGGAAGGCTCCAAACAGTCTCTCACAAGGTATTCATGGTGTGCCCCAAGGGTAAAGCCCGCCAAGACTGCTTCCACCTGTGACAAAGCTTAATCTTTCCCACACAGTGGTTTTGTAACCCAGACTGTTAAGTTGGAAAATACCAGTTCAGTGGGTATGCACATGTTCCAAATCAGTGGTTCTCAACCTTCCTAATGCTGCGGCCCTTCAATACAGTTCCTAATGTGCTGCTGACCCCTAGGCACACAATTATTTTTGTTGCTACTTCATAACTGTAATTTTGCCACTGTTATAAATTGTGATGTAAGTATTTTTGGAAATAGAGGTTTGCCAAAGGGGTCATGACTCAAAGGTTAAGAACCCTTGTTCCAAATGCTTCTAAATTTCACCATTCAGTGTCAACAAGCACAGGCCACCATCACAACCAGCATCCTAAGCTCATGGCAGAAGAAAGCATTTTCTAAATTGTTTGCTAGAAAGTTCAGATTTTATCATTAGCAACAAGCAGCAGCGGTGGTTTTCCTGATATGGCAAGCTTCCTTACTGTGTTCTGGGAGAAGTTTTGCTAGGTCCAGTGAACCAATTTGTTTACCAGTTGTTTTTCCAAATAGTTAGTGTTTGCTGGAAGCAGTTGTGGGGCTCATAGCCAGCTGTGAGAGCACTCCAGTTAATCACAATAGTCTCAGGGGTCACAATGTAATAAAACTACTCTTTTTCCTAACCAGGAGCACTCTTAAGTAAAACTGACTTTCTTTTTACCCACAGGTACGGAGCTATCCCACTGCTCCGACTCCAGCAGACTCCGCAGGCCTGACACAGCTGGCTCTGGCCCTGGTCCACGCTGCTTTTCCGTGCTGACTCCCACTCTGCCCTTCACTCACCTTCCTTGCATACATGCAGCTTTTCTGCCTACGGCTGCCTCATCTCTCCCCTCCTGCAGGAAGCTGACTCTTCCTCCCACATCTCACCAATGCCCTGGGCTGACTGGCCTGTGTGGTCCTGCTCGGCCTCTCCCGTGTGTCTGCCACACACACAGCACCCTGGATGTGATCTGCTGCCCCTGGTCTCCTGCTAAGAATGAGCTCTCTGAACATCAAGGTCGCCCTCGGCTCCCTAAACCCAGCAGGAACAGACTGAAAAGCAAACAAGCTCCAGCCATTTCCTCAGCCCCACGTGGTTTCTGCACAGACCATGAGAACCTCCTGGTTAGTGGGTTAACTTCTACCCATCCGTTCCCTAAAGTCCCTAAAATGACAGCGCTGCTGCACTAGGAAGGAAAGGGTTGTAAGCTTAGAATGTCAAAGGAAGAGTCAGTGGAGACTGCTGAACTAGGATCAGGGAAGTGTGGTAGGAGAACAGGACAGAGGGGGATGAGAACTACGACAAGCCTACACCCAGCGACTGGCTGTGTAGCTCAGTGAGCTCAGCCAGCCCAGACGGCTACCGTGTCCTTCACACTCTGCCCGCTTCAACCTTCAGCAGGCACTATTGATTGTTTGTTCCTCACCAGGTACTGTTATCTACGGGGCGCGCAGGCTGGGTGGCCGGGGGAAACAGGCATGGAACTAGAGGTCAGAGACGAGTCCAAATCCAGAAAATCTCAAACTTGAGGCCAAAAATTTGATCCTGAGACCAGGACCACTCCCTCCCTGCTACAGGACACACAACCTGGAGTCCTCCAACACTGAAATTCTCAAGGTAGTCACAGTAGTCAGTAGCCTGGCACCTGGAATGCCTCTTCATAAAAATGAGGTACCCCAATACCTTAAGCACCAGCCAATGAAGTTAACCCACCCTGGAAACTCTTCCCACTCCGCAAGGTTTATTGATACACTCCTTGTCCCCTGGAGTAACCTGGCAGAAGCTGTCTCACTAAGTTTCATCTGAGAGCTGCTGTTTCGCTGAGATAGCGCTGAGCCTGCTGTAACTCTAAAACCCTCAGACAAGGCTTTCTCCCCCTGGCTCTCCCAGTGGGACCTGAATCCTGCGGACCCCACCCAGTCCACACTCGGCTTCATTCTTTCCAGCTCGGTGTCTGGTGGCACCTGGACACCCCGAGGGGCGAAGCAGACTGTGGAACAAATTCTGTGTTTTATATAACACTTTGTCTTAAGCTGCTTAACCTTGAACCACATACAAGTCAGTTTCTTAAGATAAGAGACACAAGCTCTGTAAAACCCAACCCAACAAATGTGCATGGTTTTCCACTAAATTTGTAAACTATTCAAGGAATTCAGAGTTGAGCCTTAATACACTTTAATATTCAATTTGACAGTGTAACAGTATCTGATTTTTTCTAAAGAAAAATCAGTTTTTACTTAAACTTGCAAACTTTTCTGAACTTAAGACAGCAGGCTGGAGAAATGGCTCAGAGGTTAACAGCACTGGCTGCTCTTCCAGAGAGGTCCTGGGGTTCAGTTCCCAGCACCCACATGGCAGCTCACAACTGTCTACAGCTCCAATTCCAGGGGATCTGACACCCTCACACAGACATACATGCAGGTAAAACATCAATGCACATAAAATAACATAAATAATTTTTTTTTAAAAAGGGCAGCCACTAACAATCTGCCCTACTCATTTATCAGCATTCATCAGAGCTTTCTACAGACTATGCTGAGGTGACAAGCCCCTGACATCCACAAACAGCAACTTGGCACATCAGATGGGACTAAGATTTGAGGAGGTGACAGGGGAGTCTGCAAGAAGCTAGAACATTGCCATTGGAGCCACCACTGGGACACACACGTAATGGACAACTTAAAAGAAGGAGAGAGTAACTTTCACTCATTGTTTCAGAAGGCTCACTCAGTGCACACTAGGCATGCTCCCCCAGTGAGGTACATGTGCGCAAAGTGCAGCCTGCTGACGTCTCTGCGGCCAGGAAGCAGAGAGAGCGAGGAGAAGGAGAAGAGCAAGATAACGCTGCAAGGACTTGCCTCTAGTGACCTGCTCCCTCAACTAGGCCCCCCTCCTAAAGTTTCAGAACCTTCACAGTGCTACCTAACAGGGACCAAGCCATTCACATTTGAGCTTATGGAGACACTTCACATCCAAAGTGTAAAGCCCTGACTGTCTTTACCTAGAGACAAAAGGCACCAGCGCCTGGGGGAGAAACCAGTGGCTGAGGAGGAGTAGAGACATCAGGGAGGGTGTCACTGGGGCAGTCCAAATAAGCAAGCTGGGGCACAATGTAGAGAGGCAAGGGGCACTAGGTGAGATGTCTAAACCTGGACCTATCGCTGAGTGGACACAAGCATGGGAGCATGTAAGATAATCACATAGTTAGGAACAAATGTGAGAGACAGATCCGTGAGAAGGAGCAAGGAGGCAACTATGAGAAGCCCCAGAGGATGCCTGAGGCCTAAGTGGAGGCTCCGGGGAACCTCTACAGGTGCATCCTGAGAACACAGGCAGCTGGGCTCACCAACTCTGCTTCCCTATGCTATAGTATCATTCGCACTAACCCTCACATACACTCCTGCAGGCCTGTGCTAATGACAAGACCAAAACAGCAAGACTAAGGAATGTTCTCAACAGAAACAAGACGGCTGGGGGTGGGGTTGTGAGCGCATGAAGGATAAGTAAGGACCACGGTGCAGAAGGGAGGATGTAACTGTTGTCATGTCTCACAACTCTATGGAGCTTCAGATCTCCACAGAAGATCACGAACACTCAGAACAGTCCTTGAGAGCTCCTGAGTCACAAATAAGTGAGGGATCCCTGTGTACCAGGCTTGCAGTTGACACTACTGGCTCATTTAACACTGCCATAGTCACTATTTCTTTCTGGCATTCATTCATTCACTCCTCGGGGCTTTGTTGTTGTTGTTGTTGTTGCTGCTGCTCCCCCCTCCAACAAGCAAAGGGGAGGCTAGCCCCCTCTTATTTTTTATTTTATTATATGAATGTTTTGCCTGCATGTATCTGCATGTTCACTAAGTATGTGCCTGGTACCTGTGCAGGCCAGAAGAGGGCACCAGATCCCCAAGAACTGGCCTTGGCCGATGACTGTAAGCCATCATGAGGGTGTGGGGAACTGATCCCATGTCCTCCTCAAGAGCTACCTCTCCAGTCCCCATCTTCCCTCTTGCCTCGCCTCCTGAAGAACACTTCTCACTACTCATGAAGGAACACTAATATTTTCCCCACAGTGCTCGGTCACATTTGGACAGCAGCCTACTTCCATCACTGTGGCATCTCCTCCCTCACACCTCACTTACCAAATCCCAACAGAGGACTTTAGATCCCTAGGCAAAGGCAAGGCAGTACAACAACACTACTCCATGTATTAAACTCTACAGCAGAGGCAACAGGGAAGCCTTCCCCTGGAGCACGCAGAAAGCTTCCTACTTGACCTGGTGCCAAGGCATTTCTACAAGGGCCTTCTAGCTTAGCAGGAGGCAAAATCACAGAGAAGGATCTGAAAGAAAGGCTCTTTAGAGGTCAACTTTGAGAAAGACAAAGGACATTCATTAACTTCCCTTGGAATCTAGGAAAGAACACCAGGACCTCCATGTAGGCCTCAAGGCAAGTGTGGGCTTCTGACCTACGGCCTGAATCCTCTCCCCTCCACACGAGGCCAACACACCAGCTACAGAGTGTGGGGTGATGCCTGGGAAAGGAGGTTCAAAATAGAGAAGTAGAGAACAGCATATAGGAAGCAGGGAACAGGACAAGCTCAGAATCTAGAATATTCTGAGTCTTATAGAATAAAAAGCCTAGGTTTAAAGTTAGCTTTTATGCTTTCTTGAGAAATGAATCTATTAAAAAAATAAAGATAATTTCTAAAACAAGCCCTAGTATCAGTCAAGAGGAGAGAGCTGTAGACTTCCAAAGACAGACTTACTGAATTATGTTCCTTCAGAAATTCGGCAGCGTTTTCTTCAGCATGTCCACCAATTTCACCAATCAATATGATGCCTTCCGTGCCAGGATCCTTCAGGAAGACTTCAAGGCAATCAATAAAATTTGTCCCATTAAAAGGGTCACCTCCAATGCCTGAAAAGGGCAGAGGATGGCAACATCATTCAATAAGGATCAACCATCGGATTATATTTAAGAAATGTTCTAATTCAGGTTTTGTTCACTGTACCCCCTTTCTTTAATATTTTCAGATGTAGCATCATCTTTCAACATTCAAAACTCACAAAATGAGACATTTTTTATAATCCCATATGCGTATAAATGGGGATGAGCTGCCCATCTCCACAGAAGCGGTCCTCTTACATAACCCGTCCTACCACTCCACACTGACAAGGGTGCCTGAAAGAGAATGGGCGCCTGGGGCCTAGTGTCTCCTGACACCTACTGCTGATTCTATTTCTCTGAGCATGTATTTAATAGACTTGAAAACACTGCTCAGAAAGACACAGCTATTCGCATTATAGGCGGCACAGGAAAGACTTAAAATAATGAACAAATTTCTTTGCACAGAGAAATTCTTGACAAGTGTGCTGCAGAGAAACTTATAGTTTGAAGACACACTGTCAGTGAGCGACAGGGCCCTCTTCCCTGGCCCTCTTCCTCTAGATCCCAAGTTGGGAACTGGCAGAGCCTGCGTACAGGGTTCAACTCCGAGCACCCGACACTTAAGCACGAGAACTCGGATAGCAATGAAGCAAATGCTCGCTAATCTCTGCCTACCAATGCCTGAGTTTTCACATTATAAACGTGAAGTCCTGTGCTCTGTTTCACATGTATCAGACCCACCATTGGTGAATCCCCAGCCTCTGTGAAATGACGTCATCCCTCTATTTACAAGGGAAGCACCGAACCTCAAGAAGATGGAATTGGCAAGTCTGTTACAAAACCAGTTATGAGTCCCTATTGCACCAAATAATCTCATGCCTATCATGTGTCCTGAAAATAGAAAGGCTCAATTCATGTTTTCAATTTGAGTTTATTTATTTAGATTATAATAAAAATATCCCATAGCTCTACTTTATTATTTTTATTATAAAGAGTTATTTTTGAAAGGTTTTTAAGGGGTATTCTGAGGATTTGAAGATTTAAAAATGAGAATCTTGTCTAATTTTGGTAAAAACAAAAACAAAAAGGCAGGTAATTTTGAAATGTAAAACCTGTTGTGACTTTTTTTAAGTGTCAGTCAATCTTGTGTGGCAGAAAGAGAAACCTTAGGGCATGTAGCCACCCTCAACCTTGACTTTCTGCCCACTGAGGTACACCTTGCAACCTCAGATCAGAGGCGCCCTGGGGTTGCCCAGAAAGAGATAGTGAAACAAAGAATTCAATAACTACAAAAACACAAAATGTATTGAGATACAGATGTCAAATATGAGGAGTCATTCCTTCACAGCAAATTAGATAGGTGACATTTCAGACACAATGTGCATCCCACAGCCACCTGGCCTACAGTGTGCACTCCTCAACCTAGAATCATCCTGAGAAATACAGAAAGTGCCACACTGCAGCGAACAGAACGTGAGATCATAACATGTCTCTACCAACTAGTACCAAAGCGTCTTTATAAGCCATCTGATGTCCTTGTCATAGTACCATTCCATGAGGAAAGGCCCTGGCCAACTACTCACCAATACACAAGGACTGCCCCAATCCAACTTGGGTTGTCTGGTGAACTGCTTCGTAAGTCAGAGTGCCAGATCTGGATACGATACCTTAAAAGGAAGAGAATGAAAACTATCAGCTGTGTGGGTGGCATACTGCTAAATGGTCATGAACCTGACGGGGACTGCATAAAACTCGAGTCATGGTTTGCCATTTAGATCAATAGTATCTTCAGATGATGAAGACAAAAAAGGAAATATGTCATTAGTCAGGGTTGTTTTATGACTTTGAAACCAATGCCAACACAAGGAAACAAGAAAGCCTTAAACTCCCTCCTCTGAGAACGTTTATGGAGAGGATAATATTAATATGAACTTGGTAGACAAAGTCCTGCTTAGGGCAGTGGAACAGACTGCTTTTTAGTTACCCTTCACTGCACCATAAAAAACAGAATTAACCACATTTAGGAACACTATCTATCGTCCCCACAACTAGTTTTCCAAGACTTTTCACATACTATATAGATAAGTTCCCCTGCATTCAGCCAGCCTCCCACTTAACTTCCTCATTGCATCAAGCCTGTGGTAGGAACGCCTAACTTCACAGCCAAGACCTATGGGAGAAGATCAAGCTTGCCTCGAGTGCCCTGTGCTGCCCAAAGGCAACAGTCATATGCAGCAATCCCTGCAGTACTTACCTTACAACAGATACGTGATGCAGAGAGGAGTTCCCAACTCTATACAAGCATAACTAACTTTAGTTATTATAAAATATTAACATTTTTAAATGTTAACTAAAACACATCAAAGCATGGACAGCTCTAGAATGTCCATGGGTTGCTAACCATGACCATCAGCTAACCACAACCATCAGCTAACCATGACCATCAGCTAACCATGACCATCAGCTAACCGTAACCATCAGCTAACCGTAACCATCAGCTAACCATGACCATCAGCTAACCGTAACCATCAGCTAACATGACCATCAGCTAACCATGATCGTCAGCTAACCATGACCATCAGCTAACAATGACCATCAGCTAACCGTAACCATCAGCTAACCGTAACCATCAGCTAACATGACCATCAGCTAACCATGACCGTCAGCTAACATGACCATCAGCTAACCATGACCATCAGCTAACCATGACCGTCAGCTAACATGACCATCAGCTAACCATGACCATCAGCTGACATGACCATCAGCTAACATGACCGTCAGCTAACCATGACCATCAGCTAACATGACCATCAGCTAACCATGACCATCAGCTAACATGACCATCAGCTAACCATGACCATCAGCTGACATGACCTCAGTTAACCATGACCGTCAGCTAACCATGACCGTCAGCTAACCATGATCGTCAGCTAACCATGATCGTCAGCTAACCATGACCATCAGCTAACATGACCATCAGCTAACATGACCATCAACTAACCATGACCATCAGCTAACCATGACCATCAGCTAACCATGACCATCAGCTAACCATGACCATCAGCTAACCATGACCATCAGCTAACCGTAACCATCAGCTAACATGACCATCAGCTAACATGACCATCAGCTAACCATAGCCATCAGCTAACATGACCATCAGCTAACATGACCATCAGCTAACCATGACCGTCAGCTAACATGACCATCAGCTAACATGACCGTCAGCTAACATGACCATCAGCTAACCATGACCGTCAGCTAACATGACCATCAGCTAACATGACCATCAGCTAACCATGACCATCAGCTAACCATGACCGTCAGCTAACATGACCGTCAGCTAACCATGACCATCAGCTAACATGACCATCAGCTAACCATGACCGTCAGCTAACCATGACCATCAGCTAACATGACCATCAGCTAACCATGACCGTCAGCTAACCATGACCGTCAGCTAACCATGACCGTCAGCTAACATGACCATCAGCTAACCATGACCATCAGCTAACATGACCATCAGCTAACCATGACCTCAGCTTCAGTGCAGCCTTTCAGTGCAGCGCCTCAGTTGTCACCATATTCTCACGGGCACAATGTGTGCAATCTATGCACACACCACTCTGCTCTATGGATCCAGGCTCACAAGACTGTAGATTTTCTACATAGAAAAGTCAAACTGGAAGCAAGCATGCATGGGCCTCCAGCACGCCATCCAGTCGTCCTTTTATGTGAGTTCCACGAAGCTCCCTGACAACACCTTGCCTTATAGGGCAGTCTGCACCAACTCCCTATCCAGCACAGACCTGGCCTATTCTCTAAATGTATTTCTATTGTTTCCTTCTTCTAAAAAACCTCCGAGTTTTTTTTTTCTGTTATCCTTCATGCTTCCCAATCTTTTCACATTTATTCTCCTTAAAATGGGGTGCTCACCCCCATTATCTGACAAAAATGCCAATTATCACTCTAAGTCACAGAGAAAGCCTGCATGCTGTTTCCCCACACGGGTCCTCCCTGGACTGCTCCAAAGGAATGGGATGGGATCTGCTTCTCTCAGTACCCCCGTCTCTGTTTCCTATTGTCCCTATTAACAGTGGGACACTGAGAGGTTATGCCTCACATACCACAGTGTAACCATATGCATTTTCAGCTAAGAACTACTTTGTTCACTAAACGGGTTACCATAAAGCACAGTAAGAGAGCACACGGACTCCACTTCCTCTTGAGATCAGGGCTAGTGAAGGCGCCGCTCGATGTTCTCTCTTGGTATTGTAGCAAATACTACTAAGTATTAGCAGCAGCATTCAAAGCAGACCAAAGAACATACACATACTTACAGGCACCAGGCTATATGGAACAGGCTCCACTGAGCTCCCGTAACCTCCCTCAAACAACTTACCAAACGCTGGCATAGGGGATGACAAGTTAGAAAATGGAAGTCATCAACAAAAATTGTGATGTTGAACCTAAACTCTGCAGACTACATCAACGATGCCCTACTGTGATAACTGTTCTTATTTAGCATTAATAGTTAGTCTTACAGTCATAGGTAGAGATCAACACTGCCACCAGCTATTGCTATGGAGAAATAGTATAGCTGAGTCGAAGTTAGCCACAGAGAGTCCAAAGTGAAGCCTAGCGCAGCTAACTTCAAAATGTGAACTGGCCGTTTCCTTAAGGAACCCACCAAATAACAGTAAAGTTTTCCCAAAGCATTTTGAGAAAGTCTGTGAAATCCACGTAAGCAAAATAAGTCTCAGATGGGACGCAGAAATGGAAATGATAAGAATGTTCCCGGCTTGCCCTTCCCAAGTGCACTGCTTGATCAAGAGTGAAGTTTGTCTTCATAAGAATGGTGATCGCTTTCTTTGTGACCCCAAATTTATTTCAAATAATTTGGATGCTCAGTCCAGGGACTTAGCTCAGATGAAAGAGTGCCTCAGACCACCTCCTAGGGGAAACACATCCTACCAGCTCTTTTTCGGTGGCTCTTGGGTGCCGGACCTCTGGCATTCTCCAAGTCAACAAAAGAATCCAGACTTGGAAGTCTGTAGACTATGCAGGGAGGGCCAGCCCAAGGAAACTCCTAAGGGGCCAGGAATACTCTGTGCAAACAAAGGCAAGAAACACTGTGGGGCCACCAGAGCAGTCCTTTGGTAGTCAGGGTATCCTAGAAGCTGAGACATGCTTTGACATGAAACTTGGTGCAAGAAGTCTATACAGGGAGGCTGAACACAAGATGAACCTCAGAAACCCTGGGAAGCCTTGGCTCAGGGCTGACAGAAGGAACAGACCATCTTGTGGTTAAGTCTGACTGCCTTAAATGATGCTGTCCAGTAGGGAAAGGGCAGTCACCACCAACTTAAACTAAAAGCCAAGCAAACTTCCCGCCTGTGTGTGTGTGCTCTTCCAAGTGCACCTTCCTGATCAAGAGTAAAGACATGAGAAGGTGCTCTCAGACCTCAGTCACCAGGGACATCACAGTGAAAGCCAATGTGACATTGTTGCTTCCCCTAAAAGAACAAGTCTGCTGAAGACAAGAGCCCGGGAGAAGGAGGGATAAATGGGACTCTCCACTGACAGACTGCAAAGTGACACGGTCATCTCCTTGAACTATTTGGCAACTTCTTAAAAAGTCAAACATACCTAACTTGTGTTCTTGTAAATTTTGTCCAACAGAAATGAAAGTGAATCCAAAGCAAGGCTTATATTTCAGTCTTGTTCTTAATGCTCAAACCTGGAAACACCCAAATGACCATTAAGAAAATGGGAAAACAGAGTGGTAAAGCCACATAGATGGACAGCGGCTGAGCAAGAAGCTAGTTTTCACCAGACACAGAAAACACAGAAGAACCCAGAGTCTGAACAGAAAAGGAAGGACCACTCCCCTCCAGACCATCGCTGGATCTGCAGAACTACAGCTGATTCACAAATAGACCTGTTACACTCGGGACACATCACTGTCTCGCTGTAAGAATAGTTTGATTTATTACAGTCACACAATTTCTTTACAAATTCCCTGTGAGTTTGGAGTTAGGATGATGAAAGTTTTTTTTAATCTATCAGAAAGTAACAAATTTACTCACCTATTTTTCCTTTTTTGTGAATATGACCAGGCATGATGCCAATTTTGCACTCTCCAGGCTGGAGGAAAAGTACATTGCAGTTTCAGAAAAGTTCCAAAGAAAATTCTTACTCCTAATTGTCTTATACACACACACACACACACACACACACACACACACACACACACACACGTTAATTCAAAGACACTTAGCTTCATGAAATCATAAATATGGGCTTTCTTCATATTTTTCACTCACATTGATGATTCCGGGGCAGTTTGGCCCAATTAGCCTCGTCTTCCCCTGGCGTGTCAGCCTGTGCTTGACCCGTACCATGTCCTGCTGAGGGATACCTTCAGTAATACACACAACCAAGGGAATTTCTGCGTCAATTGCTTCATTAATGGCAGCAGCAGCAAAAGGAGGAGGGACATAAATGACAGAAGCTGTCGCTCCTGTTTGTTCTTTGGCCTGAAACATTAATCACAACTGATTGAGTCACAAATAAAATACATTCGACAGGCTAATTTGATTAATGTCTAGGATGGGGGTCACAGGCAGGCTCCCCTCACTCCCCCATTCTGTAGTCCACGACACAGTCAGAAAAAGCAGAGTCAAGCAGAGCCTCTCTCCGTCCCCTTTAGACGCCACTTTGGATTAAAAGGTTCTATCCACCTTACCCCATAGAAGGACACTGAGAGCACCGCCTAACCTGCTCCTGTGTTCCCTCCTTCCTGAGGCTGGGCACAGCTTCACTGTCCTTCCCTAGACTCACTAACAACATCCAGTGCCACCTATGCAGCTTAAAACTCTGCTCTTCCTTAGAAGATCCAACTGACCTTCATGCATCTATTTTAAATCTATGGTAAGTATTACCAACAAACAAGTAATGTTCCTTTTTATATAGATTTATCACACGTGTTCAAACAGGTGCCCTCAGAGGTCAGAAGAGCACGTTGGATCCCCTGGAACTTGAGTTACAGGTAGTTGTCAGGAGTCCAGTGTGGGTGCTGGAAAGTGACCAAACTTGGATCTTCTAGAAGAGCAGCAAGTACGCTCCACCCCACTGCTGGGCCAGTTCCCCCGTGCTCAAGTACAGTGTTCTTACTTGACATTTCTCGCTTAATACATCCTTACTAGAAATCAACAAATCAAACCAAGTCCATATACAACATGGCCACAGAGTAAGAAGTGGTTAAACAAGCATTAAGTGTAAGGCTGCCACCCATAACAATGCAAAGCATTCACAGAGGGTCAATCTGATCACTGTTCTCCATGTGGCCATAACCAGATCCATATGTGGCACTGACACACGTGCATTCTTTCACTCATCTTGTGTTTTGTTGTGGTGGTTTTTCTGAAACAGGGCCTCTATGTAGCCCTGATTGTCCTAGAACTCACTATGTAGACCAAGCTGGCCTGAACTTGCAGAGATGCACCTGGCTCTGCTGGGATTAGAGGCCTGTACCACCAATCCTGGCTCTTCATCCACTTTTCTGTGTGGCCCACAGAGGCTTGACTGCAAGAGCAGCAGCACCCATCCACAACAAGCCGGTGAAGGCTCGAGCGGGACTCAGTCAGGCCTCAGGACCCCTGAAGCAGAGTACTCCAGTTCACAGATCAAGACTCTGAGGCCTGCAGGAGGGGCTCGGGAGGCCTCAGCCCTCCCCGGAGGACTAACAGCAGTTCATGTGTGCTGCAGGAATGGGTATCATTCTCTTCAGTGGTGTAGCCACTGCTACGTTCCCTCCTAAGTAGGCTCCACAGCAGGCATAGGCAAACAACTCAAATTAAACTAAGTGGGTCACACACATGAAGACTCAAAGTAGGTAGGAGAGTCCTTGAGAAGGGCTCCATCCAGTGAGAAAGAAGAACGGGGCGCGAGAGTGACCAGCAAGTATCACTCACACTCACACACACGTTTGTGTATATGTGTGTGTGTGTGTGTGTGTATGTATGTATGTATGTATGTATGTATGAATGAATGAAACTGCCTAAGAATTCTTAAAAAGCAAAAAAAGATGCTGCGATCAAGACACTGTAGAGGAATTTTACTCCAACAACATGGTTACTCTGGCTGGATTACAGATATGCCTTTAATCCCAGGAAACAGAAGCAAGCCTATCTCTGAGTTTAAGGCCAACCCGGTACAGAGCAAGTTTCAGGTAAAGAAGCAGCCGTTTAATCCCAGCACTTAGGAGACAGAAGCACGCAAAGCTCTGAGTGCTGTTCAGGCAGTTCGATGGAGCCAGTGAACTGAGAGGCAGTGCAGTGGAGCTGAGCTCGTGGCAGTTCAGTTCACGGAATTCAGAGGCAGTTCTGCAGGGAAAGTTTTGCAGAGACAGGTTGAAGAGAGAACAAGCTAGACACAGGTGAAGACAGAATGATCCAGAGAGTGAGGAGCAGCCAGACGACTAGAACAGACGGCTAGAGTTACTATGAGGCCAAGCAGAACAATTCAGCCAGAAGCTGAGAAAAGCCAATTTGATTCAGTCAGCTTGGAGAGGAGTTTGAGCCAGAACAGCCAAGTTGAACCAGCCAGTCAGGGTTCAGAAAGAACTAGAAAGTGTGAGCTCATTCAGCAGTAAGTCTCAAGAGGCTGAAAACATTCTAGGACTAAATTAGATTGTACAGAGGGCAGAAGCTTCCAGGACTAGGGCCCAGATTAGCAGACAGGGGTAATAAACCTCTGAGACAACAGTTAAATCAGGCAAATAAAAATTAATTTTATAAAACATAGTAAATAGCATAGGTATGGTAGTGTATGTCTTTAATCCCAGCACTCCAGAGGCAGAAACAGGCAGATCTCTGAGTTCAAGGCCAGCCTGGTCTACATAGCAAGTTCTAGGACAGCCAGGGCTACATAGAACCCCTCTCAAAACAAATCACCAAACAAAATATAGTAAATAACTTATACAAAGTCACACAGGCAGCACGTGCAGAGCCAATATTTAATCTAGGGTGTATCTGATTCTGAAGTGTCTGCTCATAGCAGTTACAGCAGGAGGCTCTCTATAATCAAGACAGGACTCACAATGTTTTTGAAAGGCTGCACCAAGGGATTTTACATCAACTATAAATATGGAAGCATAAAATATTTAGGCGCAAGTAGAGGGAAAAGCACAAGTAAAAGACAATGTCTTCAGGAATCGCCCCTGAATGAGTTTGTGCTGCCAAAGACTGAGTGTTGACCACTACGTCCCCAATAAACAGTGTCACCTCAACAGTGTCCAGAGAGCAAAGTCAAAGGACTCTGGCAGATGACTCACTAATGAGAAATGACGTGAAGAATTAGAAGTCATTAACTTTCATTCTTTCAAGATGTAACACTAGGTCTGTGTGGCACACATGCCTGTGATCCTGGCACTCAGGACTCAGATACTAATTAGAGCAGCACTTCTCAACCTGTGGGCCCAGATCCCTTTGGGGATTGAATGACCCTTTCGTGGGGTTCATCTTAAGACCATTGGAAAACAGATGTTTACATTACACCTCACAACAGCAGCAATGAAAATAACTTTATGGTTGGGGTCACCACAGCATGAGGAACTGTATTGAAGGGCCACAGCGGTAGGAAGGATAGTATGTTCAAGACTATACGGAGCTACTGACAAGACGTGGGGGACAGGGTGAAGCAATGATAGACGGGAGCCAAGCAAACAAGGGAAACCAAGGTCAGAACCAACAGATCGTGGGCACGCCACATTTTACTAAGAAACAAATCCTAAGGCTGCAAACACTTCCAGACACTGGCAACAAGTTCTGCTTCAGGGGCGTCACACTGAGCAATAAGTATTATTCTCACTTATTTAGAAAGTTCTCTGTACGCGCTTAATGGAAAAGAAACAGCACCTGTCTAGGAACTTACAGGGTATCCAAATGTCAAATCTGCCTGTGTCAAAGTGAATAAAATATGAATTGATTCAACAAAACCTTTGTTTTACAAAGCCTAAAAACTGAGAGGGGAAAAAAAAGACTGATTCATCTAAAATCCTGTATTTGTAACTTTTTCTACATTTTAAACTTTCTGGGGAAAAACAAACAAACAAACACTTTAAAGAAACAGCGGTTGGTGAAGAAAGCAGTTGTGAATACTGTCTGTTGGCACAGGGCTCTAAGTCTGCCCCTTCTCATCTGGGAGACCTGGAGCAGAACCATCAGCCTCTGCATCAGCAGCACCCTGGGCTTCCACAGAAGGGCAGCTGCCGTGGAGGGATGTGGTAAGGCCTGGCTAGGCCAGTGTGCATGAGGCACCCAGCACCACTCCTGCCTCACAGTCTGCACTCTGAAACAGTTTTTGAAACAGATGCTGATATCCGGACTAGCATTCTGGAAGAAAAATGGGGCACAGGTAAGAAGCCAGACAGAAGCCTTTAACAGATGATGCACATCTTTAGCAAAAATCACTACTGGATTTTAACACAATCCCAACTTCTCTAGGCTACTGGATATCCAGAGAGCAAGACAAAAGGCAGCCCTCTACCCCAGAATGCCTGCCTTCATCCCGCTTGTTCTCAGACACCATTACTTACTTCCTTCACCGTATTGAAGACGGGTAAGCCCAAGTGCGTCTTGCCGCCCTTCCCTGGAGTGGTTCCTCCTACGAGTTTGGTGCCATAGTCCAAGGCCTGCTGGCTATGAAAGGTGCCCTGTGAGGAGAAAGCACGAGAGCCATGAAAGAGACCGACAGAGACAGTTGAGAAGCAAGAGCAATCTCAGCTACTTGGGAAAAGAAAAGCACATTATGTGCTCCTGGGCAACAGCCCAAGCCAAGCCCTCTCACCCACTTAGTAAGCACTGCTGTCAACCCTCAAGTGAAGCTGGCTTCTGCAAAGCCAGAAAAGCTATGGAAAGGGTCCTTTTCTATTCCCTGCTGATCTGAAACACCCTGTTGCTTGCCTAAAAGGCCATCCCATTTTCCCCTGTTCCTCCTCTCCTTGTACCCCACTTTGCCAACTGCAAATCCATGATGGATCGTTATATTTGTCCAACCCTGGCTCTTTCACTTTAAATTACATATATAGCAAAAACACAACTTGGTTTCATCTAATTCACTACACACACACACACACACACACACACACACACACACACACAGTATCAAACAGTAACTAGAGAAAACTCAAGGCTGTGCTGACTGGCCTTACTTTAATTAAGGATCAGTCGAGCCTCAGTGGGTCTTTCAGACTTCCCTGCCACTTCCTGCAATCCTTACAACTCACTTCTCTCACAGAATTCCTGGCCTCTGGGACATGGGGCTTCCTTGTTATGGGAGGCCATCCTGCAAGACATTTTACAGCACTCCCAAACCGTTCCCATCACACGCCACACACACCCCCTCCCCAAACCCACCCAGCTGTAACAAGGTCAATGGCTTGGGAGAGCGGGAGACTTTCCCACTAACGTTCAGGCCTCTACTTCCTCCTCTTCTCTTTTCCACCTCAGCCAATGCCTTTTGGGATGCCCACCCTTACCAAGGCAGCAAGTAGAATCTATGTGGTTCACACTCCTCACACAACTAGCCAAGGCCTCCGCCTGCGAGCACACACTCATATGCTTCCCCAGCACCTCCCCCTGCAGAGGTAATGGGCGTCTAAATGAATGTACCTCAAATGAGTTCCTGATCACTCTCCTCTCAATCTGTTCCATCTGTTGATGACAACTGCACTGGCACTGACATTCAGACTCCGAGTAGGAGGTTACACTAGATTCCTCTCCCTCTTATGCCCTGAAGTTAGAGCCATTAGTAAATCTCACCACCCCATCCTCCAAACAGCCAGTCTCTCCTACCTTCTCCTGGGAACTGTAGTGGCTGGCATCACCTCAACCCCCACCCCCAGTGGCTTCTTATCCTTGCTCCCTTTGAATGTACTTCCCACAGCAGCAAGAGTTATCCTATAAACCTGAGGAGAACCTTTCCATCTCTTTCCGGTTCATTAGCTGTGAAAGTTAACAGGTACCCTGTGTCCTCACGGCAGACCTGTCAGCCCTCGTTTACTGTTGTCAGTCTGACTGCAGCTTCCCTGGCTCATGCCTGCCTGCCCCGGGTACTCGCTGTGCACTATGCACTAGGAATCTACGAGATGCCAGCACACTCCTGACTCTGAGAGCAAACCCTCCCTGAGCACCTGACATCAAATCTTCTCCCCCACACCAACCACATGACCCCACACACAACAGACACTCTTCCTCCTTGCCTTGGTCTGTTCTTCCATGGTGTTAGACTTTCTAGTGCACCACATAACTCAGCCATGGAATTTGCTGATGTTTTTCCTCCTCTCAGCTGAGAGGTACCTCCATGAAGAGAACGGCTTCTGTCTACTGTGCTTATTGCACTATGGCACCTGATTCAACACATTACACACAGCAGACACTCAACAGTGACCAATCAACAGTGAAGAGGTTCATGTGGTCCTTCGACAGGGACCTGAAAATGCCACGCCAACTACTCAAGTTCCTAATTACTTAATGCATTAAAAATTATGACTTTAAGGACTTTAGAAATTTTTTCAATTAAATTTTTTACTAGCAAACTCAGCCCTGAGCAAATTAAAAAGCCAATTTGAAGCTAGTGATGGAGTTTTAGAAAAAGCCACAGCCAGTGCTCTGCATTCTGTCTTTAAACACTGTGATTCCACATGGCCTACAGACCAGCTGGCCTAAGTGGCAAATGAGCAAGACAGAAGGGAAAAGATCCCAAAGGTGAGAGAATAACAAAAATCTAATTTAATAATAATAATAATAATAATAATAATAATAATAATAATAATAATGTTCACAAGTATTGTGACACTATTGTAATATTCACTGTGTTTCACAAAAGTACTGATTCACATTAGATCAACAAAGTCTTTTTCTCCAGAGTCTCGGAAGCAATGGTTTAGACTATACTTCCAGGTAAAGGCCAACGATTCCGTCTTTTTAGTCCTACAGTGTTACAAATGAAAGATAATGCTTCCATTCAAAATAAGCTATTTCTTATAGATTCCATGTTACCAGCAACCAGTATACAGTTTAGAACAGGAAAAATTTCTGCAGACCATAAAAGCCAGTAGAGAAATCCTGCAGCACCCATGAGAAATGTATATGGCTACAATCCACCCTAACACACAAACAGGTCTCATTTATGTGAGCAGGGTGCACACTGAGAAAGGAACTAGCGTGACAACGTGCAGCTTCTGTGGCACTCAGCTCAATAGTCAGTCAAAAAATCTGAGTTCTTTAAGACTCACAATTACTAAAATGCAAATACAAGGAAAGTGAATGAGAAATGGCTTAGTTGGGGAAAACTAAAAGACCCTAAAACTAGCACTCAGGAGCCGGTTGTAGGCAGAGCTCTATGAGTTCAAAGCCTGGAACTACATCATGCGTTCCAGGCCAGCCAGGGCAACATAGTGAGACTGTTTCAGAAAGAAAATGAAATGAAAAGAAAAGAAAGACCAATCTGGGATTTAAAGATTTGAATAAATAAATCATTTCCTAATTTAGGAAGCAGAGCCAGTTCCAAATACCGCTTAGACATGAGGCATAGCTCTAACAAGGACAGCAGAGGTCACAGTGTCACAGAATGTCATACAAAGTTCAACAAACAGGAGAAAATCAAGTGTAATGAACTTCCTCAGGAATCTGATTATATACAAATGCAGCATGCACAAAACTAGACTGACTGTCCTTGGAAAGGCAGTGGCAGACACATATCACACCCGTGGAGATCTTCCTTGTGAGGACACCTGCACGTGGGCATGACAGTTGTAATATCTGGAGGCATTCTGCTATCACCCTGCACATTAGAGCGTGGCAAGCTGGTCTGTGAGACTGTGTCTGCATCTACTTTCAGGAATTACAGTATATTAGAACAGTTCTGCAGCACAAATGCTGTAAAAGAGGCATTGTGTAAACACGAAATACTTGTACATGTGTTTTTAGAATGAGACACATAGTCCACAGAAATAAATCTGAAAAGCAAACACAAACCCTGCCCTCTCCAGGGACACCCTTTTCACGGACACCTGGGTAGCTCTTTCTAGACTGAGAAGGAAATACTGAAGTTCACCATGGAGTTCCTCAGGAGGAACTGGGGAGCCTGTAGCTTCATCTGGATAGACACATGCCAACCTAGCCGAAGACTCCTGCTGAGCAGAACGGTTGGAAGAGGGAAGGGAGACTCATGGTGGTTTCACTGCTGAATCAAATCGTAGGTACATTTCAACTTACGCAAAGTCTACGACAGAAGGAGGGAGCGAGACTGCGTGGACAGAGAAGAACGAGAACCAGGCTGCCATCTCACTTCTCCAAAGCCCACCTGGCCCACAGCAAGTGCTCAACGGGAAAAGTCACGCTGCTATTCATCTGCCCACACTTTCCAGGAACATCTCCATGTGTGCATTTCTCCAGACCAAGCTGTGGAGTCCATGCTTAAGACAGCTTTTCTTTATAGTCTAGTTACCTCGTCCTCAAAGGAGCAGTAATGTGCTGGAGGAAAGCCAGGAGTCTTGTGCTTGCTGAAAAAGACGGGGTCTCCGACACTGTCGTTCCAGTAGTGTTCACCCTGCAGGCTTACCACACCACCTGACTTCCTCCTAACAGCCCCTTTCTCTATGGCACAGTTCTGTGCCAATCAAATATTACTATTACTCTGTTATTAAAAGTAGAAGACAATCTTTACATCTTTGGTCTGCACTTTAAATAAAAATGGAATGCACATACCTGCTTGCCCGTGAAACCCTGGCAAATAACCTTCGTGTTTTTATCAATGAAGAGATGTTGCCGGGAAGCTGTATAAGACCCGTGCCGTATCCCATTCTGTTGCACTGAGAAGTAAAGAAAAAGACATTATAATTTCCCTCCACTTTTGAACCATGATTTAAACTTAACAACCCATTTTTCAAAAAAGAAAAATTTTCTAATGTAAGAGCAATGCTGTGATCACAGCCAACTTATTACCACTTGTTAAGTGAGACACGTGCACTATGGGTGCAAGCTGGAAAAAGAAACACAAGGAGCCTGTTCTCCTCCCAGGACCATTTTTGTTACCAAGAAGCAGTCTTCTAGCACTTTCTGAAGGGAGGAAAAAAAGCTGAAATTTGTAATTTTCATTCCCCTCAGAGGAACCTGAGATTCAAATGAAAGGGTCAATGAAACACTGAAATCATTCCTACTACTGTGTGCCGTGTGCAGCACCCCACTCCAGCCCCAGCGAACACCAGGTGAGCCACCAGCATACTGTAGGAATGTGAGAGCTACTCTGTAACTTATTCCCCAGTAAGAGCATGGCAGGGAATGCTACACCAAATTCATTTAAAATACAACCCAACATCACTTGGCTTGATCCCTTCTGATGTCGGATTCAAAATTAACCCATTAAAATGAGCTCCAACGTAGATGAGAAATGTGAAAATGAGCAAAAAGCCACATTCCTAAGTCATTTCCGGCAACCCACCTCAAGGGAGACTAAGAAAGTCTAAGTAGCTACTACAACCAACTCCTATTTCAAAAATCAGTGCAAAGAACAACATGTGACTCACAATTATGAGCTGCCTTCTAAACCTCCACAGAGCCACTTAGCCGGTCTTCTCTATGGTCCATCCCTGCCTCTTCAAAGCAGCCAGGCCTTCTAGCTACCTCAGAGCAGCTCATGAAAGCTAGCTCCAGAACAAAGCTATCCTTTCATATGTTTCTCAGAGCCTCCCCATACATGTTCACTCTTCAGACCTCAGGAGCCACAACTGAAGACGCTCCTTCTAGAAGAGGTATCCGGGGACCTCATCCTGTAGGGAAGAGACAGGGCTAGCTGTAGCCTGACTCTCGGAACGCGTTCTACACGTAACAGACAGCTGCACTCCTGGACCAGACTGTGCTCAACAGGGGCTGGGAGGGGCCCTGCAGCCAAGTCCTAGCACAGGGAACAACCAGGACTCAAGGCCTGTAAGGCTGATCCACTGCACTGTCCAGCAGAGCCTGGGGATGCTACTCAGATCATCCTTGCCCTTAGCTCACAGACACTCTGATGAAGGCCATAAGCAAGAAATGCAGCAGATGACAATGGTAGAGGAATGAGATACTGAACTTTTACTGATACAGAGAAAATGAACAAGCTAAATTAAACAGCAGGACAGCAGGAAGGTCTAAAGATGGCCACCAAGATACACTGATGGTGACAGCCATCGGGGCCAAATCTTGGGGGGCCAAATCTTGGGGGGCCACCTCCGGAGGCTTAAGCAAGTGGCCAGCATAGCCTTGGTACTGTTCCCAGAAACAGCTGACATCACTCTCAGAAACCAAACAGGCCTGGGCTAGTGTTTATGGTCTGTTGGTCTCCAGCAGTGCAACCCAGAGCATCACTGTACTTCTTAGCCTTAGTTGTCCCATCTGTAAATGGGTTAACAGTGGCTCACAGGGAAGGTGCGGTGTTAACATGGGATGATGCCTGCAGATTAGGCATCGAAGTGCCAGGTTCTCTCCTGAAATCCTACATGAGCACAAAGGCAAAGCTTCCCCTAAAAGAATGGTTCTCAAACTGTGGGTCGCTCTCTTTGTGGGTTGAATGACCACATTACAAGGGTTGCCGAGGACCCTCGGAAAAGACAGATATTAACATTATGATTCACAACAGTAGTAAAACTAGTTATGAAGTAGCAATGAAAATAATTTTACAGTTGAGGGGTCACCACAACATTAGGAACTGCATTAAGAGATCACAGCATTAGGAAGGTTGAGAACCACTGCCCTAATAAGAGAAAATAGAAAGTTCACACTTTAAAATCAAGTAAGTCCAGCCAGATATGCTTTTCATGAACATTCAAAAAGAGAGAAAAGAGGGGAGGGGAGAGGAGGGGAGGGGAGGGAAAGGGAGGGGAGGGGAAGGGAGGATAGAGCACCAGCGTGGGAGGTCAGAAAGCAACCCTGCAAGTCAGTTCGCTCCTTACACCTTTGTATGGGTTCCATGGATGAAGCAAGGCCGTCCAACTTGAGCTTTGACCCAGAGTCGTCTCACTGGTCTGTCCTCACATACATTCTATACACAAATAAACTAACCTCTGCGTACATGTACTGTGTAGCATTCGCGCATGAATTGGGAATCTTTTCATAAAGGAACATTTTTACAGGGTAATCTCACTGTAAAAATAAAAATAATATTATGTACCTCACCAGCTCATATGAGGTGAAATAAGCTTATATACAGCATGTAAAACAGCTGCTAGGGTACAGTGTGGGGGCATCACTAATCACTATCTTACCATCATTACTATCAGCGCTGCGGACTGAGCAGACAAACTCCTGTAAGAAATCAGTGTGGCAGTTATCCACCAGATGCTAGAGTTCTTGAGTGCTTCAGACCAGACTCAGGCCCTACCCCCTGAAGCCCCCTGGCTCTGTAACGGAACCAAATGTCTAACAAAAAAAGCACCTAACTACGAAAGGACAAACTGAAATAAATGTGATGCTAAAGGAGAGGGATTGAGTACTGAGACAGATGTTTCCACAGAGGAGACAGGTTTGCCAGTTAGTCCACAGAGTCAGTCCTATCTCCTATAGGTAGAACCTGTACCACGTATAAGACGGCTGGTGCCATTAATGCTGCACTATATAGCCAAGGAGTGGGACTCGAGCCTTGGCCCTTTATGACCCCTAACCAATGGCCTGACTCTGCTCAGGATGAGACTTCCCCACTCAACCCTCAGAACATGCCCCTGTTCCTCCTTTCCTGGTGTGTATGTATCCATGAATGCAACAATGTAAGCTTACTAATTGTACTGGTCCACCTGCAGCTGATTTAACACAGCAACTGACTTTTAACAACAGAATTACTTACAAAGAAAGCCAGTCTGTCTAGCACACTTTAGGGCAACCTTATCTGTCCAGCCTCTGGCAAGGACCCCTGGGCCTGGACTATAACACGCCAGAAGAGCAGCATGGGGAGTAACATGGTGTCACGGTGCTGACCAAGCACATGGCAGGGTCCAGGAGGAACTCTGACAGACTAACAGACTAACAGTAATCTCTTCCAGGCCACAGGGTCCTGGTGGTCTAACCACCTTCCATTACTCCTCTTAAAAGTTCTACCACCTCGCCTCTTACCACACTGGAGACTCCTAGCATGTGAACTCTTGGGGGCACACTCAAACCTGTCCTAACTACAGCATTAACCGTGTGTGTGTGTGTGTGTGTGTGTGTGTGTGTGTGTATGCTATTGTGATACCCACATGAAGCGACCTTGTTGTATGACAAAACTTTTCCTGGGGAGATGCAGAATACACATCTACTTACCCCAGATAGGAAACCCAGGACAGACCAAAGTACAAGCACTAACAAAGTTCAACTTGGTGAACCAATAAGTTTTATTGGGGTTACTTAGAGGAATATGGGTGAGGGGTTACTGACTCGAGCAAAAATGTCTCAAAGACAAGAGCATCACCAAAGTCCACCCCAGCATGATCACAGCTCACAAAGCTAGGAACCTGGAGCACACTGCACAGCCTGCAGGCAGCTTGGCAGGCTGAGGAGTGCCCTTTTCTGGTGCCTCAGGTGGTCTCTTCCAAGCAGCTTGGCTTCTTTCTGCTTCTTCCAGGCTGCTGAGCGGGTCTGAGAGTCTTCTTTGCAGCTTGGCTCCCTTCTGTCTGAGGGGAAGGCTCAGCTTTTATTGCTTACTCTGAGAGGGAAAGGGGTCTAGTGAATCTGGTCAGTTTTAGGAACTTCCTGAAGCTATTTAGAGATGTTTACCTTCCTGCCTGAGGAATTTCCTGCAGGATGGAATGGGTTAATTGTTACACAATATACCTACACTACATGGGAGTGTACCTCAGCAGCTACTTCTACCAAATCACAATTGACTATTCAAATACAAACTGTATATTGATGATAAAGCCAATACTATTGGCTTAGCTGTTCACTAGCACCATGTTTCATAAACTTTGAAGCACACGCCTGGTTTTAAGCACAAGTATGAATAGGAAGGAAAGTAATATGCATGTTTTAGAATGTGTCACCAATGAGAAGATATCCAGATTTTAGAAATGTTATAAAGTAAAAAAAAAAATCAATAAATGGGTCTAACACAACAAAATACCAGCCACATGGCAAACTCAAATTATTATCCTATACCTAGGAGAAATCATTTTGAACTTCAGTGTTGCTATGAAGCAAATTTGAGGCCAGAAAATCAAGTCATTTTCTCATGGCTGCATCAAGACATCTGGAAACAGGCTTCTATTTCTTAAATAAAGGTTTAGTTCCTAGCAGCAAATAGCAACAGACTAGAAAGGAAAAGAATGTGTGTCGCCTTTTCCACACACTTCCAAGTGCTTCCGTGGGTCTGCAAACAAGCCTGTGTAACTTGGCAAAGACATGAGAAAGGCAAGCAGTACCCATGAGCACAGTGGACGCCTCCTCCATAGGTGACTGAGAAAAAAAAAAATCCTGCTTCTAACATGGAGTTTCAAGCTTCCCAAGGCACACATGTGAAAAAGACACTACACAGTGTCTGCGGACCTGGATTTCCGAACTCCTCGGACACGGTCTGTGAAATTTCCAAACAAAAGAGTAGAACTAACTGGATTGTCAGATCTACTTTCTGACATCAAAATATCCTAATTCTAAGGATCACAATAATGCCTTCTCTTACTATTTATTTTGAAAGGTGTGATTTACAGTAATGCCTGGTTGATATTTTTAAAGAACCTAGAACACTCTAGGTTTCTTTTAAGACTTCATTTCAATTTCAGTGGTGCTTACAAAATTTTTACACATTCTCATCAGAAATTATTCTCATCTTCCATTTATCTATCCTGCCCACTTGAACAGGACTGTCCTCTTCTTTCACAAGCCATGAAAGTGTGCAATGGAGGGCAGCTTAGCAATTTCTAACTTGCCCTCCAATAGCACCCTGCAGCACCTAGGAGTGTTTGACTTTTATCTTTTTTACCTCAAATCAACATTGCAAAAATTTGGACCTCAACATATAATGTGCAGGCAGATAAAATTCAAGGATGGGGGGCATGAGATTCCCTATCGTCTCTAGTTATTTTAACCTAAGAGCCTAAGTAATTTATTACAAGAAGGAGGAGGTGAGGAAGAAGAGAGGGGGAAAGGGAGGAGGTGAGGAAGAAGAGAGGGGGAGAGGGAGGAGGTGAGGAAGGAGGGAGGGGAGAGGGAGGAGGTGAGGAAGAAGGGAGGGGGAGAGGGAGGAGGGGAGGAAGGAGGGAGGGGGAGAGGGAGGAGGTGAGGAAGAAGGGAGGGGGAGAGGGAGGAGGAGGAAGAGGAGAAGCAGGAGCAACAGCCTTGCAAGGCAATGTGGCCACTGCAGTGGCTTAGAAATATGGCAGGTGTGACAGGGTTCCGAAGTCTGCCAACTTAGAGGTTTTTATATATTAAATAAAGTCACTTGTAACCTTAGTAACTAACACTACTAATACAAAAAACGCTGGTTTATATCTTAGAACCCTCAGAGCTTTAATAACAGGACTCGGATCCACAATGACTCCAGCTAAATCTCTTCTAGGCCCTCAGTCTTGGGAGTCTGGAAGAAAACCCTTTAGTTCAGTGGGAGGAGGAATGCCAAGTTTTGCTAAGAATGAACTTAAGGAATCAGATCATCTAGACTTTTTTTTTTTTTCTGGAGCTACTTCTACGAAGACAGCAGACCTCCCAGATGGAGACCAGGCTCTGAAGAGCCTTGGGGCAGCAAGAGCTCAGGCGAGCAAGAAGACACGGGTGTGTAGGTTAGCCACTCTTTGCTGGGCGTTCCAACCACACTGGCTAATGTCCATATCAGGTGTTTCACATCTTAACCCACAAACCATTCCAAGTAAGCTAGAGTAGACCCATAACCAACACAAGCAGTGCTCAAACTCTACCGCCCACAGTAACTCCTGGTACATCTACTCCCTTCTGTCTAGAACACAGTCAAGTAGCCTTTTCATCGTTCAAGAAGGAGCTCCAGAAAACTTGCCCAAATCCACTCAACTCTTTCCTATTTGGCAATGTTATCAAGTCAGACCTTTGTCCTTCAAAGGATTTGGCAATGAAGTAAAGCTACTGGTGCCCACATTTATCCTTAAACACTTTTGGGATACTCAAGAAAGGAATCAAGTCTCGCCTACTATTTGATGCAAGAAGAAACAGAAACAATCTGTAACAAGGAACAGCTCCGAAGTGTCTATTCCTGACCTGTAAGTTGGCTCACTTATTCTGCACAATGAAACCAAACCACACATCACTTTTTAACATCTCTTAAATCTAGATCTATCTGACAACCTGCTCATCACAAATGTAACTGGCAACCATTTCTCCTGTTAGTGACAGGCAGGACACTGCTGTGCTTCACAAAGCACGCTCTCTTAGACTCGCTGCAATATGGTGCTATTTTCATGTGACTGGGAACACATTGCTTGAGAAATCTTTTTGTTTGGTTAGTTGGTTGATTGGTTGGTTTTGTCTTGTTTTTGACACAGGGTTTCTCTGTGCAGCCCTGTCTGGCCTGGAACTCACAGGTATCCACCTACCTGTGCTGAGATTAAAGGCATGGGCCACCACACTCGTGGAGAAGTCTTTTTTTTTTTTTTTGAAGGGGACTATTATACAAGTATGAATGGATTAAGCCAGACTTCAAACACGACGTTACAGATTCCAGCGTTGTGTCCTAGCACACCTAACACAGACTTTGGACACAGCAATCGTTTTTTGACAGAGTCAGCATTACTTAAAGAGTAGCAACCCTGGGAGATTAGTTCTCAGAAACTAAAGTGTTCCTAGAGCTTAGTAACGAGCGACACGTTATTGGTGAAAGTGCCGGCTAACCCTCAGCGTCTACGCGCCTACTAGGCCACGCTTACTCTGGGTGTGCAAAACCGTCTTTCCGTTGGCCTTACTACAGATGGAACCGTCAACTCCCAAGTGTAGGACCCTTAGGTACGGGGTAAAGTCTCTTCAACCCGGACGTTCACTCACCCAGCAGAGTTCATCCGGGAACTCTTCAACTTTGGCTCTAAGTAAGAGCCAGCCTAAACGCCACCTCCATCCCACCACTCGTCACCGCGGCAACTAGAATAGGTTCCCGGGTCTGCGGGACACCCTACCCTGAACTCTGCCTCGGCCGATCCACGACCCCATCGGACAAAGCCCCCTCCTATCCCCCCCCAACCCCCAACCCGAGCGCTGCAACTGGGGTCTGGCCCCCCCCGTTCCCTTGCCCCTCCCGAGGGCTGGCCAGGAAGAGCTCGGCCGCCGCCGGGTCCAGGACATGGAGCCCCAGACCTGCGGAAGCATGGAGGACAGAGCCCCGGCACGACTCACGGAGGAAGGTGCGCGACAGCAGGCGGGCGGCAGCGAGGCCGCTGCTGCCGGAGACCATGGTCGCAGTGGCAGCTGCTGCAACTATCGCTGCGGTCATCCCCCAATGACACTCCCAGGACCCCAGGACCTTGGCATTGGCCCAGGCTCGCGCAAAGAGGTGTCCAGAGAAGTTGCCTGAATGTCTTGCTGTCCTCGGAGTCTCTTCTCAAAGAGCGAAAGTCACGGGTGGAAAAGAAAAATAAGAATACAGTTTGAAAAATCAGACAATAGCTCTATTCTTCTCTAAATGTGGGTTTGGTTAACAATAAACATAATGGCTATGTAGGGGACACCACATGCGAGGCCCGGTCGACGCGTGGTGTTGTGGGAAATGTAGTTTTCGAGTAGGCTGCATGCAGAAAGGGAAGTGATAGTAGGAGACTTAAACTCCTGTCATGGGCACCCAGGAAAAGCAGTGACAAACGCTTAGGGGAGGCGCCAGCAGTAACGCCAAGTGCCAGACCGTGGTCACGCACCTTGGTTTTCCTTGCCTGTTAAAGAAAAGATAATGCCTCTGTTGCCTTCCTTGTAAGGTTCCGAAAATAACCCCTGATAATAGGGATCGAATTCTCACTAGTGGCCAGGCAAAAGAAAGGACCAAAAGAGATTAAAGATTTGAAGCTCCGCAGCTAATAGTTTCCTGAAGCAGGAATCTTTTTGTTACTGATTCACTGCCTTCGACTAGTGCTAAATGCATGGATGCCTCATTCTAAAATCCTAAGAACTACAATTCGAGATCAAATATATAATGTTTATCTCATTGGAACAAACTATTCACTCCACGTTTTTAAAACCTCAGTGAGCCCTGGAGCCAAAACGTAAGGTTTCTTGTCTAAAACTGCATTCCTAAGATTCCTTATCATTATCATCAATAAAGTTATTCTAGTTCACTAAGTCATTACTGCAAGTCTCTGGACATGTCTAAAAGCTCCTTAGTTGTCTTGTAGAGTCTGCGCTTGTGGGAAAGTTAAATATTATCAATACTTTCCGAATAGGTCCAGTTTTTTTTTGTTGTGGTGGTTTGGTTTGGTTTGGTTTTGGGGGGTTGGTTTGGTTTTTGGGGTTGGGCTGGGTTTTGGGTTGGGGCAGGGAGTTTGTTTGTTCGTTTGTTTGTTTGTCTGTTTGTTTTTGAGACAGGTTTTCTCTGTATAACAGCCCTGGCTGTCCTGAAACTTGCTTTGTAGACCAGGCTGACCTCAAACTCACAGAGATCCACCTGCCTTTGCCTGTGCTGGGATTAAAGATGTGCACCATCTTGAACACTGGTTTTAAAGAGGAACCTTTTCACTGAATATTTATTTAATAATTAAACATTTTTGTTTCCCTTATTTAACAAAATATCTATTTAAAGAAAAATATCCCGTGGGAGAGGGGGAGGAAGGATTGAAGGAGCCAGAGAGGTCAAGAACACCACAAGAAAACCTAATAAATCAACTAACCTGGACCCATAGGAGCCACAGAGACTGAACTGCCAGAGAGCATGCATGGGGCTAACTTAGGCCTCTGCACATATGTCACAGTTGAGCAGCTTGTTCTTCACGTGGCACTCCCAACAGCAGGAGCAGCGCTGTCTCTGACTCTGTTGCCTGCTCTTTCCCCTAACCGGGTTGTCTTGTCTATCCATAATAAGAGAAGATGCTCCTAGGCCTACTGCAGCTTGATATGCCAAGGCAGGTTGATGTCCAGGGGAGATCTCCTCTTTTCTGAGGAAAAAGGGAGGATTGGGGGATAGGGGGGCAGGGGAAGGGACTGGGAAGAGAGGAGGGAGGAGAAGCTGCAATCAGGATGTAAGATAGATAGATAGATAGATAGATACATACATACATACATACATACATACATATAGATTATGAATATAGTGTGTGTGTGTGTGTGTGTGTGTGTGTGTGTGTGTGTGTGTACACTATATTGACAACATTATACTGATTAGACTAAGTGAGCAGGGGCTAGGAGACCATTTGAACTCATGGTAGCACACATGCATACCAAAGGATGGAAAGTAAATCCAACTAAATATCAGGGCTTTCTACCTCAGTGAAATTCTTAGAGGACTCCAGTGGTGTGGGGCATGCAGACATTTTCCTTCTAAGGTAAAGGATAAGTTATTGCACTTGGCCCCTCCCACCATCAAGAAAGAAGCACAGTGTTTAGTGGCCTGTTTAGATTTTTGTATACACCACACTCCTCACTTGGGTGACTCCATCTCATATATCAAGTGACTCAGAACGCTACTAACTTTGAGTGGGGCCTGGAACAGGAGAAGGCTCTTCAACAGGTCCAAGCTGCTGTGCAAGCTATGCTACACTTGGACCATATGATCTGGCCGACCCAGGTACTTGAGATGTCTGTGGCAGATATGGATGCTGTTTGGAGCCTTTGGCAGGCCTCTATAGTGAATCAGAGAACAGACTTTTGGATTTTGGAGAAAAACTTTACTCTCATCTGCAGACTATTCTCCCTTTGAGAGGCACCTTTTGGCCTGCTATTGGGTCTTAGTGGAAACTGAACATTTGACAATGGGTCAACAAACTACTATATAACTTGAACTGCTCATTATGAGCTGAGTGTTATCTGACCCACCAAGTCATAAAGTAAGATGTGCATTGTCAAATGGTATATGGTAGTATATGCGTGATCTAGCCTTAGCAGGCCCTGAAGGCACAAGCAAGTTACAAAGAATTTCCCAAAATGCCTTTGGTTTCTACTCCTCTTTTACAATGTTATCTGCTGCCAAGAATGCCCTATAGCCTCATGGGGTATTCTCTATGATCAGTTGATTGAGGAAGAGAAGACTGGGGCCTGGTTTACTGATGGCTTTGCACACTACACAGGCACCACCCAGAACTGGACAGCTGCAGCATTACAACCACTTTCTGGGACAACCCTGAAAGGCACAGGTAAAGGGAAATCTTCACAGTGGGCAGAACTTCGGGCAGTACACATGGTCATGCATTTTGTTTGGAAAGAGAACTGGCCAGATGTGTTATTGTTCACTGACTCATGGGCTGTAGCTCACGCACTGGCGGGATGGTCAAAGGCTTGGGAAGAGCATGATTGGAAAATTGGTGAGAAAGACAACCGAAGAAGAATTATATGGGTAGATCCTCTAGCCGGGGATGAGTGGCTGTGAAGATACTTGGGTCACACGTGACTTCAGCTAAGCAGGAGTTCATTAATCAAGTAGACAGGATAAACCATCCTGTGGACAGTCAGCCTTTCCTCAGCCATCCCTGTCATTGTGCACTGGGCCCGTGAACAGAGTGGCCCTGGTGGCAGAGACGGAGGCTACGCATGGGCTCATCACCATGGGATTTCCACTCACCAAGGCTGACCTGGCTACAGCTGCTGCTGAGTGCCAGATCTGCCATCAGCATAGACTAACACTGAGTCCCAGATATGGCATCACTCCCTGGGGTGACCAGCCAGTGACCTGGTGGCAGGTTGACTAAATCAAACCACTTCCTCCATGGAAAAGAAAAGGCTTTGTCCTTACTGGAGTAGCTACTCATTCCAGTTATGGATTTGCCTTTCTGTTCACACTTCTGCTAAACCCACCACCCAGGACTTAGAATGACGAATCCACAATCCAAGTCCCCCACAAAGTATGCCCCTGAGCAAGGACTTCACTTCACAGCCAGAGAGGTGCAACAGTGGGTCCCCAGTCATGGAATCCACCTTTCTTACTATGTCCCCACCATCCTAATAGAAGATGGAGTGGCCTTTTGATGACACACTTGCAATGCCAATTCGGTAGCAGCAGCATGGAGGGCTGGGGGGCGGGGTTCTCCAGAAGGCTGTATATGCCTCGAATCCACTTCCAGTGTGTGCTGTGGTTTCTACTACATTCAGGACCCACAGGTCCAGGAACCAAAGGGTGGAAAGGCAATATTTCCACTCACTGTCACCCCCTAGTGACCCGCTGGGAAAATTTTTACTTCCTGTCCCGGAGAAGGTAAATTCTGCTGGCCTAGAAGTTTTTGGTTGCAGAGAGGGCAGCGCTTCTGCCAGGAGATACAACACACATTCCATCGAGCTGGAAGCTCAGGCTTGGCCACTTTGGAATGCCCTGAAGCCGACAGGCTAAGGAAGGAATAACAGTGTTAGGAGTGGTGACTGATCCAGATTACCAAGGGGAAATTGGGTTGTTTCTCCACAACAGAGGTAGGAGAAGGTATGACAGGAGTACAGAAGACCCTACAGGGCATCTCTTGGTGCTTCCGTGTCCTGAGATTGCAGTCAATGGGAACCTACAACAGCCGAATACCAGACAGGAGGACAAGGGCACAGACCCATCAGGGATGAAGGTATGGGTCACTCACTCCTCCAGGGGAAGAGCCACGACCTGCTGAGGTGTTTGCTGAGGGTGGAGGAAATACAGAATGGGCAGCAAGGAAAATAGTTATAAATACCATCCAAGGCCACAGGACCAGTTGCAGAAACAAGGATTATAACTGACATGGGTGTTTCTGTCATACTTTGTTAAGAATGTGTTTGTACAGATATTTGCACTTTCTTTCCTTGATTTCTTCATTGTGTGGTGTAATATCAGTTGTCAGTTTAAGTCTGAGATACCAAAGAATGTCCCTCAAAAGGCTAGAAATATGGTGTAGGATAGAACCTGTTTTCTAAAGTACAGATTCTTAGAATTTGCACGCAGGTCCTCACGCAACTGCTCCACTTTACTGATGGAGTTACCTCCCCATCCTTCCTATGGTTTTGATTTTTGGGGTTTTTTTGTTTTTTGATTTTTGGGGGTGTTCGTTCATTCATTTGTTTTGTTTTATATGCTAGACATTCTTGCCCAGCAATGGAAGGAAATCAAGGGGATACAAACTGGAAAGGAAGAAGTCAAAGTATATCTTTATTTGCAGATCAAATGACAGTATACATAAGTGACCCTAAAAATTCTCCCACTCCAACAATCAGCCAACCTGGGGCTGACTCTGTTGGAATGAAAGACAACTTGATCAGAACTGTGAGGAAGGGATTTGCATCGTCTTCTGGGTCTTCTTGCATCATGTCTCTGGTGCTAGGAAATGTATCTGACAGTGGATGGTACCAAGACAAGGCAAAACAAGACTGAGCGAGGCTGAGCAGCACACTGTCTACCATCAACGCTCAAGGCGGTACCCAGTGCTGTCTGTGAAGAAGGGAAGCCTCCCTTCCCAGCGGGAGTTAGCTTTTTCTTTTCTTCTCTTTCCAGTCACCAAATGAAACTTCCCATATTGCCAAGCCCGACGCTGCCTGTTGAGTGGCCCAGTTCAAGTCAGCTCTTTTCCTTCATGCCCAGTGCAGGTCTTAGAACAGCATCTGTTTTTCCTACTAAGTAGGTACCCTCTGTGGAATGTTCTACTCCTTCCATGCCAGCACAGTCCCCACTTGCCATCAGTGGGACTTGCAAATAGTTCAGGCCTTCATGTAAAATATACTCCTGACTTTCTCCCTAGATTCTGACCTCTGGATTTATATTTCCATGAAATGGAAAGAAAAACTTGAAGGTATTTTGACATGTCACCCTGTTTTATAATCTTCACTCACATGTCAGGCATGGTGCAGCATGTCTATACTTCCAGAATTTGGGAAACTGAGGCAAGGAAGATTACGAGTTTGAGGACAGCCTGAGCTACATATCCCCGATCCCTGTTTGTCTCTTATGCACATATGTATCTTTAGTCAATAAAGGACAAAATGTTTGAGCTGCTAAGGTTTTTAACAGTAACTACTACCTGTAACCCCAGTGAACATGAAAGTAGGGTAGAGAGTGAGGTCCAGAATGCCTTGTACAAAGCCTCACAAAATGAGTATTAAAAAAAAAAAGTTGGCCAAAAAACACAAAAACCTAGAGCACACCTACCCAAGACCAGTGAAAACTAGCTGAAACCATTGGTCCACATGCAGAGAGAGGCCCTGTGGAGTGGCCGAAGATGACCTGTGGCTTATTTGTGATATTAAAACACACAAGCCTAGGTGGATAGTTAAGTGGCTAATGAGACATGTCATGAATGAAAGTATATGCAGAGCTACATGTAACAGACAGAGCATGCTCAGAAAAGCCCACATTATGTAAATGAGCTCCAAAGCTTAATCCTTTGTTTGGTGGAACTATTTGGGCTAGAGAGCTCACCCTCTTTGTTTTACCCATTTCTTCTCATGCAATGTACAAGCCTTTCTTTTTCTAATTATTTTGTTTGTTTTTTTTTTCAAGATAGGGTTTCTCTGTGTAGCCTTGGCTGTCCTGGACTTGCTTTGTAGAACTCATAGAGATCCACCTGCCTCTGCTTCCCTGAGTGCTGGATTTAAGGTGCATGCCACCACGCCCAGCTCTTTATATGGGGATCAGGAAGTGGGTGGGGGTGGGGCATGAACGGCCATGGAACAGACTCCTGGGAATCAGACTTCAGAGACCATACTCAAAGGTACAGACCTAACTTTATTGTTCAGTGTATAAAGCCTTTAAAAGGTTAAAGTGCCAATCAGACTATCCCATGCTAGACTCAAGCACCAACAGCAAACAATCAGGTACCAATCTGAGGAAATGGGGCGACGGCGGTGGGGGCAGGGGCGCCACGACTACCTCAGGAGACTTCTGTAAAGAAGGAGGAAGCTGTCACCGCCCTAGCCTTGGGTCCATTTTGAGACTTCACTAGTGTGCTAGGTAGGTCTCTAGTAGATCGGCACTGTGTGCAGCGGATCAGGACTCCGCTGGAGGAGTCTCAGGAGCCGCCGCCACTTCCCTCGCCGTTCTCTGTGGCCTCCAAAAGGCTTGTCGCCACCACCCACACAGCTTTATTTTTAATTTTTAATTATGTGTGTGGGTGTCAATTTGTGCACATGTGTGTGTGAGCCATTAGAGGACGTTGGATCCCTGAAACTGGAGTTAAAGATAATTCTGAACCTCCCAATGTGGATGCTAGAAGCAAAACTAGAGCCTTAGTCACGGAGCTGTGTCTCCAGCCCAGTGTATCTTTTCCCACCAGCTTCGCTTGGGTGCCTGCTGTTATCCACATGCCTCTGTCCAATTCTTTTTTCTGGAACCCACGAACCTAGAACTTGCTAAACCCTGACTATTATCAGTGAAGGTCACCAGGAATGAAAATGAATGCACGATGTCTCCGAGGTGTTGATGAGGAGAAGGTTTTATTATTGTAGCTATGAGAGAGATACAGTCAGAGGCAACTGGAAGAGGCCAGAGCAGGGAAAGAAAAATACAAGGCTGAACATGGCCAGCCTACTAAACCAGGCCTGAGAGGAGAATGGGGAGAGCAAGAGAAGAGGGAGGGCAAAGGAGACTAAGGGGTGGTGGCGGGGGTGGGGGGTAGAGAGAGGAAGGAGCCCAGAGCAGAGAACCAAGAGAACACTGGGCCAGAATGGCGGGGTTATATAAGAGAAGCCAGGGAGGGAAGCGAAGCCACAGGCTGGAGAGGCTTAGGATAGGGGCAGGGTCAGAAGAGGAGCCACAGGCACAGAGCCAGCCTGGCCAGCTGTCATGTTAGTATGCTAATAGGTGCCACACTTAGCCATTTGTCCTGAGCTTCTTTGGAAGCAAACAACCAGCACTTGGGAGGCTGAGTCAGGCAGGCCACAGATTCAAAGCCAGTCTGGGATTCATGGCAAATCCCAAGCCACCGTGGGATATGTATAGTCAGACTTTGCTTCAAATCGAACTCTTGTTTTCTTTGCTTGGTTTTTTTGTTTGTTTGTTTGTTTTTTAGGTTAAAACTGTGATTTTTATGTAACAGTACCACCTCTGGGTGAGAAAGTGGAAAATACTTCATCTGACTGACTTATCCCTTGTAGAGGAATTTTAATCCAGCAACGTGCCTGCTCTGGCAAGGGATCACATCCAAAGACCTTCGAGGCCTATATGATCTGTCTGGAATACACACATGCCCTTAGTACACACTTTTAAGGTAAAATTAGTTTGCAGATGGAAGCAACCATTTTCAAAAGTGATGTCTAATTGGAGGGTGGCCAAAGTGATGAATCAGAGAAAGATTTGACAGGCTAGAATGCGCCCATCTCTCAGGGGAATTAGCACAGGAGAGAGAAGCTATTTAAGAGCAGTGTGTTTGGTCAACTGGGAGTCAGTGCAGTGCATTTGAGTTCATTCATGAGTTATGCAGCCCAGTGCAGGTCAGAAGAGGCAGTTGAAGGCAGAGAAGAAGGATCCAGAAGATTAGGACAAACTGCCAGAGTTAGATTGAAGCCAAGCAGGGCAATTCAATAAGAAGTCAACTTGAATCAGTTGGCTTGAAGAGGAGTTTGAACCAGAACAGCTGAGTTAGTTATAGCACCCAGCTAGAGGGCAGAAAGAACTAGGAAGGAGTGATCTTATCTAGAAATAAGCTTCTGAAATGACAAGTACATGGGGCAAATAAAAGTTACTTTTATAAACCCTCAAATTTTCCCTCCATTAACCCTCATACAAGCCTATTTTCCTCAAGCTTTCTCAAACATATCTTAATATTTTCACAATTCTGTACCTTTAAGTATAAAATGATGCTGCCAGGGCCTTGAGATGCCACTAGCGAATAGTCCAAAATACATTTAAATCTTCAGTTTCTTGAGCTTTTTCCCTCCAGCCTCACCCACCCCAGATCCAATGACTGCCGCATTGCAAGTGACATCTACCTCAAGCTGCCTGAAACCAGCTGCTGGGATTCCAATTGCTGCTGCCTGTGTCCGGTTAGAGAGAGGAAGGAGAAATGTGTCTTACGGCCTTGGGCAGAAATGTCAGGAAAAGAGCCTGCTGCTGCAAACAAAGAGAGGCACCAAGGTCAAGCTACAGAGCAAAATTATGTTGTCTGCTGGTTAATAGCTAACCAGTTTGCTCCTTTATTGCCCACAGAACTTGGCAACCTCCTAGGTCTACGTGGCTGTTTGCCTTTCCCACGGCAAGGAAGGAGGGATTTTCTTTCACCCTAAACACAACTGACAAATAAAAGTCTGAGCAGACAAGAGAGGCATTTACCAAAAGAAAATTGTTCTGCATAGAACTATCTCAGCGAGGATGAGAATATTTCGAAGGGACACTTGTTTTCCACCCTTTTTGCCTACCAAAGTAGGCAATAGGAACTCAGGAGATTGCAATTTCCCCTGGAATCTAATGCTGGGAGAAAGAAAAGGCTGAAGCCTGGTGCCAGCCAGAGAGGGGCCTGTCTCCCAGGATGAGAGTTCATTCAGTTCGGGCTTGTCAGACTGCAATGCAGGAGAGACTGGAGTTCAGAAAATGGCGGAGGAACCGCACATTGACCAGGCCTGCTCAGCTAGGCACACCTCCTGCTTCCTACCTAAAGCCGTGCCTCGCATTGGAGCCCTGAACACAAACTTGAGGAGTCCTAGACTTTTTTCTCTCTTCTCTCCAAAGCAGCCACATGGAACAAATCTCCTTTCTGCTTTTTACTATTATGTCACCACTTAAGTGACCTCTCATGGATGCAGCATGGTCAAGTCTAGCTTGCTAGGGCTTCCCAGAGTCAAGAAGACAAATCTATGAAGTTCTTGCTGGTCTCAGCGGTTCAGAAGGAGCTTAATGATCAGAACCTATCGACCACATATTCATTCAACAAGTATTGAGCAGGGCCCTCTGCTGTTGAAATTCAAAAATGGCTGTAAACAGATATGTAAACCAATTGCCAAACCAACCCAATAAAACTTCATTTATAAAACCAGGTAGCAGGGCTAGAGAGATGGCTCAGAGGTGAAGAGCACTGACTGCTCTTCCAGAGGTCCTGAGTTCAATTCCCAGCAACCACATAGTGGCTCACAACCATCTATAATGTGATCTGATACCCTCTTCTGGCCTGCAGGTGTACATGTAGGCAGAGCACTGTATACATAATAATAAATAAATAAATATTAACAAAAAGAACAGGTAGCAATCTGAATTCAACCCAGAGTATACAGTTAGCTGACTTATGCTCTGTGCTACATATGGACAAACATTATGTATGATTATATAGACAATGTTCCATTCTTTTGAACAAAATGGGGTAATACATATCTATGACACACATTCCGCCAAATATATTTAACATATTTTGCCCCATTCAATAAACATAGCTTTACTTTGGTTCTAGGCTGTTACGTGAGTGCTGGAACCTGAACTCTTGTCCTCTGAGTGTTCTTAACTGCTGAGCCAGCTCTCCAGCTCCATGACCCAGCTTTCAAATTTAACAAATACTGTAAAAAAAATTCTCCCTGAAACACTGTACAAATTTGGATTCTGTAGGTAGGAAATCTTGGGCAAGTTCAGGTTATTTCAATTCCTGAAGAGGATGCTAAAAGAGTTAGCACTGAATGTCTCCGAAAGACTCTACATCAACGGTCCTCAGTCTTCCTAACAATGGGACAGTTCCTCATGTTGAAGTGACTCCTGCTACATCACAACTATAATTTTGCTACTGTTATGAATCATAAGGTAAATATCTGCTATGCCATCTCCCAAGGAAGTAGTGACCCACAGGTTGAGAACGGTTGCTCGACATGAAATCCCCATCCAAAGACAGGGTAGGTATACAAGTAGTTCAAATGAACAAAAAAGGAAGCCAGAATGGAGTAACCTTGGCAGGAAATCAGCCCTAGGCTCAAAGATAGGTGAGGAAGTGAAATGTTGGGATTGAATATTCAGAGAAGGACTCACCTGGGACCATAATAAAATGCAAGGACACCCTGGGACTTCATATGGCCAAACAGATGAGAGTAAGCCACAGGAGAAGGTGCAGGCCTGGGGCTGTTGAGTTTGGAGATATGGTGTGACACAGCAAACGTAAGAGGAGAATACTTTTTTGTTTCAGAGATTCTTGTAGCTCCTCTTTGCTTTCTGAGAACCAGAAGGTTGGTCACCCTCAGTTCTGACAGCTTTTTATTGTGGAATTACTAGAACAAATTCTGCAGAAATTCTCTATATAGACTTAAGAAACAGGATGTTTAGGAGGGAGGGGCTCAAGGAAGAAAACTGGAGGGGAGAATAGTGTTGTCTTCAAATGCTTCAAAAGAGATCGTGGGGGGATGCTACAGGATAGTGGGGTGATGGCTCTGCTGAAGACGGGATTTCTTACAATAAAAGTCTCCCAGCGGGGTCATAAAGTAACACACATCCTGTAGCTGGGAATCAATAGAGAGGAGAAACCCAGCCAGGCATGGTGGCACAGGCTTTTAACACCAGCACTCAGAAGGCAGAGAGGCAAGCAGATCTCTTGAGTTGTAGGCCAGGATGGTCTTCAGAGTCCCAGGACAGCCAGGGCTACACAGAGAAACATGTGGGGGAAAAAAAACAGAGGGGGGGGCGGAGAGGGAGAGCGAGAAAGGGTGAGGGGGAGAAGACACCCACCCACTGGGCACCATTCCTAACTTGAGTACTCCGGAGACTTTTTTTCCACGACAGCCTTTCTTAAAATTTAACATCCAGGGAGCTGCCTGAGAAATATGATGCTGGCTGATTCGGGAAGTTGGGGGCAGGATGTTAGAGTCTGTGTATCTAACAAGTTCCAGATGACACCAAAGCCACTGATCCACAAATCTGACTGTGAAGAGCAAGAACTTAAGCAGAGGGACTGGGACTTGACCACACATGGGAATCATCCAGGAAGAGGGAATCTTTCCTTTCTGAAACCTTTTAATTCCCAAAATGTGATTACCCAAGACCAACCATGGTTCATCAGTTATACATATTAACAATGACTCAATAATTACTATTAAGTTTCATAAGCTCTGAGACTCAATCCTTTCAAGCCTTCTACAAATCTAACAAACGTTACCCAGCAGAGCCACAATTCCTAATTTATTTGGCCACAAGATGTCACCAAAGGAACAAAGTATGCATCTCAAAGCCTTGCAAAGCCAAGCAAGGCATCCTCTGTCCCATCTTCCCAGTTCTGAGGAAGAACAGATCAGAGGTTCTTTTAAAAATTGATCAAATCTATAGAAAAACTGGGTATGCACAAACATAAACACAATTTCCATAAATTTCGCAGGACCTGCAATTTAAATCTTCCCTTACTCTATGATGCCTCTGTTACAACCTTCACGACAGCTGACCTGCTTCATAACGAAAACAGAATCTGGCCCTAGTTTTCCAATTTGCTCAGTTCACCCTCCATTTTCCTTTCATCTTCATAGAACAGGCTTAATTTCTTTTTGAGGTTTTAACTTTTTATTTATTTTTGCGTATGTATGTGGGGAGGGCAGACAACAACTTGCCGAAGTCAGTTCTCTTTGTCTAGTGTCTGGGCTCAGGTTGACAGGCTTGGCAGCAAGCCTGCTTAACCACTGGACCATCTCATAGGCCTGACATCATTTCTTTTCATTGACGGTTAAATTATCCAAATCCTGATCGTTCCACCTGATCTCTGCCAAAATTCATACTTTCTTGTGCCAATTTTGCAGCCATTCACTTTTCTGGTTATTAGAATAGCATAAGGTCATTTTGTTTAAATACAAAAGGCCAAAGGCTATTATACAGATATAGCTCACAAACATTTATAGTTTTCTTTCATATACTTTCTGAGTTTATATATGTAGCCAATACTTATGAAATAAAGCCATACTTGCGTGTATGTGTGGTGTGTGCATACATCTTGGGTATTGCTCCTCAAGCACTTTCCACCTTGGGGAAATGGTCTCGCATTGGCCTGGTGCTCACAGATTAGGCTAGGGTAGCTGGCCAGAGAGCCCCAAGGATCTGCCTGACTCTGCTTCCCCAACAGTAGGATTACAAGAGATGCATGTGTTGATTCTACACATCAAACTCAGCACTTTTCTCATGCTTGCGAGGTAGCAACAAAACACCTGAAAACTCTAGAATAAAAAGAATAAAACACACCCAAGAGCAGTAGACAGCAGGAAATAATAAAACTCAGGGATGAAATCAATAAATTAGAAACAAAGAGAACAATACAAAGAATCAACCAAACCGAGAGCTGGTTCTTTAAGAAAATCAACAAAATAGACATACCCTTAGCTAAACTAACTAAAAGGTAGAGAGACAATATCCAAATTAACAAAATCAGGAAAGAAAAGAGGGACATTACAACAGACACGAGGAAATCCAAAGAATCATTAGATCTTACTTCAAAGAACCTGTACTCCACAAAATTGGAAAATCTAAATGAAATGGATAATCTTCTTGATATATTCCACTTACCAAAGTTAAATCAAGACCAAACAAATTAAATAGTCCTATAACCCCTAAGGAAATAGAAGCAGTCATTAAAAGTCTCCTCTAACCACCCCCGAAATCCCAGGGCCAAATGGTTTAAGCACAAAAGTCTACCAAACCTTCAAAGAAGAGCTAATACCAACACTCCTCAAATTATTCCACAAAATGGAAACAGAAGGAACATTGCCAAACTCATTCTATGAGTCCACAGTCACCCTGATACCTAAATCACACAAAGACCCAGCAAAGGAAGTGAATTTCAGACCAATTTCCCTTATAAACATTGATGAAAACTGCTCAATAAGATACTCACAAACCGAATATAGGAAAACATCAAAAACATCATCCACCATGACCAAGTATGCTTCATCCCAGGGATGCAGGGATTGGTCCAACACACAAAAACCCATCAATGTAATCCATCATGTGAACAAATGGAAAGAAAAATAAAAACCAAATGATCATCTCATTAGATACTGAAAAGGCCTTTGACAAAAACTGACATCTTAAAAGTCTTGGAGAGATCAGAGATACAAGACACATACCTAAACACAATAAAGGCAATATACAACAAGCCTATAGCCAACATCAAATTAAGGGGAGAGAAACGTAAAGAAATTTCACTAAAATCGGGGCCAAGACAAGGCTGCCCACTCTCTCCATATCTTTTCAATAGAATTCTTGAAGTCCTAGCTAGAGCAATAAGACAACTAAAGGAGATCAAAGGGATATAAATTGGGACGGAAGAAGTCAAAAGTATTGCTATTAGCATATGATATGATAGGATACATAAATGACCCCCAAAATTCTACCAGAGAACTCCTACACCTGGTACACATCTTCAGCAAAATGTCTAGACACAAAATAAGCTTTTAAAAAAAATCACTCACCCTTCTCTGTACAAAAGTCATACAGGCTGAGAAAGATATTAGGGAAACAACACCCTTCATAATAGCCACAAATAACATAAAATATCTTGTTGTAACTATTTTAAAAAAAAACAAGTCAAAGACCTGTATGACAAGGACTTCAAGTTTCTGAAGAAAAAAATTGAAGAAAATATCAGAAGATGGTAAGATGTCCCACGCTCATGGATCAATAGGGTTAACATAGTAAAAATGGCTTTTCTACCTAAAGCAATCTACAGATTCAATGCAATTCTAATCAAAATATCAACACATTTTTTACAGACCTTCAAAGAATAATTCTCAATCTTATATGGAAAAATAAAAAACCCAGAATAGCCAAAACAATGCTGTACAATAAAAGAACTTCTGGCGATATCACCATCTCTGATTTCAAGCTGTACTACAGAGCAATGGTAATAAAAATTATGTGGTATTGACATAGAGACAGACTAGTTGATCAGTGTAACCAAATCAAAGACTCAAAATAAACCCACATACCTACAAACACTTGATATTTGACAAAGAAGCCAAAACCATAGAGTGGAAAAAAAAGAAAGCATCTTCAACAAATGGTGCTGGTCTAACTGGATGTCTACATGTAGAAAATGCAAATAGATCCATATTCAGCACAAAACTCAAGTCCAAGTAGATCCGAAGACCTCAACATAAAACCAGATACACTTAAGATGATAGAAGAGAAAGTGCAAAATAGCCTTGAACTCATTGGCACAGGGAACAACTTCCTGAACAGAACACCAACAACTCAGGCACTAAGGTCAATAATTAATAAATGGGACCTCATGAAACTGAAAAGCTTCTCTAAGACAAAGGACACTGTCAAGAGAACAAAACAGCAGCCTACAGATTGGGAAAGTATCTTCACCAACCCTACATCCAACAGAGGGCTAATATCCAAAATACATAAAGAACTCAAGAAATTAAACACCAACAGACCAAATAATCCAATTAAAAATGGGGTACAGAGCCAAACAGAGAATTATCAACTGAGAAACTTCTAATGGCTCAGAAACACTTAAAGAAATGCTCAATGTCCTTAGTCATCAGGAAAATGCAAATCAAAACGACTCTGAGATTCCATCTTATACCTGTCAGAATGGCTGAAAACAAAAACTCAAGTGACAGCACATGCTGGTAAGGATGTGGAGAAAGGGGAACACTTCTCCGTTACTGGTGGGTGTGCAAATGTGAAAAACCACATTGGAAATCAATCTGGCGCTTTCTCAGAAAATTGGGAATAGCTTTACCTCAAGACCCAGTTGTACCACTCCTGAGTATATACCCAAAGGATGTTCTTTCATACCACAAGGACATTTGTTCAGCTATGCTCACAGCACCTTTATTTGTAATAGTTAGAAACTGGAAACAACCCAGATGTCCCTCAACTAAAGAATGGATAAAGAAAATATGGAACATTCACACAATGGAATACTACTCAGCTATTAAAAACAAGGAAGTCATGAAATTTGCAGGCAAATGGGTGGAACTAGAAAATATCACCCTGAGTGAGGTAACCCAGACCCAGAAAGACACGCATACTCACTTATAAGTGGATATTAGCCATATAGTACAGGATAGCCGTACTACAATCGACCGACCTACAGAAGCTCAATAACAAGGAAGTCCCAAGGAAGGATGCTTGAATCTCACTCAGAAAGGCAAATCGAATAAATATCAAAAGTAGATGAAGAGAGGGAACAGGGAGGAAGAGGATGTGGGGAGGGGAATAAGGGTGGGGATCAGATCTTGGGGAGAGCAGAGTGGGAGGAGAGAGAACTGGGAAAGAGAAGGGAAGCCAAGGGGAGGCATCTCCGCATCAAGCTGGAAACCTACCACAGGGAAGGCTCTTGGGAACATATAGGGGTGACTCATGGAAACTGAAGTGGCCACTCCTAGCCATGCAGGACTTCCAGTAGAGAGAGGGAGACACCAACTCACTCACAAAGCCTTTGACCGAAAATTTACCCTGCCTACAAGGAGTACGGGGATAAAGATAGAGTTGAGATTGAGGGAATGGCCAACCAATGACTAACCCAACTTAAGACCCACCCCATGAGAGAGGGTCGACCTCTGACACTACAAAGGATGCTCTGCTATGCTTGCAGAAAGGAGCCTAACTTAACTGTCCTCTGAGAGGCTCCACCCAGCGGTGGACCGAAACAGATGCTGAGACTCACAGCCAAACCTTAGGTGGAGCTCTGGGAGTCTTGTTGAAGAGTGCAGGGGTGAGGGGGTGGGGGAGGGAGATATAAAGACCCAAAGGGGACAAGAACTCCACAAGAAAACCAGCAGAGTCAACTAACCTGGGCCCATGGGGGCTTACAGAGACTGAGCATGCATTGGTCCCTGACAGATACGTAACTGATGGGCAGCTTCATCTTCATATAGGTCCCTGCAAGTGGAGGGCAGGGGGCTGTCTCTCACATGGACTCTGTTGCCTGCTTTTGGGTCACTTTCCTCTAGCCAGACTGCCTTGTCTGACTTCAGTGGAAAGGATGTACTTAGTCCTGACATGACTTGATGTGCTGGGGTGTGTTGGTGGGAGGGTCCTCTTATCTGAGGAGGTGAGGTGGGAAAGGGGAAAGAGGGTGGGAGAGTGCTTTGACCAGGATTTAAAGTGAATAAATAAATCTAATAAAAAGGAAATCACTCCATAAGATGTGGACATAGGGAAGCCCGTAGAACATTTTCTTAATTAGTGATTGATCTGAGAAGGTAAGCCTTCTATAAGAAAGCAGGCTAAGCAAACCATGAGGAGCAATCCAGTAAGCAGTACTCTTCCATGGCCTCTGCATCAGCTCTTGCCTCCAGGTTCCTGTGACTTGTAAGTTCCTGTCCTGACTTTCTTTGGTGATGAAGCATAAGCCAAATAAGCCCTTTCCTCTCTAAGTCATGGTGTTTCGTCTCAGCAGTGGCAACCACAACTAAGACAATCATCTTATGTAAATTGTTTCATGGCCCATTTAATTCTCTATAATAAGGTCTGGCGTTACTGCATATTTATTGTATATAGTTTTAAACGCTGAAGGAAAGTGTAGAAAATGCTTGCACAGATGGCAGCTCTTGCTGTGGTGGCTTCACAGCCCCTTTTCAGAATGATTTCCAGAGTGGTGGCTTCACAACCTCTTTTCAGAATGATTTCCAGAGTGCCACCTCAGATTTTCAGTGAAAGCCAGTGCCATTTTCTCTTCAAATCCCAACAAACCAATGTCGTTTATCGGGTTTCTTTAGGCTTGATTCACTACCAAAAAATTAATTTTGTCACATTATAAAATTATGAATACAGGTGCTTGGAGAGCTGGCTCAGTAGTTGAAAGCACTGGTTGCTCTTACAGATGATCCAGGTTTGATTCCCAGCCCCCACACAGCAGCTCGTCATTATCTGTGTAACTCCAGCTCCAGGGATCTGATGTCCCTTTCTGACCTCCGCGGCCACCAGGCACACATATGGTGCAATGGCATGCACGAAAGCAGAGCACTCATACACATAAAGTAAAGTAATTAAAATGAATACTTAAACCCCTTCAAAAGGATGCCAATACAGACCATTCTGCTTTTCAATGCACTCCAATGACATTAATGGAAGACGCAGTATTTAGACCCATCAATGGAGCTGGGGAGTCACCTCAGAGAGTAAAGGTGCCACCAAGCCTGCCATCCTGAAGTTTGATCCTCAGGGCCCGCATAGTGCAAGGAGAGAACCGATTCTCAAAGGCTGTCCTCTGACCCCCACATGTGTGCCACTGTTACACACCAAACAAACAAAATGAGTATGTAATTTTTTTTAAAGAGAGATAAAACCCATTGGTGTTAGCACATCGTTTTTCATTTTAATTATATATTTTACTTAACCCAATGTACCTAAAATATTATACTTTCAGCATGTAGTTAATATAAAACATCAGTGGGATATTTTACATTATTTCTTGCATTCTAAGTCTGTTTTGTTTTGGGATTGTTTATTTGGTTGGTTGGTCGGTTTTTGTTGGGGTTTTTTTTTGGGGGGGGTGGTGTTTTTGTTTTGTTTGATTTGGTTTTGTTTTGGTTTTTCAAGACAGGGTTTCTCTCTATGTGTGACTCTGGCTGTCCTGGACTTTGTAGACCAGGCTAGCCTTGAACTTACAGAGCTCTGCCTGCCTCTGCATTTTGAGTACTGGGATTACAGGCATGTGTCTTTAACTCTATTGTATATTTTATCTTATTGATTTAGTTTGAGATGGGGTTGCAGGTTTCCCAGGCTAATGGAAGTCTCTACATGACTAACAATGACTTTGAACTCTTGAAATCACTCCCTTGGGTTAGCATATTATCTGCAAAGACAAGGCCATATGTTCAGAAATAAACATCATTTAATGTGAAGGAAAACCAGTATTTTTAATTTTATAATTCTAGAAATAGAAACACAACAAAACAAGCCATCCTCCCTTCCCCTCTTAAAAAAAAAGCAAACTTTAAAAAATGCCAGCTTGTTATGTGTAGTAGCAAGCTGTTTTGAACAAGCTGTGAATAGACAGCAGGCGAGGGCACCCTGGAAAATTCAGGCTGAGAGCCTTGAAGCCAGACAATGTCCTGACCTGCTGCCAAATGGGGCAAAGTTGAAACTCCTGTTATAAGCAGTGTGATAGAATGTGGCACCTCAGCCTACTGACACACAGGGTTTCTCTCTCTCTCTTTCTGTGTGTGTGGGGGGGGGGAGGGTGTGTGTGGGTGGTGGTGGTGTGTGTGGTGTGTATGTGTAGTGTGGTGTGTATGTGTGTGTGGTGTGTGTGTATGTAGTGTGTGTGTGGTGTGTATGTATGTGTGGTGTGTATGTGTGTGTGGTGTGTGTGTATGTAGTGTGTGTGGTGTGTATGTGTGTGTGGTGTGTGTGTGTGTGATGTAGTGTGTGTGGTGTATGTTTATGTGGTATGTGTGTGGTATATGTGTGTGTGGTGTGTGCGGTGTGTAGTATGTGGTGTGTGGAGTGTATGTGTGTGTGTGGTGTGTGTATGGTTTGTATGTGTGTGGTGTGTGTGTGGTGTTTGTGTGGTATGGTGTGTGTAGTGTGTATGTGTGTGTGGTGTATGTGAGTGTAGTGTGTAGTGTGTGTGTGGTGTGTGGTATGTGTGTGGTATGTTTGTGGTGTGTATGTGTGTGGTGTGTGTGTGTGTGTGTGGTGTGTGTGGTTTGTACGTGTGTGTGGTGTGGTGTGTGTGTGGTGTTTGTGTGGTGTGGTGTGTGTAGTGTGTATGTGTGTGGTGTATGTAGTGTATGTGTGTGTGGTGTGTATGTGGTGTGTGTGGTGTGTGTGTGGTGTGTGTGTTGTGTAATGTGTGTGGTGTGAGTATATGTGTATGTGTGGTGTGTGTGTGATGTATGTGTGTGTAGTGTGTGTGGTGTTTGTGTGGTGTGGTGTGTGTAGTGTGTATGTGTGTGGTGTATGTAGTGTATGTGTGTGTGGTGTGTGTGTGGTGTGTGTGTGGTGTGTAATGTGTGTGGTGTGAGTGTATGTGTATGTGTGGTGTGTGTGTGTGATGTATGTGTGTGTGGTGTGTAGTGTGGTGTGGGTGGGGTGTGTGTGTGTGCTGTGCTGTGTAATGTGTATGGTGTGTGTGGTGTGGTGTGTGTGGTGTGTGGTGTGGTGTGTGTGTGTGTGTCGAATGCTGGAGTGGGGAGAAGCAGGCTGAGAGTGAGAAACTCTGGATTTCCAAGGACCAGGCCTGGGTCCAGAGCTGTAGGTTCTCACGCCGTGCACCAAGCCGCTTAGATGCCGTAGCATGCCTAATGAGCCTTGTTTAACATCAGGCCTTCGTTATTCAAAAAGACCTTTGCTACTAAATTAGTGTGCATTTATAAAATATGTTGTGTTAATTTTTACAAGTTGCTAAAAAGCCAAGTTGCCAACTTAAATATATATAATTTAAACACTCCCTAGAGCCAGTGAGATTGCTCAATCTGCTGCCAAGGCTGGTGACATGACTTTCATCCTGGGATCCATATGAAGGGAGAGAACAGAATTCTTGTAATATGTTTCCTGAAAACTTCATGTGGCAAGAGACAAATGTCAGCTCAATACTCAGTTCGTGTGTGAGGGGAGGTAGGGTTTTCAAGCTAGCATGCTAAATGCGGTTTGTGCCGCTGTTTTCTCGGCTTCACTTAAGGGGTCGCCATCCAAGGCTTGAACACGGTAAAAAGGGGAAGAGGTAAAAAGGAGAAGAGAAAAAGAAGGCAGTTCCAGGCGTGATTACCAAATTTGTAAGGAAGGGCTTCCACAGTCCACCCACCCTCCTCCTCAGACTTTTCTTTTTCTTTTTTCTTTTTCTTTTTTCTCTTTTTTCACCTCAGGGTTTTAAGATGTGGGCGAACGTCAAGTTAGACTCTTGAGAGACAGCAGATTCTTGCAAGAGGTTGGATGGAAGATCACAGACCATTCAGGAAGGAAGGAACACACAGAATGACGGAACCACCTCTCCTTGCGGTACACTCAGCCTGCCTGGGATTTCCAGCCTAAAGAATTTGCGCCTGCTCCCTGAGAACTAGTGACGTCAAACGCTCTGGAGGCACCGATTGGTTCAATTGCTTGGCGCGCTCCTGGCTTGGGAGAGCGAAGGCAGTAGCGCAGCTCCGCGTTACTGGCCAGCAACGACAGGCTCCTCCTTGGCGCACGGAGCGTCCTTGGAGGCCCAGTGGTTGCTAAGCAACAGGAAATATTTTCCACAGAGACTAGGCTTTCTGTTCCCAGACCAGGCATTTCTCAGTCTTTGGAGACCCCTCAGAAACGCCGCTATTGAACCCCTTGGTGAGTCCAATGGAACTGAGCTCTGGGCAGAGCCAGACACTCAGGGATGGAAAGCCTCAAGAAGGATGGATTCAGCGATAGTTTACTATCTTAGGGGACCAGAAAGTAAAGACTAGAAATGTAAGACTTGCCCAAGACCTTACAGTGACTGCTTAAATCTAGACCTATCCTGTCCAATAGGGCAGCTCCTAAACGCCAGGTATAAATGCAATCAGAAAATTAAGATAACCCTGCATTACAGAGCACCGTTAAGTATTGAAAGGATAGTTCGGATATTGGATAAAATACATAGTTAAAACCGAGACCTCTCGTTTTTAACAGGTTTACTTGAGAAGTTGAAACTGCATAAGAGGATTTTGATTCCTATTGGCACCAATCCAGATTAAAACGTAGGTATGTCAACGCCTAATTCAGGACGTGTGTGTGTGTGTACACAATTGTGTGTGCACCCTTGCATGTACATATCGGCACATGGGAGGCTAGAGACATTGGACTGTCTCCTTCAATTGCTTCTCCACCCCCATCCCCTTTTTTGAGACAGGATCTCTCACTGGATCTGGCTGGCCAGCAAGCCCTGGCGTTCACCCCCGTCTGCCATCACTCCCCAAGGCTTCAGTTACACGCAACACTTCTGTGCCTTGGTTTTTACGTGGGTGCTCAGGATCCAAACTCTGGTCCTGGTGTTTGTTGTCCTGTTTTGGTTTTGTGTCAACTTGACACAAGCTAGGGTTTCTTGGGGAGGACTCTCAACTGAGAAAATGCCTCCCTTAGATTGGCCTAAGGGCTTGTCTGTCCAGCGTTTTCTTGCTTGGTGCTTGACGTGGAAGGGCCAGTCTACCGCTGTCTGTGCCACCTCTGAGCAGGTGATCCTGGGTTGTACAAGAAAGCAGGCTGAGCAAGCCAATCAGTGATGTTCCTTAATGACCTTGGCTTCAAATTCCTGCCTTGAGTCCCTGCCCTGACTTCCCTTCAGGATGACTACAAGCTGTAAGATGAAACACACCCTTTTCTCCCCCAAGTTGCTTTTGGTCAGCGATTTACCACAGCAATGGAAACACTACTACGACACTTGTCTAGCAAGCATTTCACAGATGGAGCCGTCTTCCCAGCCCCCTTACCTGCGTTTTTAAGAAGTTCCCTGGGAGACGTTTCGCACATGCAGATCTGAGAAATGTAGTGTTCAGTGCCCACCTCTGCATCCGTCCCAATCCGAGCCAGCGTAGTTCCCAGAGCAGGGCTTCTTCAAGCCACGCCCAGCACACTTCTCAGTCGGCATTCCTCTGGTTCAAGCTCTCTGTTGATGGGGACCACAACAGCTTTGATTTGTGCTCTTTGGGCGAAAGCATGTGAAATCACTTCCCCCTATTCCTTAATTCCATCTCCACTCCCTACAGCTCTCCCCAATTTCGTTCAACTTTGCACCTTTTTTTTTTCTTTATTCCACTCGTGTAGGAGTAAGGATGGCTTCCAAAGATACGGAGAGTGAGATTGACCTGGAAGACATTGAACAGCGTGAAGAAGGAAATGCTGTGCTTGCCAGACTAAACAATATAAGAGCAAAAGGAGTTCTGAATTATGTGACACTCAAAGAAAATGAACCTAAACGTCAAACTCTCATGTTTAGGCACTCCACTAAAGCTCAAGAGAGGACAAGAAAGCTGCAGCAGCCTGTAAAACTGGAGCCTCTGGTAAGTTAAAGGAAAAAGGAAAACCCAAGCAAACAAACCACACACACACACACACACACACATGCATGCACACATGCATGCACACACACACATGCACGCACATACGCACATGCACACACACTTGCGTAATGGAAGTTTTGATTTCTTTGTAAACTCAGTTATGCTGTGTAAATATGTTTTGTTTTAATCCCAAGTGTGGAATTTTAGTTTGGGCCTCAGTTTGTCCACAGCTAATAATAGCCTCGTGCGAGCCATGGTCTTTACCAGCTGGTAACAGCCTACTTTGAGGCAGCACAGAGAGGGGTGTGGTCAAGGACTCTGAGGAAGATAAATAGCAGAGCCTGGAGAGAGAAAGGGTGCCATGTGGTGGTGGCATCTGGTGTGTAGCAGTTTGGAGAGACCAGAGACAGAAAGTGTGACGGCTTGGAGATAGATGGACAGAAATGTTTCAATACAACAGCTTGGAGGAGACTGCTTGCTGTGTTTCCTGTTGGTGGAGATTGGTATTGTCCCCAAAGAAACTAATGGACCCTAAACATCTGGGAGAAGTAAAGAGGTCTGTGCCCCCTCTCTCCACTAACCTCCTTTCTCTCTTACTCAGAGTTAAGGGGTTGGTGGAAGGGAGGTAGAGGCTTGAATACCTCAAATAAAATAGAATTTAAAAACAAGTGTCAAAAGCCAAGTGTAGTGGTGCACACCTTTAACCCCAGCACTCGGGAAGCAGAGGCAGGCAGATCGCTGTGAGTTCGAGCCCAGCCTGGTCTATAAAGCGAGACCAGGACAGCCAAGGCTACACAGAGAAACCCTGTCTCGGAAAAAAAAACCCAAGTGTCAACACACACACACACACACACACACACACACACACACACAATGCTGGCTTTGTGTGTGTACGTGCACACGCATGCATGTGTGTGTATATTTGACACAAGTTAGGGTTAACCTCAATTGAGAAAAGGCCTCCATCAGATTGGCCTGTGGAGGAATTGGTCGATGGGGCATTTTCTTGATCGTTGATGTGGGAGGGTCCAGCCCACTAAACCAGTCCTGGGAGATATAAATGTAAAAATAGCTGACTGTGAGACTGGAAGGCAAGCCAGTAAGCAGCATTCCCCCATGGTCTCTGCTCCTTAGATTTCTGTGCCCTTCTCTTTCTCCCTGCATTTATCTGCCTCAAGATGCCTGCCTTGAGTTCTTGCCCTAACTTCCCTTAATGGACTGTAAGCTGCAAGAGGAAGTAAACACTTTCCTCCCCACATTGTATTGCATTTGGTCACCGCGGTGTTTATCACAGCAATAGTAAGCAAACCAGGACATCTCCCAAGCATGAGGACCTTAGTTCAATCCCCTGGAATTCACATTACAAAACAAGCGTGGGTGTGGAGCTGGCTAGGGTGGCATGTGCGTGCTATCCTTTTGAAGAGGGTGACAAGCAGGTCCCTGGAACCGGCTAGCTATCTACCTACTCTACTTTGTGAGTCCCAAGACAATGGGAGGACTGTCTCCAAAAAATGAGGTGGACAGTACCTGAGGGATGACAGCAAAAGTTGTTCTCTGACCCCAGTTCACATATAAATACACATGCATACACACAGCACGAACAAAGGAAAAACCATGTGCTTTCTGTGTTTTGCTCTCCTTCCCTGCATTTGTCGGGATCCTCTCTTTTCTTTGCGCCTATTGTGTCTGTCTCATTCAGTTGGCATTCTGGTCTCTGAAGTCGCTTCCATATTTGGGATTCAGTCCTAGTATCGATCTTTGCAAGCTTACTAGAGCCGTGCTACTATTGACATCTTCAGTCTGCCTCTGAAGTCTATATTGGACTTTGAAGGGTTCATAGTTTCCATGGTTAACCTCATGTCTCATGGTAAATTGTTGTTGGGGAGGTTGTGTGGTGGTTTGAGTAAGAACGGCCCCCATTGGCTCATAGAACGCTTAGTCACCATGGAGTGACACCATTTGAAATGATTAGAAGGATTAGGACCTGTGGCATTGTTGGAGTAGATGTGGCCCTGTCGTAGGAAGTGTGTCACTGCGGGTGGGCCTTGAAGTTTGAAAAGCCCACGCCAGGCTTAGTCTTTCTCTCCTCCTCTGGGCCTGCAGATCAGGAGGTAGCTCTCCACATGACTCTTCCGGTTTGTGTCAAGATAACCAAAACTAATCAGGGTGGAAACTGACCTCGTTTCCCCTGAGTATCCACTGGTAATTTTCAGGTGCCCCATTCTAAAGGTCATTTTGCATCCCAGAGCCTTGGCCCTCTTTCCTTCAGCACACAGACTTGTGTGGTGGTGCCCGTTTCTTCCAACAGTTGAGTGGTGGTGCATTTGCCACCGTTCATTAGAGGTAAGTGATTCCATGGTTCCAAGCTTTCCTTAAACGCAGTTCTAGAAGTGTTGACAGCAAGCAGAAAAGTCTTCTCTGAGCAGCAGCTCAGGGGCAGGAAGCAGGAGGACTGTGGCTTGCATAGGAACTTAGAACAGAGCAGATGAACTTCCAACAGGGCGAGAGCCCAATCGTGGTCACGATAAAGTCTGCAATGACGTTAACAAGATGACCCCATCTCTTACTCCCCAAAGCCAGTGCTGAAGATCTACCAAGACCACAAGCAGCCAGACTACATATACAAACAGAACCGACAGCAGCTCATGCTCCCCGGCATCCTTCAGCCAAGCACAGCCGAAAGGTCTTCACTTACTTCTCAGGAGGCTCAGGAGGCTGTGAAAAGGAAGCAGGTATGACGTGTAAACCACTTAATCTTTTAAACTGCCAGGTTTGTCACGGTGCTCTCATGCTCTCAGTTCCTAAGAATGTGGATAAAGTTTCACACGCCTGGAAAAATAAGAGTATTTCTAAGGAAAATGAGCACAGAAAAGGAAAGTCATGGGAGGAAACATCTGGCATCTTGATTGCCTTCTGATGTTTTCTTGCATGTTAATGGTGTTATTATATAATGTTAAATATATATATATATGTATATATATATATAATTATTTGAAATTTGTAATAGACTTTTTACTAGAAGTGGAGAAACTCTTGGGAAACTCTGAAGAGGGGCAATAAAATGGCGCCCGCCTTTAATCCCAGTACTCAGGAGGCAGAGGCAGGCGGAGCCAACCTGGTCTACATAGCAAGTTCCGGAACAGCCAGAACTACATAGTGAGACCCTGTCTCAAAAGAGAAAGGAAGAAAGGAAGGAAGGGAGGGAGGGAGGAAGGGAGGGAGGGAGGAGGAAGAAAAGATAGAGATCAAGGTAGCCCAAAACACATCGTGTACTCAATGGGAATTCTAAAGCAATCGACTGCTTTATAGTCGTTTTAGGAATGAACTTGACAAGTGCTCATCAGAGCCTAACTTTAAACCAGTGGCTTTCAGCCTTCCTAATGCTGGGACCCTTTAATACATTTCCTCCTGTTGTGGTGACCCCCAGCTGTAAAATTATTTCATTTCTACTTCCTAACTGTTATGTTGCTACTGTTATGAATTATAATGTAAGTATCTGTGTTTTCCAATGGTCTTAGGCAACCCCTGTGAAAAGGTCAGTCAATCCACAAAGAGGTTGCAACCCACAGGTTAAGAACCACTCCTTTAAGTGATGGTAGGTAGGTAATTCAGAAAGAAAGAGAGATGGGAGAAGCTGTTCCTCCTTCTTGAGGGAGAATCTAAGTAGAGCCAGGGAAATGTTTGACTTCTAAAAAACTGATTCATTTGACATAAAAACCCTCACAAACTTGAGGGTTAAGAATAGAAACCATATGGGCATCTTCCATGGATGGGATGGCTGAGCAGGAATGGCAGCTTCTGAGCAATGCACAGTTCCTGGTTGTAAATTGAAGGAATTTGCTTAAAGGGATTAAAGAGAAACATGGAAGAAAAGAGATGCCTGGGAGAAACATATATATATATATATATATATATATATATATATATATATATATATATATATATATATATGGGGGGTGAGCACAGGGAGGGAGGGTGGCACTCAGCCTTCCTGCTCGGAAGTGTGGTCCAGCTACCGGTCAGTGCCACCTCCACTGTGAGCAGGTTAGAGATGCTGAATCCCAGGCCCACCATCCTAGCAGTACCAAATCAGAACCTGCCCTTTAAACGAGTCCTTTACATCTCCGTTAATCCACAAGTGCACTTAGATTTGAGAAGCGCTGGTCCAGATAGCAATGATCTCCAGTGGTCACTGGCGCCGTCCTCCCAGAGCTCCATCCACAAAGAAGCACCGCTTATTACAAGATATGATGGAAGCAGCCTGCGGCTGCATTCACCGAAAAACATCAAAGCCATCCAAATAAAGTGCTAAGGCTGAGAGGAGGCAGATAGAGCGCAACTGAGCAAGGAGAGGGCTGAGCTCCCAGAGAGCCAGCAGCACATGGTGCAATAAGTGTGGTGTTAAAGAGAGAAGGCTGCTCACCTTTGACCATGTCCCCTGGTCGGGGAGACCTGGTGGCACTCAGAGGAAGGACAGCAGGTTACCAAGAAGAGACTTGATACCCTATGATCATATAGAGGGGGAAGTAATCCCCCTCAGGAACAGTCATAGGGGAGGGGAATAAGAGGAAATTGGGAGGGAGGGAAGAATGGGAGGATACAAGGGATGGGATAACCATTGAGATGTAACAAGAATAAATTAATAAAGGAGGAAAAAAAAAAAGAGAGAGAAGGCCGCGCGGGACTGTTGTGTGGTAAAGGAATGGTGAGGGTTGAGATGCCGCTCCTTAATGGCAAGTGAACGCGGTCAGCCTCTTTGAGGGGATTTTGCGTCTTGGCCTTTTTTTTTCCTCTCCTTTGTTCGTTTTGCTGAAGCTCCTGCTTAATACTTTTGTCTTTGTTTAGCCCCATCGCCCCTCTGCTGATGTATTCTCCCCTCCTCCGTCTAAACTGCCGCGCACGGGTATCGGAAGAAGAGGGCTCTTCGGAAAGAGGTCTTCAACTTATCCCAAGTACACCTTCCAGGACCGAGAGGAAGTCATCAAAGCCAACATTAGAGACCCCTTGCAAATCATCAAAATCGTCCATGAGAACGAGCACCTTGGGTTCCTTTACATGATTTCGGCAGTGCCCAAGTCTTCCATTGAATACGACACATATAACCTGAAGTGAGTTCTCATTTATAAAGCCATTCATTCGATTAGTGTAACAAATCACAAATAAGACTGTAAATATTATTCATAATTGATTTGGTACAGATGATAAATGTGATCAAAAGTAATTTTGATTGTCTCCCAATTTTAAGTGACTCTTCATACAGTAATTTTATTTATATCTCCCATTTATCTTTCCTTTTTCTAGGTACAAAAGTTAACTATTTTACAAGGCAGTGCACTGCTGTGTTTCTCATATATTTATGTAGCATTACATAATGTTTTAGCATGTATTCTGATCGGTATTACAAACACTTCTTTATTTTGTTTTTATCACTGAGAAAATAGAATATCAAGCTATAATCTCAGCAGGGAAAGGCTAGACTGGGCTTTAGCTCAACTATACCGCCACCAGAAACTTCTGCACTGCATCTGCCACAGAAAGAGGCATCTCTAGAGTTAAAAGTGATGGTACTTTTGATAGCTAATTGCATGAGGACCAGTCATCCCAAGTGCTGGGAATTTCTAGTCGACTGGCACAGGGCAATAAAGCATCTTCCACCACTCGCTGCTTCCTGCTTACTTAGTTCTCTCCTGAGAGGTGGCAGCCGAGACCTTCAACAAATCCTGCACCAAGTCTTGATGTGAGACTCCGGGAGCTACTTCAGAAAGGGTTAGGGGCCTCGCCATGGCTACTTAGGAACTACATTTTACATGGAGCTTTTATCAAACTTGATGGACTATGCCCCTTGCATTTGTTTTATTGTATGATATAAAGAAATCATCAGTAGCATCTTCACAAGCCCTTGCAGTCATCAAAGTTCTGTCTCTACGTGGGTGTTTTATAGCAAATCTGGGAAGTGTTTTAGGATTATAGAACATTTTTATGCCTCACAGGAACATGACCTTTGTTTAAAATCACAACTCCATTCTCCTGGTAAACTGTTAATTAAGCTGATTGTTTCTAAGTAACATTGATTATGATTTAAAAAAAAAAACAACCCTGACTGGTAAACTATTTCTGCATGGGGAGGAGCTAAAAATGAGTTATGACTGTATGGTGGAGAGCAATTGCTTTGGCATTCCCAAAGCACAGAACCTTGGGGTCCGAATTCAGGGAAGAACCTTTCAGCAGTGGACAAGCCTAAGGAAATAAGATCACAGAACATTGCACACAGCATCTGAATTTGTATGGGCTCTCACTGACCTGGCTGCCCCCTCTGTCTGCTAATTGGATTGGGTTGGATCTCTGTGAGAAGAGTCTTGTCACACTAGTAGGAAACAGCTCGGGTCAGTAATGTGCTTTCTTTTCAGGCATGAGAATTTGAGTTCAGTCCCCAGCACCCAGATAAACAGCTGGGCATGGTGCCATGTGTTTGCCGTTCCAGTGCTGGTGAGGTGAACACAGAACCACCCCTGGAGCTCACCAGGTAGCAACTTAGCCTAATCAATGAGCCCCAGATGCTAGTAAAGGACCCTGTGTCACGAAATAAGACAGATGACTCCTGTGAATAATAGTTGATGTTGATCTCTGGCCTCCACATGTACAGACACACACACACATACATGCATATGCACACATGTATTTTCATACATGCATGCACACTAATCAATACACACACTATATATATATATAAAGCATGAAGTTGGGAAGGGGCGTGTTTGGGGGAGGATATGGAGATAGATATGATCATATTTCATTTTATATATTTAAAATCCTCAAAAAAAATCACAGTTGATGTAGGAAGTGGGGGAGAAGGACTAATGGGCCTCAAAGCTGGTCCATGGGATGTTGAAGAAGGGGGGGGTTGAATATGGCTGCTGGCCCACACCATTCTGAAGGGACAAGGGAAGACGTGAAGCTTCCAGTTAGATGAGCAGCAGGGTCAGGAAAAGGCTATCGACAAACAGGAAGATGTTCTGCACAGTTCAGATAGATAAAATGTAGCCAAGAGTCTATAATACTTAAAAGGAAGTTAGGGCCAGCTTTTTGTTGTCAGTATGGAGGAAATTATAAGAGATGCTGAGGAAGGGAAAATGCCATGGCAGTTTTTAAGTGTCTCCGTGAGAGTGAACTCACTTGGGCTCTGCAGTTTTTTCTTATTTGTAAATGTCCAAGTGGAGGCCAGTAGCTCATAAATATCTCTATCAGCATGGTCTAGGAAGCTGTTGACCTTGGAATGCATGAGGATTCATGGTCTGGGTTTGACCTGGATTCTAGTTTTTCCATAAGCACCCAGTATGACTCCACGCTAAGGATCCAGTGTCTGAGCCTGGACACAAACTGGCCCCACAGGCTCGTGTCCTGAGCACATGGTAGAAACACAGAATGATGCTTACAAATTTTCCTCTGACCACATGTACTCTGTGGCATGCCCCCATCCCAATAAACAAATAAATAACAATAAAAATGTAATGCATGCTTGTGAAAGGTTTACCTGTGTTTTGCTTTGTGGTGAGGCCTGAAAATATTTTGTAAAGAAATAAAATAAAAATAAATCTCTAAGTAGCATTAATCCCTAGCAAGTGGATCGATGTCATGGGCCCCAGCTGTTGGGCCCATGGCCCCCCGTCAGCAGCTAGCACACAGAGCAAGTTTTCCAGACATGTCTAAAACAGTGGCCATCTGCTTGTTCTTACTTGGTTTTAATGTCTGATGCTAATGAGACACCTGAGCTGATTGAAATTTCAGTGGTATAGTGCCTTGAATAAGAACAGTCCCTATGGGCACATATATATTTGAATGCTTAGTCACTCAATAGTGGCACTATTCGAAAGGATTAGAAGGACTGGAGGCTTGGCCTTGAGGAATTATGTCACTGGGGGTGGGCTTTGAGGTTTAAGAAGTCCACACCAGCTGCCCTGCCAAATGATTCAGGATGCAGCTCTTAGCTACTGCAGCACCACCATGCCTACCTGCTGCCAGACTCCCCAACATAATGATAATGAACTAACCTCTGACACTGTAAGCAAGCCCCCAATCAAATGCTTTGTTTTAGAAGAGTTACCTTGGTCATGGCATCTCTCCACAGCAACAGAATGGTGACTCAAACAAGAGGCAAGTTGAAGTTTCATATGATGGAGAGAACCCAAATACGTTCCAGTTATATCTTCAGCTATTGATAGTGTCAAAGGAAAAGCATTCAGATGTTTCGTGCAATGCCTGACACACATTTTCCTGTGTGTGTTCATCAGAATATGTACAAAAAGTCAGACACTGAGGTCAGATGAAAGCAAAGCAGGTAGAGTTTTCCAAAGCAGCAGTGAAGTAGGAAAGCAACATTTTTTTCCTGTTTTATTAATGTAAAAATATAAAGAAATAGCCCAAACTGGCTTATGGGAATGGTTCATAGCGCTTTGACTAAGAGGCCCAGAGCAGATAAGAATTTTTGTTCTGATCTCTTAAAAGCTGATCATAAGTGTGTATCTCATTGATCTTCAGTCATGGAAGGCATTTCGCAGACCTTTGAAAGGCCTCTCTGTAAGGACCTTACTCTCCAGACTCAAAACACAGAGCCAAACCAAAAATATATAGGTGGGAAACATTGGCTCTCACTGCGGTGCCACTGTCTACTCTTTATCTAGTGCATATACTTTTTAAAACTATTCAAATTGTTTATGTTTTAATTATGTATGTGTGTTGTGGGGGAAAGGGTATGATGTGCACAGGAGTGCTAGTACCTGTGGTAGCGAGAAGAGGGCAACAGGTCCCCTGCAGCTGGAGTAACAAGTAAGCCGCTGACATGGGTGGGAATTGACCTCCAGTCCTCTGCAAGAACAGCCATTAGCCTTAACCACCGCGCACCCACTCTAGCCCCTATTGCGGGCACTTTTGCATGGCTTTAATACAGAAATGATTTGGGCTTTGATTTTTGTGCTTACTTGTTGTCTCGTGACTCTAGACTCCCCTAGACTCTTTATGAGTGCTACTCTCCTATATCCCTGAACATATTTTGAAAAGGTGGTATACCATATTTCACACTTGTCTTATTTCATTTAAGCAGCACTTGCTTTGTTGCTATATGTAAAATGGCAGAAAATATCTTTGTGCCTTAAATTCCTGTCAAGGAATTTTTAAATCGACAATCTTCTTTTAAAAAACCTACCCTTAAGCCGGGCCTGGTGTCACACGCCTTTAATCCCAGCACTCAGGAGGCAGAGGCAGGTGGAATTGTGAGTTCGAGGCCAGCCTGGTCTACAAAGTGAGTCCAGGACAGCCAAGGCTACACAGAGAAACCCTGTTTTGAGGGAAAAAATCTGCCCTTATTTTTCCCTTTTAATTTGTCCCGTTTTTGCATTTCTTCTTCTTTTGCTATATGAAGCTGAGGAATGCCCTTGAGAGCAGATGAAAAGCTGCATCTTTAGTTACAAAACTTTTGACGGTAATTCATGTGATGAATTAGGCATATATTTGAGCTTAATTAGGATTTTTATTCTACTCTTCATAACTCATGTTTCCTTTCATCTTTCTCATAATTCTGCCAGTACTGGATAGTTTAAGGGTCTTTTGTGCTGTTGATATTGAATAATCCCTAGAATTCTCAACTTTCCTAATGCTGTGACCCTTTATACGGTTCTTCATGCTGTGGTGACCCTCAACCACAAAATTTCTTTTGTTGTTATTTCGTAACTAATTTTGCTACCGTTATGAATCATAGCGTAAGTACCTCTCCCTTCTCCCGCCCCTCCCTCCGCCCCTCACCCCCCACTCCCCCACCCCACCCCCTCCACCCCACCCCCCTGCTAGGGGTCAGGACCCACGGATTGAGAACCAAAGCTCTAAAGAGTTACTAATTAATACAAACTCAATTTCAAGAAGTTTGTATGAAAGGACATTAAGTTAAGAATATCTGTAGTTGAGCAGGACGTAGTGGCACACACCTTTAACCCCAGCACTCAGGAGGCAGAGGCAGGCAGCCCTCTGTGAGTTCAAAGCCAGCCTGATCTATGTACTGAGTTTCAGGATAGCCAGGCCCACATAGTAAGATCCTATCTCAAGAAAAATATTGTCTAGAGTGAGGGTAGCAAGATGGCTTGTGGGTAAAGACACTTGCAGCCAAGCCTGCAGACCTCGAGTTGGACTCCCCAGAACCCACATAGTGGAAGGAGAAAACTGACTCCCACAGGTTGTCCCCTGAATGGCACAGGCCTGTAAGTAAATGTATAAAAGTGTCTACAGTGGACTTCTTTTGCTGAAAAGATGACTCAGCTGTAATGATTGAACATGTCACTAACATGACATCTGTCCAACATCTTGTCTGTTTGAAGTTTGCCCTTCTCCCTTGAGACTTTTCTTTAGTTTCAAAGTTTGTTGGAATTGGCTAAGCTTTCAATGGTCTTGTCCTTTGATACTTTTATCTCTCTACAACAACCAAAAAGCGTTTCCATTGCTTACTTCGCAATACTTGACCCATTTGTCTCAATCGGTATTTGCCCACAGGGTCGTAAGTTATGAAAACATCAATAAAAATGACTACTACACAATTAGCAGTAGGGCGGTGACCCACGTTTACAACGACGACATCGAGTACATCGAGCTCGAACGGTGGGAGAAGGAGTATCTGTACCACAGGGAGCTCACCAAGATCCCCATCTTCTCGCTCTTCCGGAAGTGGAAGGCTTTCAGCGTGTGGAGGAAGAACGTCCGCTCCAAGAAAATCATGAGCTGCCGGAAAGCACTGCAAAAAAATCTATTCATTGTTAATCCTGTACGTATTCTTTAATCGTGTTTTAAAAGCATTAGGAGCAAGAAAGTGTGACTTGGTCACGAGTGTTGGTATAGAAACGCCTGGCATAGACTATTTCATCTTGGTAAAAGTACTTAACAGCCTTTTCCCCCCTCGCAACAGCTAGCATGTCTTCTGGCCCCTTAACTAGGGCCGCAAAAGGCAGGCATGTAGGAAGAGAGTGGCTCCTTCAATTAAAGGCAGTTTACAAATCTTTGATTGGTGATTCCCTGGCGAGGGGAGGCTCGTGCGCCTCTGCCCGGTCTATGACTAAGTATGCCAATGTCGTGCAGGCAACACTTAGGCAGCCTGTTTCTACAACACTAGTTATCTAGAGTCAGCAGGCACAGTTTGCTTCTCTTTGAGAATAATCTGTCAGTTGTACAGTAGAAGAGGTTGAGAGAACTAAGATAAATATAGATCAATAATAATTAAAATTAACCACGCAAAGTAAGTGTTAGGATGTGTCCTCTCCGGTCATCCCATTGCGTATGCTAAACTGTGTAAGGATATCGCTCGTTCCGTGCAGCATTAGCCTCAGACTCAGCATCTATCACTTCAAGCTTGTTAGCCTCTTGAACTTGTTTTTTGTTTTGTTTTGAGACAGGGTTTCTCTGTGTAGCCTTGGCTGTCCTGGACTCGCTTTGTAGACCAGGCTGGCCTCGAACTCACAGAGAGCCACCTGCCTCTGCCTCCCGAGTGCTGGGATTAAGGGCGTGTGCCACCACACCCGGCTCCCACTCGAACTCTTTTTTACCATGCTTTGAACAATGTATAGATTATATTGGGTTTTTAAGTCATTATGAAAAAAAAATCTTCCTGGATTTCTCCTTTTTATGTATATGAGTGCTCTATGCGCATGTACACCTGCATCTAAGGATATAGATGGTTGTGAACCGCCATGTGGTTGCTGGGAATTGAACTGAGGCAGTGCTCTTAACCACTGAGCCATCTTTTAAATGGCCTCTCCCAGTCCTATTGTCCTTTTATACTGAAGACTGTCACTTTGTCAGTGCTGTCATGGTCATGAGAGTATCTCCTCTTAAATTTCTTCCTAGCGTGCTAGAAATTTCTCATCTTTCTAAGCTAAGGTTCACCTAGCATTCTACCTACTTTTGTTGTTCAAATATCTATTAGGTGCTAACTGACATCCCACAAGCACAATGGCACAATTAAGTGACTCTGGGGGCTGATTCTTCTAGAATAGGCTAAAAGAAGATGCATGAAATTGAAACATTTTATTTAAGAATCATTTTTTAAACTTAAAAAAATTAACCTTTATTTTGTGTGTTGCCCGTATATTTGTCTGTGTTCTATATGTGTGCAGGGCTTGTGGAGACCAGAAGAGTGTTGGATCCCCTGGGGATGGAGTTACAGACAGTTGTGAGCTGCCATGTGGGTGCTGGGAATCGAACCTGGGTCCTCTGGAAAAGCAGCTAGTACTCCTAACCATTCGGCAACCTCTCCAGCGCCTAGTTTTACATTTTTGTTGCATTTTACTTCTTTGGTGTGTGTGTGTGTGTGTGTGTGTGTGTGTGTGTGTGTGTGTGTGTGTGTGTGTGTACACGCTTGCACATATATGTGTGGAGGTCACAGGACAACTTATGGGATTTGTTCTCTCCTTCTACTTGGTGTATCCCTAGAACTGAACTAAGGCCCTCAGGCTTAGTGGCAGATATCTTTACTTGCTGAGCCATCTTGCTGGCCCTGCTATTTTATTTCATGTTTCTTTTATGAAAATACCCATCCCTGTAAGCACCTGGATCTATATTTTAACAACTTGTTGATACATAATTTAATATGCTTGGTGTATATCCACCCGCCCACAGTGTATAACTTAGTAATATAACTTACTTTAGTGTGTTCACAGGTTGGACCAAGCATTGCCACAGTCAATTTTGGCACATATCCGTCACCCTAAAAAGAAGCTCCACTTGCCGCAAATAGCCATCCCCCATTTCTCCCCAGCTCCCTTGCTCCTCCCCCAACATCTACTTCCTGTCTCCATGACTTTGCCCACTCTATGCACTATGGAATCATATAATGTGACAGACATTTTTCCCTTAATCTAATCTCTTCAAAATGCCCCTGTGCTGTGAAATAGCATTTATTTTCACTGGCTAAATGTAATTCTTTGTGTGGTTCACCTACTTCATTTTTTTTATTTATTGATAGATATTTGAATTCTTTCTGCTTCTTGGCAATTACAAATAACGTGGTTTTTAACAAATAAATATCCATATATAATTTTTCTGAGAACATTATAAATTTTCAAAATATTTTCTAAGCACATTATCAATATTCATGTATAAGTTTTCCCCCCTTGGGAACATTATTGGGGTGGAAGTGCTGAGTCGTTGATGACTTTGTTTATCCTTTTCTAGCACATCTTGTTAGCCATGGTAAATTTAAAGTAAAGTTTATTTTGTTCAATGTCAATATCATAGCCTTTTAGATTAATAAGTGGTCCCTTCTGTGATCATTGTGACTGGACATCATAAAGCCTTTTAGTAGCTATTAGCTGAAGCTAATGAAATTTAAAATGCACAGTTTTCTGCTGCTTGCCTTCAATTTTGCTCCTTAATAGCCAAAAGACATGCATGCCTCTCAACATGAAAGGGAGACAATTGGGCAAACGAAATATGGTAACTTGAGAAATTCTTTTACAAAAAAGTTTCTGAAGAGTTCCCACTTGATGACTGACTTTTGTACCTCATTAGCCACGGTAACACACACACACACACACACACACACACACACACACACACACACACACGTACCTATAACCACTTCATAACCGATTTTTGTGTGGCACATACTTTTACAGTGTAGGACTTTAAAGTTTAAGCAATGATTAATTCTTCTTCTTCTTTTTTTTTTTTATTCAGTATCTGCTACCAGCTCTTCTTAAAATCAATGACATGTGCTATCAACTGAGTTTTATGGGACTTTGTTATATTGAAAAATTTCACACCTACACCCTGCAGGACTTCAAGGCTGCACAAATTGTGCGGCTGCAGGAGGTAATGGATGTTGTCTGTCAAGTTTCAGACGCCTCTCTTCTCTGGAGACTTTGCTATGACTAATTATACCCACCCCACCCCCCACCCCCCCCACCCCCCACCCCCCACCCCCCCCACCCCCCACCCCCCCCACCCCCCACCCCCCACCCCCCACCCCCCACCCCCCCCACCCCCCCCCCACCCCCGTGAATGCTCAGGTGACAGAGCGCCTGGAAGATTTCCGAAGTGAGGCAAAAGATGTGGTCCGGAAGTCGTGCCGCTTTGCCTTACGTGCCGAAGGATTTATCCCTGATGACTGTGTATTTGAACCCTACCAGGGTATGAAGGACCAAGAACTGGGAGGGCCCAAAAGGGGGTTGCCTTCTAAAATACTCTCTCTCCGGTGTTTCCACTTTCTTCAGAGTTAAATAACTGTTCTCTTTTCACTTGTACCACAGTTCTGCTTCATGTGTAGATTCTATTCTATTTGCTTTCTGGGGTTAAGGATTGTTTCACAAACCAAAGGATCATGTTTCTTTTGTACTTTGTGTACTTTGGTTGTTTGTTTGTTTTTCTTTGAATGAATAATTGAAAGATGAAATGTTTACAAAAGATTTCTGTCTTGTCTTTTCCTCAGATTACTTTAAGTTAAATACTAAACGTTCTATTGAAACTCCATTTGATTTGCCCGCTTACGGAGAATCTGAAAAAATGACGTACACAGAACAGGCCAGCAAAAGGCATCATTGCATGAGGCTCACCTGGTGAGAGCATCTTCTTTCAGGATAAAGTAGGGAATCTATCCCTTTTAAAGACATGAACAAGCCAGCCCTGGGCTGGGGAGATGGCTCAGTGGTACCCCATGTAAAACATAGATACAGCTTGCAGTGCCAACACTCCACTAAGGACGCAGATCGGTGCCTTTGGGCTAACAGTTCCTGTCAAAGGGCATTAATACCATGAGAATCATGTTACAGGAGTATGTGCCCCATATGAGCTAAACTGCAAAGATCTCATACTTTACCTGCAGATGTAAGTTACATGCATTGTATGCATAGATCTTTTCTTTAAAGCTCTTTGAAGAACTCCTGTGGCTGCTTGACTAGGGGGATGGATGTATTATACTTAATATCCATCTTGTTCATCAAATAGCCCATGGGGAGTCGTTAAGTCGATGCCCTATATTTGAATATAGTTATACTTTCAAGGGAAAAAAGCCTAAGAGCAACTATCTGAACTATCTCGTGTTTTAATATAACTCAACCAAAATTCCCCGAGGCATTATGTTTTAAATTTTAAGTTCCTGCCTTAGAGTTGCTGTTGAAAATATGTAGTAGTCAAAAAGAAAATGTAGTGGGCACAGAAAGCTGAGAGCATTTGCCTTTCTCTCAAGCTTCATCCGTCTGAATGACTACCTAATTCAGAACACGCTGCACGTCCTAACCGTGAACACCGTCAGCTCGCTTCTGAATTTTCTCTCTGACAAACTAAAGCGAACCCCCTCGGCGGACGTCATCCAGAAGTGGGTCACTGAGGAAAAGCCCGAAGTCAGTGAGAAAAAGGTACATTTGGACAAAATCAAGTCTCCAGGTGTTCCCTGAGGAGCGTCTCTGTGTCAGAATTTTTGCTGTGGTTTTCTATGTTATGGAAAAACTGAGAACTTTCTCTTTGAATGTTGTATGGTTAGTTTTAATGGTCATTCTTGACACAGCCCAGAACCATGCAGGACAGGAGTCTTAGCGAAGAATAATGCAAGTCGGGCTGCCTGCCCTGAAGGTGGCGTGTCCTAGGTGGCAGCCACCATTGCCTGGGCTGAGCCCCTGCCCTATAGAAGTAGGAAGAGTAAAAAAAAAAAAAAAGGAGGCAAGGATGCATTCTGCCCCTGTTCTTGACTGTGGACATGATGTGGCTCGTGGCTTGAGGTCCTGCCTTGACCTCATCTCAGTGACCTCCTGTGGCTTGGAATTGTGAGCCCAACCAACCCCCTTGTCTCCAGTGCACCTATTTGTTAGGGCATTTTATGACAGCCACAGAAATGAGCAAGGGAGTATCTGTCACAATACTGGCTATTAGAACGTGAGGCTTCCATCAAGTATATGAACCCCATTTCTATTTAAAGTAGTTTTCCAAGTTTGCTTGCATTTCCATTTTTACAAAGACATTTTTACTTCCCTTTGTATATCATCTTCCAATCTTTTTATTTGTTCTTCCTATGGTATTATCCCCAGAAAGACTTCCACGTGCCAAGGATCTAAATTTAGCTCATTGTCTGAAGTCAAGTCCACTCATCTCTGTGTGTTCACTGTCCTCCATAGCATTCTGCTGGGTGGGGTCCTTGTAACCGTGTGCATGTGGTCCTCCCAGGGGGCGCCACTGATGGAAAAGCAGGAAGAAGATGAGTCTCTCATCCCCATGTTCCTCACAGAACTGATTCTCACGGTCCAGTCGCTACTCTTCGAGCCTTCTTTGGAAGACTTTCTGGTGGGTATTTCATACTCTACCATCTACAAGTAAGCAACCTTTAACATAACGCAGCAACTTCTCTCTGGTCAGCGAATAGGCAAGACTGCCCTTGGCACTGCCCCTTTGCCTGGGGAGAAGAGATCAGAGGCACTCCCTCAGGAGGATGATTCAGGGTGGTGCAAGCCTTGCATTGGTTAAAGCAACTCTCTGAACAGTGTCTAACACACCTCGCTGTGTTGTAAACACCACTTTTGAGCTCGTTTCAAAACCACAGTTTTACCTTACAAAATTCTGGGGAGGGGTTGGTTATTCACCTTAACAATACACAAATTTGTCAACATAAAACAATAGCCATGTTTCCTCCCAGTCTTGTTTTGTGTCGGCTGGTGTGCCTGCATGCCTAGTGCACCATGAGGTTATATGCACTTGCACACATTTTTAAGTTGGAGATTCTATAGTGTTCTCCTGGCCATCCTTCTTTCTCTTTTTAAAAAATTTCTTTCTCAATTTTTTTTCAAAATATCTTTTTTTTATTATTTATTTTTAATTTTATGTGCGTTGATGTTTCGCCTGCATTGTATTTACGTGAGGGTCCCAGGTCCCCTGGAACTGGAGTTACAGACAGTTGTGAGCTGTCATATGGGTGCTAGGAATTGAACCTGGGTCCTCTGAGCCATCTCTCCATCCCCCTATTGATGAGTTATTTTTATAAAAACAACTTTTGTTTCTCTTAGCTTGTCTCTTAACCTGGCTATCACATGAATAATTGAGGCTCTTTTATAACACAAGGCTTCACAACACAATCTTGAGCAGTCTAAGTCTGTTCTTAACCCTCCATGCTCTTTTGTCTTACTCCCAGCAAGCATCCCAGTGACACTTGCACTTTGTAGCTTTCCTCAGCTCCAGCTCTTCCCTCCTGATCCTCCATGGACATCTCCCCATGGCTGAATCTCCTACTTCCTCTCCCCTGGCTGGCAGGAAGTCCAGCCCTATTCTCTCCCCTACTCGTCGATTAGCTGTAAGCTGCTTTATTGACATATCAGAGGACAATGGGGGAGCAGTGTTTACATAACATTTAGACAGGAAATCAGAATTTAAACTACACAATAACTTTATGCCCCCCCTCTTTCTCTTTAACATTGTACTATAAGCATTTCTCCATGTCATTAATTACTTGCAAATATCTTATAGCATTTTCCACATATATATGGTAGATATTAATATATTACTAATATATCATATTATTTTATATAATTATATATTGCATAATTAATACATACTAATATATCACAATTCATAGGCCTAATCCACCATTTTTTAATATTTTTGCTTTCTCTAATATCTTTAGTTATTATGAGTAATTCCACAGGGAATGTCTTTGCACATAAATCTTTGTTTCTATGTCTAATTTTTACCTCAGCTTATATTTGTAGACTAGAAGCCATTTTTCCAAATATCAATAATCATTCACGTTTTCCCTGAAGTTTCCCTTGGCTTTCCTTCTCCCATAACCCTCTAGAGTTCTGTTCAGAGGTCAAATATGTACCTTATCATAGTGTGTTACAATTCTTTTCTTCTTTCTTTCTTTCTTTTGTCTTGTTTTTCAAAACAAGATTTCTTTGTGTAGCCCTGGCTGTCCTGGACTTAGCTCTGTAGACCACGCTGGCCTTGAACTCATGGAGATCCTGCCACCTCTGTTTCCATAGTACTAGGATTAAAGGCGTGCGCCGCTATCACTGCAGCCACTGCCGCTGCCGCCGCCGCCACCACCACCACCACCCCAGCAGTTTGCCTCATTTCAATCAGAAAATACTTGCTCTGAAAGCAGAACCATGTCTTCTGATTTGGTGTATTCTTAGAATTGCAGAGTCAACACACCTGCTCTGGTTGAGTTATTCCTTTTTTAAAAAACAGATTTTATTTATTCATTCATTCATTCATTTAGTGTGTGTGTGCGTGTGTGTGTGTGTGTGTGTGTGTGTGTGTGTGTGTGTGTGTGTGTGTGCAAGAGTACATGCAGGAGAACGAGGCCAAGCAAAGGTGCAAAAATCTCCTGGAACTGGAGTTGCAGGCAATTGTGAGGTGCCCAACGTGGGTGATGGGATCTTAAGTACAGTTTATGGAAGAGCAGCAAGTACTCTAAATTTCTCAGGCACCTCTTTAGCCACAGAATGAATTATTCTTAGTTATCAGAAAATCCAAGAACTTCCTAAACACAGTCATCTGTGCTTACATTATGGTTGTGTTTTCTCTCTGACAGGATGGCATTTCTGGGGCAATTAATCATTTTCAAAACACTGTGTTGTCCGTTCCTAATCTGGTGCCTGACTCATACTTTGACGCTTTCACCAGCCCGTTCATTAACAAAAAGCTTGAGGAGAAGACCTGCGGCCCCGGGCCAAGCCTGTCCTCCGTGTTTGAGGATGACAGGAACTTTCTCACCATCATCCTGCAAATAAAGGTAGATTTACTTTTACTGTTTATTATATTCCCAAATTGTAGGAAATCAAGGACTGTGCATTCTTCCTCTCTTATCCTTGAATGTTCTATTTGTGGAAACTGACAGGTCCCTAATGTCTAAATAGTAAGATCTGAAAATAATGTGGAAACCTTAAAAATTGTCCTGCTGGGGCCGGTGAGATGGCTGAGCGGGTAGGTGCTGGGGCCGGTGAGATGGCTCAGTGGGTGGGTACTAGGGCCGGTGAGATGGCTCAGTGGGTGTGTACTAGGGCCGGTGAGATGGCTGAGCGGGTAGGTGCTGGGGCCGGTGAGATGGCTGAGCGGGTAGGTGCTGGGGCCGGTGAGATGGCTGAGCGGGTAGGTGCTGGCTGCCACCTGATGACCTGAGTTTAAGCCCAGGAAGCCACGTGATGGAAGGAGAGAACCGGTTCCTACAGGCCAGTTTTACTCTGACATCTATCAGTGTATGGTGGCAACTGCCATCATACAAAGTAAGTGAATAAATATGTAATTAAAACATTTTAAATATGCTGCAAAACTTAAGATTACATTTTTTAAAGCCTTATTATGTCTGGCAGAACAGGGGCCTGCCATTAGCAAACCACTGTCATGTGTTCCTTGGGACACCATGCAGGTCCACAGAGCAGAGCAAGGTCTTGCCAGCCTCATTCTGACTGAAGTCATCTTTTCTTAAATGCTTTGTGTTTCTTTAAGAAACCATTTAACTATCTGAGACCTATTAGAGATTAAATATAAGGGCTTCTGCCCATCACCCTTAAATACTGATGCTGACTCTATGTTGTTTTTTTATTTTGCGTGTGGATGTCGATGAGAAACAGAGGAAACATGGAGGTCAAAGGACAGTTGTAAGCTTAGGTTTTTCAAAAAACCTACTTTATTTAGGGTTCTCAAAAGCCTCTACCTCCCTTCTGACCAGAGGAAGGAGAGAATGAAAGAATGCGGACCTTTTAAAACATAGTTCCTTGGGCCATTTCCACTCTGCACTGTCAGGATACCGGCAATCCAATCCAATAGCAAACACCAAACAACACAAATCCATAGCAGCGCCACAGTCCAGCAGAAACAGCAAAGCCCTGCGGACTCGGCACATGTCAGCAGAATCTGCTGGAATCCCAGGAGAAGTTCTCTGGCATATTTCTCTCCATAAAGCAGAGATCAACAAAGTTTTGCACAGCAGCGAACAATGCAAACCCATCATCTCACTGTCTGTGGGGTTGTATTTATGTTTCGTCTAAACATCATGGGCCCTCTCACATGTCACTTTTCCACAAAATATCATGTGCCCTTTCACAAGACAGCTTCCAGAAAAACATCACGTGACACACATGAGTTTTTAAAGAAACCAGAAACTCCTGCTTCAGACAGCTTGTAGGGTTGGTCCTGGAGGCTGAACTCAGGTCACCAGGTTGGGCAGCAAGCTCCTTTCCTCTCTGAACACCTCTCCAATTCAGATGCTGAGTAAAGCTCAGCTTGTTTTTCATGTGGGTCCCCTAACAATGGAGCAGGGGCTGTCTCTGCCTCTGTTGCCTGCCTTTGGATCCCTTTCCCAAAGTTGGGCTGCCTTGTCTGGCCTCAGGGGAAGAGGATGCACTTAGTCCTGCTGTGACTTGATGTGCCAGGGTACGATGGTACCCATGGGGTTGGGGTGAGGTCTCCCTTTCTCTGAGGAGAAGGAAAAGATGAGTGGGGAGAAAGGGAGTGGGGGTAGGGGTGTCAGAGGGGGAACTAGGAGGAGAGGAGGGCGGGGGCTATGAACAGGCCGTAAAGTGAAAATAATTAATGAAAATCAAAGAGACTTTGAACAAACTATTCCGCACAAAATTCTTTAACCTTGGTGTCCTGATTTTAAAAATAAGTTTAGATTGATTGATTTATTTTTGTTTGTTTATCTTGTTTTGTTTTGAGACAAGGTCCTAGCTGTCCTAGAGCTTGCTCTATGGACCAGGCTGGCCTTGAGCTCACAGAGATCCTCCTGCCTTTGCTCTGGAGTGCTGGGATTAAAGATGTGCACTGCCACCACCACCTAGGTTATATTGATTTATTTTACGTGTATGAGAGTTTTGCCTGAATGTGTGCCTACGTGCCACATGCATGCAGTGCCCGTGGAGGTCAGAGTAGGTGTGGGACCTAAGGAACTGGAGTCACAGACAGCTGTGAATGGCACATGGACGCTAGGAACCAAACCTGAGTCTTCCCCAAGCACAACCAGTTCTCCTGACCGCCGAGCCATCTCTCCAGGCCCCGTTATCCCAACCTTAATGCCAAAGCATTGGCATGAGAAAGGAAAAGACAGCCCACTCTAGGTGGGGTCTGTTTCTCCCCAATCTTGGGTAATCGGGCTTCTGAAATCAGAGCAGGACTGTGGCTCCTACTCTCAACTGCCTTCCTTCCATTATACGATGTGTTTTAGACATAAAGTTTGCCAACTTGTCGGTCCTACATTATACATTCAGCATTATAAAACTTAAACTTAGTTACACATTTTCACCTTCTCAAACTTCATACAAGCAACACAGAGGGGTTTGGGGAGACAGTCAGAAAAGTGCCGGCTTACAAACATGAGCTTTGAGCTTGCACCCCTGCAGCACCCATGCAAAAGTAGAGCATTATGGCATGCATCTGAAACTTTAGCTGGGCACTAAGGGGACAGAGGTAGGCAAAGCCCTGGAGCTTGCTGGCCAGCTGGTCTAACCAGTTGGTAAGCCCCAGGCTTAAAGAGAGATCCTGTCTCAAAAAACAAAATGGAGGGCAATTGAAGAAGGCACTTAAAGTTGACCTCTGGCTTCTGTATCTACACAGGGATACACCCACTATAAACAAACAAGTAAAGTAACATTTTAGATAACACACAAAGCATGGCAATAATAAAGTATTATTTTTCAATAAACTCATGAGAAGAAAAAAGAAAAAGTTTTTTATCGAGCCAAAGTAGTCCCTTAAGGATCAATGTTGTAGAAAATCAAATTTTAATAGTTTTATCCAATAGAGAGACACTGAGTGTATCAACCACTCCACGGCAGGCTTCCTGTTCAGGACCAACATACAATGGACTACACAGTTTTGTTTTGTGTGCACGCTATTTTTTGGCTAATTTTGTTCTTTTATTTTTGATGTTTTGGTTCATTTGTTTCCCTGCTTAGGTATTGTTTTATTTTGTTTTCTTGTTTGGGGAAGTTTTATTGTTGTATTAGTTTTTGTTGTTGTTTGGTGGGGTTTTTTTGTTTTGTTTTGTTTTTGTCTTTTTCTTAGAAAGAACTTAAGGTCGGGCGGGTAGGGAGGGGAGGGGAAGAATATGATCAAAACATAATTTAAAATAAATAGTTTTATAGAAGAAAAAAAGCATATTTAAATGCACAAATACCTTGGGAATTTGTTAGCTGAGAAGGAATCTACTACAGAAAGAGTTTCCTTCACCTAAGGAGTGAGTTTAAAGCAAATAAAACTGGTGGTTTGTGTTTGCTATGGATTTGCTTGTGACTATATAGAAGCCTAAAACAAAGACGGATCCTGAGGAGAGAGTACACAGTTGAGGTATGCTCCTCTAAAGGAGAAATTACCCAGATTAAATAACAAGGAGCATGGAGACAATGCGAGGGGAGAAGAAGGTGACGACCAACACAGAGGCCATAGGCAGAAGTCATTAATACAATCAAAAATTAAACAATGAGACTAAAAAAACAGGCAACCAGAAAACATATTTTTAAAAAATCTGACCAAGTTGAAATGAATATACCAGAAATACAAGGAATAATGAGTTCTGCTGTGAGTTGGAAACACAGAGAAACCTTGTCTCAAAAAACCAAAAAGAAAAAGGAAAAATGCTGAGGAGATGGCTGGCTCAGCTGTTAAAGGCTAGGTTCACAACAAAAAATACAAACAAAGCAAATGCGCAAAGAATGAGTTCTGCCCCCCTCTGTAAAGAAAGGATTGGGGCTCATGTGTGCTAGGCAAATATTCTACCACTGAGCTACATCTGCAGCCATCTTTTTTTTTTTCATCTCTTTAATTTATATATTTGTTCACTTTACACACCAATCACAGCGCGCGCGTGCGCGCACACACACACACACACACACACACACACACACACACACACATACACGCCATCCTGCCTCACCACTTCATGTCACATCAGGACTAAGAGCATCCTCTTGCACTGAGGCCAGACATGGCTGCCCAGCTAGGAGGAAGTGATCCAATAGCAGGCAACTGCATCCATGTCAATGACAACCCCCGCTCCAGTTGCTAAGGGACCCACATGAAGACTGAGCTGGCCATCAGCTCCGTAAGTGTAGGGCCTAGGTCCAGTCGACACATGCACCTAGGTTAGTGCTTAAGTCTCTGTGAGCCCCCATGGACCTAGGTAAGTTGACTCTGTCGGTCTCCTGTGGAGTTCTTGTCCAGTTCAGGTCCCTCCATCCTTCCCCAAACTCCTCTACAGGATTCCCAGATCTCTATCTAATGTTTGCTGGTGGGTCTCAATATCTGTTTCTGTCAGCTGCCGGGTGGAGCTTCTCAGAGGAACAGTTAGCTTGGCTCATGTCTGCAAGCAAAGCAGAGTATAATTAATAGTGACAGGGGTTGGCTCTCTCCCATGGGGTGGGTCTCAACTAGGCCAGTCCTTGGTTGGTCATTTCCTTACACTCTGCTCCATCCTTTATCCCTGCATATCTTGTATGTGGGGTAAACTTTGGGTCAAAAGTTTTGTTGGTGGGTTGGTGCCACCCTCCCTCCATCGGAAGTCCTGCCTGGCTGTAGGGGGTGACCGTTTCAGTCTTCACATCCCCCACTGCAGGGAGCCTCAGCTCTAGTCACCCCACATCCTCCCAGGCGCCTACCCTGATGTAGGCCTCCAGCCAGTCCTGGAGATCCCCACCCATCGGCTTCCCATCTCTCTCTCAGCCTCACTGCCTCCCACTCCCGCTTTCCTACACCTGGTCCCTGCCCTCGCCCCCTCCCCCACCCCCTCCCACCCAGTCCCTCTCTTCATCCACAGCAGATGTCTGTTTTATTTCCCTTTCTGAGTGAGACTCAAGCTTCCTCCCATGGCGCCTCCTTGGTACTTATCTACTTTGGGTCTGTGCATTGTAGTATGTTTATCCTGTGCTGTGTGGCTAATGTCCACTCATAAGTAAGTATGTGAGTCTTTCTGGGTCTTGGTTACCTCATTCAGGATGATTTTTTTTTCTAGTTCCACCTATTGGCCTGCAAAATTCATAATGCCCTTGTTTTTAGTAGCTGAGGAGTATTTCGTTGCGTAAATGTGCCACATTTTCTTTTCCCATTCTTCAGTTGAGGGACATCTAGGTTGTTTCCAGTTTCTAACTATTATGAATAAAGCTGATATGAATATAGTTGAGCAAATGGACCCAAACACCAACATCTCAGGCACTGAGAACAATAATTAGTAAATGGGACCTCATGAAACTGAAAAGCTTCTGTAAAGCAAAGGACACTCACTGTCAATATGACAAAAAGGGCAGCCTACAGATTGGGAAAAGATCTTCACCAACCCTACATCTGGCAGAGAGCTAATATCCAAAACTTAAGAACTTAAGAAATTAAACCTCAACAGAGGAATCTCAAATAGCTGAGAAACACTTAAAGAAATGTTCCATGTCCTTTAGTCATCAGGGAAATGTAAATCAAAACGACTCGGAGATTCCATCTTATATACATCAGAATGGCTAAGCTCAAGAACTCGAGTGCTAGTGAGTATGGGGAGAAAGGGGAACACTCTTCTATTGCCGGTGGAAGTGCAAACTTGTACAACCACTTTGGAAATCAATCTGGCGCTTTCTCCGAATATTGGAAAGCTATAATACCCAGCTATAATACTTTTGGGCATATGCCCAAAAGATGCTCCACCATACTGCAAGGACACCCACAGCCCTCTTTTCACCCTTTATTTTGAGATGAGGTCTTACTGAGTTACCACGGCTGGCTTCGCCTGTAGCTCAGGCAGGCATCGAGCTTTTGATCCTCTGGCTTCGGTCTCTCAAATAGCTAGGATTGCAGATCCGTGTGTCACCAGGTCCAGTTTAAACAAAGGCTTTTAATTTAGCTTACAAAGCCTAACAAGCCAATATGCTACCAGACAGAAGGCAGTGATTCCGAAAGGCCAAGCTAAAGGGTTGTTCAGGGGTCTAACGACAGACAAGCAGTAAGAAAGCAGAACCGTGACCCTGTGAGTGGAAGACCACCACACGTTGTGGACACCTTGGGGACTCAGCATGCAGCTGTACTCAGGGCCGTGACTTAACACAGTAAAAGCATGTAGAGTGAGATCAGCAACAGGAAACAACATGTGAAATAAAGTCCAAGAGAACAGAGCACAAGCCCCCCAGGGCCCTCTCCCAGTGGAGACCCTTGATCCCTTCTGCAAGGAGAGGTGAGGACCACGGAAACAGTGGCCAGCAGGGATGCTGCTTAGCATCTCCACATCCAAGTTCCCACTGATGCCTACACGAAGGCATGCTCTGCCCAGCATGACTCCCCGGAGGGAAAGCAGATGTTCAGCATAAACCACAGGTTTTCCTGAAGTATTCAGATACGAGCCGAGTATCTGATAAATGATGACAGAGCCCTCTCTGAAGCCCAGGTTTTCTGATGCTGAGCAAAGGCCATCTTTGCAGGCAGACCTTATTTGAAAACCCACAATTTGTAATGAAATATAAAAGTATGTGTACCAAATATGTTCGGAGACTCTTTCATAAGACACAGAGGCAGACTGAAACATAAACGGAACATAAATTAAAAGTAATATAAATCAAATACCTTAATGTACACTCTCATCATAAGGAAGACCAAATAGAAAAGAAATAAGGATAGGGAAGGTATAGCCAGCCCAACTAGAGTGGAAAGAAATGACCATTAAAATAAAGAAACAAATAGACAAAAGCCCTGAAAGCTCTGAGACTACTGTACAGATGTTGATCAAAATGAATTTGAATATTTAGGGGAAATCTGTTTACAATAACTAGCTGACACAGAAACCTTGCCATAGAGAAAATTATGGCTTATGAAACGCACTTGACATTGGTGATTTTTTTTTGTTTTTTGTTTTGTTTTGTTTTGCTTTTGTTTGTTTCTTGTTGTTGTTGCTGTTGTTTTGGGGTTTTGTTGTTGTTGTTGTTGTTGTTGGGTTTTTGTGGTTTTTTTTTTTTCCTTTTTCGAGACAGGGTTTCTCTGTCTAATAGCTGGCCTCTAACTCACACAGATCCACCTGTCTCTGCCTCCCTAGTGCTGGGATTAAAGGCGTGTGTCACCATGCCCTGCTGACTCTGGTGGTTTCATGGGGGGGGGGGTATCAGATCGTCAAAGATCATTATAGTCTCATTATTTCCCCTGCACATCTTTAGGATCTTTTCCTCCCCTTTCATGGTTCCTTTTTAGTTTATGACCACCCTCATCCCCCAACACACACACACACACACACACACACACACACACACACACACACACACACACGAAGTTAAGCTTGGATTCTGCAAGGGGCGGGGGATACTTGTGATATGAAAGCAGGAGGCAGGACCATTTGAGAAGGAAGGGGATTGGTAAAGATTGGAAACAAAAAGACAAATGGGGGAGGGGAAATAAAATGGAGTGTAATGACACATATGTCTAACACATGTAATAAAACTCATTACTTTGTATAGTAACGTAAAAATCAGTTAAAACCATTTCCAAGGGCCTAGTGTTCACAATACTACATAAGCTGTTCTAGAATATTAGAAATGTTTAAAGGAAAAAGGCTTCCACTCATAATAACAAAAAGAAGATACTATAAACAGTAATAACCTAATAGGAACTATTTAAAATTCAGCTATGAATATAGAAAATTTAAAGGTTTTGTGGAGGACACAAACTAGAATTGAATGAGTATCCTAAGACAGGGTGGCTCAGTGTCATAGAGACAGCCATTGCCCCCAAAGAGGTAGGCAAACTTACAGTCACCCTGGTAAGTTAAATACACATATACATACATACACAATACATGTATACATACATACATACATACATACACAATACATACATACATACATAATACATACATACATGCATACACAATACATACATACATACATATACATATATACATACATACATACACAATACATACATACATACATACATACACAATACATACATACATACATACACAATACATACATACATACACAATATATACATACATATATAATACATATATTTGAAAAGAAAAAGCCTTTGAAAGATAGTATACTTACTTATTATTAAACATATTACTCTACAGCTAAAAAGATCAGGCACTATCTCATGAATAGATATCAAACTAGTAGCCTAAAGCAGGAAGTCAACAAATAAACTCCAATATACAGAGATTTGTTGAATGCAAAATACAATAACAGAGGTCATTAAAAGCATCGCATTATGTTAAAAAAAACTGTATGTGCATTTGTTTTTTAACAATGCCACTTTTAAAAACAGCCTGAAAACCCAGGATCAGTGATAAAACAGGACACATGCGTGAGGTTACTGTTAGCATCTTGCTCCTAATCACAAAACATTGGAAATTATCAAAATACCCATCCCTGGGAGAATGATTGACTAAGCTATGTGCATCCTCGCAAAAGAAAGATACAGAAGCCAACAAAAGATTCAGGAAGATAGCTGTTAACAGGAGTGACTTCCCAGATGGATTGTTAGATGAGCAAGGCCAGAGACAACTGAATTTCTGTCATCTGTCCGTTTTTATATCAGAAAAAAAAAAAAAGGCAGCGAGGGAGTCAACAAACCAGAAGCTAAGGGAAACGGCTTCGTGTCGGAGATGGAGGAAATGGGTTGGGAAGGTGAGGATGACGGACAAGGCAAGGAGCGAACACAGTAGGGAGGGTAGCTGTTCTATGTTTATGTTTTAATACAGTTTGAAACGAGTCAGGGTAGAGTAAAATAAAGCACAAACAAAAACAAAGGAACCCAAATTAATTTCAAATGAGCAACATTACCACACTGAAGAATGGAGAGACAGGGACTAAAACAAGTACATTACTAATTTTTATTATTATTATCTATTATTGCCAAGGATTGAAACTCAGGGCCTTACATAAATTTGACCACAGTAGTTTGGCCACATAGACTTATGCTAAAAACAACTGCTGAGCTCTAGCTGTGGGCTTGATTTTTGCTTTTTTCTTCTCTTTTTTTTATTTATTATTTTTATTTCTTTTTTATTTTATGGAATTGGGGTGTAGGCAATTCTAGACCACTTTCTGTGTGTGTTTCACAGTTGAACAAATAAGTAAAAACATACTGTGGGCAGTTACACTAGTTAGGTTCCTATTTCTGTGATGAAACACCACGACAAATGCAACTGTGGAGGTGAGGGCTTATTTCTGCTTACAGTTGTGGTCCATCTCTCAGGGAAGTCAGGGCAGGAACGAGGAGGCAGGAACTGAAGTACAGACCATCAAGAAATGTTCTGACTGCTTGCTCGCCCAAGCCTGCTCAGCCTGCTTTGTTATACAGCCCAGGAACACCTGCCCAGACGTGGCACTGCCCCCAAGGGGCTGGGTCTTCCCTCAAGGATCCTTAAATAAGAAAATGTACTACAAAGTTGCATACAGGCAGTCTGATGGGGGACGAGGAATCCCTCAGTTAAGGTTTCTTTTTCCCAGATGGTTCCAGCTCATATCAATTTGACCAAACACTAACCAGCACAGCAGTGGAGAGCTTAGAGAGAGGTCAGTCAGAGAGTTGACGGACGGGCAAAGAGAGGAAGGACAGAATGCGCCAAATGATGTTGCATGCTTTTTAATTGGCTGGCTGAAAAATAGAGAATTGAGTCTTATGTATGCATGCAGTGTGGTGTGTGTGTGTGTGTGTGTGTGTGTGTGTGTGTGTGTGTGTGTGTGTGTGTGTTAAATTGAATTCCACTTAAGAAAACTTGCCTTGGAAGTGAGGAAGATGGCTCAGGAGTTAAAAGCACGCTGTGGTCCTGCAGAAGACCCAAGCTTGATTTCCAGCACACATACCAGGCAGCTCACATCTCTTAAGACCTCCTTCACGGCATCACATGGCTCTGGCCACCATGGGCACCTGCACTCACGTGCACATAGTCACACATACACACACACACACACACACACACACACACACACACATGACTAAAAATAATAAGGATAAAGGAAAACAGTCTTGTTCGTCTGTCTGCCACTTAGGAAACAATTCACTCAGCGTTCGAATCTGCTCGCTTGTACGCAGCGACATTTGAAAAGTTTCAGTTGTTCTTCAGGGAGAACGAGAGTCTTGATCTGCAGGCGCTGAAGCATCAGGAGCCTGGTGAGTCTGCCCTCACGGCACATCTGACCGGGGCGACGAGGTTCCTCATCTCCCAGCTTTCTGTTCAGTGGTGCTCAGGGACACAACCAGCAGCCTGAAACACTTGGCCTGACGCAAGGCAACACTTGTCCGGGTCTAATATTCCATGGAACACTCGCTCCCTTTCCTCTCACTCTGCACTGTTTATTGGGTACTGTGGGAGGCAGTTCCTCGGTCTCCAGTGGCTGTCTATTGAGGCTGCCGTGAGTACCAAGGCTCTAAGACCTGTGTGCATTGCAAGGAGTTGGAAAGGATGTGGAATGCTTCCATTCCTGTCAGGCGAAGCTTCCAGAAGCTTTCTGTCTCAGAGATTCACGTTGCATTTTTCTTCTGTATTTCTTCTGCATTTTCTTCTGCATTTCTCCCACACTGAGACCTGGTGGGAAGGATCAACAACTCTTAGTGTTGAATTCAGGCCCAGGGAAAATCATCTCATTAAATTTCTTATTCTAATAGGAGGCTGGAGAGATGGCTCAGAGGCTAAGAGCACTGGCTGTTCTTTTATGGTCACATAGTGCACTCTTATACATGCAGTCAAAACACCTGTACACATTAAAAAAAGAAAGAAAGAAGAAAAGTAATCTATACTGCCCAGTGAACTTCCAGAAAAGGGGGTTTCTGAGTGGTAAAGGAATTAAGCACAGTTCACAGGATGCTATTTTCAAAGCATGAAGCACTTTAGATTTTTTAAAAATTTATGAACTGGCTTTATAGCAGTTTTATTTTCAAAAAATCTGGTTTTTATTTTATTAATTTTTTAAACATAAAGTACACCTATTCCAAATAACCATCTTAGTAATTTAGATCATCCAGTTCACAGGGGATTAAACCCTGGACCCGTGTACACACTGAGCTGCATCCCCAGCCTATGGCTTTCTTATTTGTAAGATTTATCTTGTGCAAAAAAGTAAGCGTTGTGCCACCTCCTCCTCCTCCTCCTCTTCCTCCTCCTCCTCCTTGACTGTAACTGTGTTTATTGATGGACCCAGGACCTCTGGGGAGGCTCTAGAAGGGAGGGGGGAAGGAGGAGATAGGGCATGTTGAACACTTTATGACAGAACTGCTTCTAGACCAGGCGAGGGGGGCAGTGAGGCCTCAGGCACACAGCCACACCCAGTCGCCCGCAGACAGAGGTGGATGACAGGCACTGTGCCTGCTTCTTACATGCCTTAACTTTCAAGACTCTGAGGAGCAAGACTCCTTTTTTTCAATGAATACTAGATTGTTAATGATGCCAAATGGGGCTCCACTTTAAAAACAAAATAATTAGGCAAGCCCGTTTCCACTGCCCTTTGGCTACAGTGTCACATGGCATGCTGGCTTTTTGTACTGGAATGAGTTCGAAGGGTTTCAAGGATGTGATGCCTTGTACGCCATGGCACAGCGTCACGGTGACAATAACATCATAGAGCCTGGCATGAGAACACAAAGTAGGGCTAATCCAAAAACCCAGTGTAATCAACGAGCTCATGTAAGGTAGCTAAGTTTTCAGAAACACCAGAAGATACAAGGTACTGAAAGACAAGCCTAGGGCTGTCGAGTTACAACTGTATTATAAAGAATGCTTTTTATCAACAACATGGTTAAAAAAAATGCATGGAAACCAGGCATGATGGTACATGCCTGAAATCGTAATATTTAGCAGGCTCAGGCAGGAAGTTTGTGAGTTCTAGGACAGCCTGAGCTACAGAGTAAGATGCTGCCTCAAAAACCCAAACTAATAATAATAATAATAATAATAACAACAACAACAACAACAACAACAATAACTCAAGAGTAGTTACCTTTCCACTGATCCCAGTGGGTTAGAAAAGGGTTGGCCCAGCAAGTCAACTAAGCTGTAGCAGATGGCTCCACACCCAGGAGGAAACGGGCCACACAAACTGGAGTCATGCAGTAAAGGACACAGGTGGAGAGGGACGGGAGTATGAAGACAGGGTAGGGATGTAGGAGGAGTGGGGTAGAGTAACAACGGTCAAAATGCATTATGTGACATTCTCAAGAAATTAATAAAGTATTTGTATTAAAAATAAACAATAAAACACTGGACGCCACACCCACAAAGTCTCACCAACTTGACAACTTAAACATAAGCTGAACAAGCACAACTAACAAGCCCATGAGGCCTCAACCCTGCACACAGAGCCACAGGCAACTAACACGCCAAGGTGGATGGGGAGCCCGTGGGGCCTCAACCCTGCACACAGAGCCACAGGCAGCTAACACGCCAAGGTGGATGGGGAGCCCGTGGGGCCTCAACCCTGCACACAGAGCCACAGGCAGCTAACACGCCAAGGTGGATGGGGAGCCCGTGGGGCCTCAACCCTGCACACAGAGCCACAGGCAACTAACACGCCAAGGTGGGTGGGGAGCCCGTGGGGCCTCAACCCTGCACACAGAGCCACAGGCAACTAACACGCCAAGGTGGGTGGGGAGCCCGTGGGGCCTCAACCCTGCACACAGAGCCACAGGCAGCTAACACGCCAACGTGGATGGGGAGCCCGTGGGGCCTCAACCCTGCACACAGAGCCACAGGCAACTAACACGCCAAGGTGGATGGGGAGCCCGTGGGGCCTCAACCCTGCACACAGAGCCACAGGCAACTAACACGCCAAGGTGGATGGGGAGCCCGTGGGGCCTCAACCCTGCACACAGAGCCACAGGCAGCTAACACGCCAAGGTGGATGGGGAGCCCGTGGGGCTTCAACCCTGCACACAGAGCCACAGGCAGCTAACACACACCAAGGTGGATGGGGAGCCCGTGGGGCCTCAACCCTGCACACAGAGCCACAGGCAGCTAACACGCCAAGGTGGATGAGGAGCCCATGGGGCCTCAATCCTGCACACAGAGCCACAGGCAACTAACACACACCAAGGTGGATGGGGAGCCCGTGGGGCCTCAACCCTGCACACAGAGCCACAGGCAACTAACACGCCAAGGTGGGTGGAGAGCCCGTGGGGTCTCAACTCTGCACATAGAGCCACAGGCAACTAAGGAATGCTGAGACTGAAATCATCTTCCCCAGGGAAGAGCACAACCAATTGGTTTTCCAATACCAAATGATCAGCTCTGAAAATAATACAAGTAACATTACACAGCCTGAGCTAGTTATATTTACCAATAAATATGCCTATGTATATAACAACTAATGAAAAAAGAAGTCATGAATTTGAAAGAGAGCAAAGAGGAGTATATTGGAAGGTGTAGAGGCAGGAAAGGGAAGTGGGAAATTATGTAAGTATTATAATCTTAAAATTAAAGAAATAAAAAAAACTATTGCCAGAACTGTCAACACACCTTCAATTTGTGAGAAACACAGTGTCTCTAAAGTGTAAGGCATAACAAGAGGCGCATCCAAAGTTAATTCACTCGTTATCTCCTTATGAGAGCCCAAAGACATGATGTTGACATCATAAAATAGTGGAGCTTTTATTATGAGAAAAGCGTATTCATAAGCATCACGAATTAACATTTTAGAATTACATAAAGCACTCTAAGTACAGCAATAGCATAAATACATAAATTTATTAATCTTAAATTTTCATTGTGTATGTTCATTGTAATGGTAGTATGTTTATTTTTACAATAGTATAAATACTTTTCAAACTAGGAAACACTGGACAATGAGAAAATACCCTCCCTGTCCCGCCCTCCCATTGCCCCCTGCCCTGTCTACCCTACTCCCCCTCACTACTCTCCCCCACCCTCCCATTGCCCCCTCTCCTATCTCCCTACCCCCTCACTATTCTCCTTTGTCTCTCTGAACAGTTTCCTTTCTACTTTCCTGTCATACACATATGACTTTGCATCTACACAAAGTCTGCAGGCCACCTAAGACACATGATATTTGTCTTTCAGAGACTGGCTTAGTTAGCTTAGTATGATGACCTCTAGTCATTTTCCTTCAGGTGACATAACTTCATTCTTCACAGCTGAAAAAAAAAAGCCACCAATATGTACAGCAATCTCATTTTCTTTATCCACTTCCGCTGCCAGACATCTAGGTTGTTCCGTAACTTAGTAGATTAGTAACATTGAGTGAGAGTGTCTCTGTGATGTGCTGCCTGGAATCCTTCAGCTATTATCCAAGGAGAGGTGGGGTCATTTGTAATCTTAAAAATCAAGGATGGTATATATATTAATTTATGTATGGTAGGTGTATATGACCTTGGCCTGGCTACGCTGTGACTGGCTTAGTTTACATTCCCACCAGCAGAGAGTGAGGGCTCCCACTCAGTCACATCCTTGCCAGCGTCACATCTGTTGTTTGTTGCTTAATGGCTGCCCTTCAGGCTTGGGTGGGTTTCAATGCCCTGTAGGCTGTTAAAATCTAGTGCGAGCAGTTCTATAATTTATGCCTCTTGTTTTCTGTAGATGTCAAATTCTTCAGTACCCAGCTGGAAAAGTATCACAAACAGCACAAGGACTCAGTAGCCCTGAGACCCACCAGAAACGTAGGCCTGCTGCTCATTGACACCAAGCAGCTGAAAGAAAAGCTAATCCCATCGCCACTGCGGTGCCTGGAGGTAACTGTGAGATAAAAAAGGATTCACTTATGTGTGTGTTCATGTGTGTGTGGTATGTGTGTGTGTGTGCACACGCGCACACACACATATGCGAATGAAGGATCACCATTATTATGGTAAGTTCAGCATTTGCAATACACAAAGATCAATGTATTGCATTTTTATTATTACAGTTTTTATTAAATATTTTACATATACATTTATATTATTACACATATATACAATAAATTACCTACAGCAAGAAGAACCATGAAACAATCAGGAATTATATAAATGTTACATTCATAGTGTTTTGACTATTCTTATTTGGCAGCCTTGAAGAAAACATCTCTCCTATCTAGGTGTGTCTAAAATTCTGAACGTAAATGAATATCTCATTATCATCAACTTAAAACATCTATCTAGACCTAAAAATATCTTAACCCCTAAACAGCTCGGCTTAACTGTAAAACTAAACTATCTGGTCTTCAACCCCATCAGAGACTTGAGAAGGAATAAAATTAATTATCTGAGTAGACAGGAAGTGCAGGTTAGCAGCTTCCCAAATGAGAAGATAACAGAGACAGTTTGCTGCCTGAACAGTCATGCAAAACTCTCTGTAACATTGGAGCATCATCTTTAGCCTTCTAGCCCAATATATCCGACAGACACATTTGTGAGGCAGGAACTATTGAGGACTTGCTTACCCTGTCTTGGCAGAGTTTGGCCGTCAACTCTGCCTGCATCCAACCTTGCCCATTTTTAGGCAGAATTCTGTCATGGGCAGAAACGAGGACATTTTGCCCAGTGGCTGCTTTGCCACATTTGAAGCCATCTCCATAAGGAGGTTCTTTGATATTCCTTATCGTCTTTGAGGTAGGCTGGGTACATTTACAATGAGATAACTTAACTCCTGCAATGTATTTCTTTTTAATGTGTGAAATATTTGGCAACACCATAATTAAAATGATAATAAGAGTAGGCAGCCAGGTGCAGTGGCACATGCCTGTAATCTCAGCACTTGGGAAGGCAAAGGCAGGTGGATCTGAGTTGCAAGCCAGCCTGGTCTACAAAGCAAGCCCAGGACAGCCAGGGCTACACAGAGAAACTCTGTCTCAGAAAAAAAAACAGGCACATAAGTATTTCTTTGACTGTAACATCATAGGGGATCCGGTGCTTTTTTCCTGGCCTCCTAGGGCACCGGCCACATACATGATGCACGTATATGCATACAAGGCAAGACATCTTTTTATGAAAAGATATAATTGAGACAAATACAAATTAATTTCAACAGTTATTCGTACAACCAAAACACCAAGCCAAAGAAAGCAAAACTCAAACTCAGGTGACTAGAAAACATATACATTCACAAATGTCCAGAAATGAGTGAACACCCAGTGTCCCTTTGCTGTGTCCAGGCCCTCGGTCTCTTATCCTCCTTTCTAAGCTCTGAAAGGAACATCACCTTGTGCTTATGAAATGGTGGCTGCAAGTTTCCACGGGCTATGTGCTTCCTTGTCTATATAAAATGAGAAAGAAGAGACTAGGGTTTTAAGTACTCACGTCCCTCAGCCTGCAACAAAAACTGTCACGGTCAGAGGTCCACCCTAATCCAGTTACTTTGTTCAAAAAACAAAAACAAAAACAAAAAAACAAACAAAAACAAAAACAAACAAACCAAAAAAAAAACCTTGCTCATATTCACCCTGGGATCAGTTAAACTTTATCTTTGTTCCTGAAAAGGAGATCATTTCTTCTAAACCATATGGTTGCTACTAAATAGGAAAACAGTGGACTGGGGCCTGGTGCTGAGGGGGGTCCTAATGTCCACTGCGTAGGACAAAGGAGCAGAAGGCATCCCCTGAGTGCTGTCAGAGCACTGAGCAAATCATCCCATAAGCTGTGTGCTTTGAACGGCTGTCAAAATCTGGCCTTGCCTTGGTTTCCATAGCTAGTCAGTGAGAGGTTGTCTTTGCACACTGCTGTTTCCCAAATACCTGCCAAGACTTCTTCAAATATGTAAGAAAGCAAAAGTACTCAATTGTTTTCGTCTTCTTTTCTGTTTCTTAGGTGCTAAATAGTATGCTTCCCCGTTTGAGCAAGAAGAAAGTGGATGCCATCATCTCGGAGGCGCAAGATGCAGAGTACAAACTCGAGTTCGCCCCAACTACCACCATAGAATATGTCAACAGCTTAGTGTTCCTTGACGAGATTCAGGAGCGGGTAGGTTGGCTGATCTCCAATGACCCAGTGTCTCAGGCCACGTCGTAGTAAGGGAAGCTGCATGACAGGACGAAATAAGAGATCCAGAGTCAGGAAACAGTTGCTAAGTATCAGACACCCTCTCGGGCATGGTAAATGATGCCGTGTGTCAACAGCCACTAAGCTTCACCTAGTTCTAATCACTCAGCAGGCCTCGCATGGAGTCTTACAGACCTCACACTTAGAATCCTCACAAATACTACATCTGAGGAAACAATCTAAAGTAGGCATTATCCAAGGTCACATGCATGTGGTAAGGCTGGGATCAAAATCTGAGTGTCTTTGATCACAAAACCAATATTCTCAAATGTAGTGTAGAAAACCAATATTCTCAAATGTAGTGTAGTCCTAATCTTGCAGTAAGTGGTAATGTGGATGTAGATTGTCATGGGGGGGGAAATCCTTTAGCCCTACACCTGCACAACAGCTCAGGTTTTTCTATTAAAAGCGGGGGGGGGGGGCGTGCAGGGGAGACTAGGGGGAGCAACTAACTTAAGTAGAGATAGCCTCTCTCTCTCTCTCTCTCTCTCTCTCTCTCTCTCTCTCTCTCTCTTTCTCTCTCTCTCTCTGCCTCTCTGCGTCTCTATGTCTCTGTCTGTGTGTTTGTGTGTTTGTGTGTGTGTGTGCATCCATCTCCTGTGTGTACCTCTCTTGCTTGCTTTTTCCCTGAAAACTTGATTTTCCCCTGCTAGGCTCTTCTTGGTGACAGCAATATAACATTTGGCTCCAGTAATTAATTTTTTCCCCTAAACTCATTGCTCTCAGTTTGGCTTTGAAGTAGCTATAAATCACTTTCTACGACATCAGACTTCGAAGAAGTGTCACAGAGTAAAAGGTGGCTCTGTGTTATTAACAGAGCTAACAGTAAAGCCCCCTCCACATGCCTGCAGAAGCAGCATCCTTGTTTATTTGGAGAACAATCCCTTCCCAAAGAGGCAGGTAGTTGTGGTTTTTTGACTCAGACTTGCCGCATCCATTGATGATGAAAGATGTCAAAGATTTATCCTTGCATGTGCACTGTTGTGTTGGGACGAAGAGCCAGACCTTAACGTGACCTACTCTACACAAAAATGGAATCCTCGTTTAAGGGTTCAGAGCTGTTGTATGGAAGCTCCCCTCTTCCATCACATGTGTAACCAGGTTCTGAATCCTCTCAGGGGCAGAACAGGAGAGCTACACCCCTCCCTCTCATCTGGTCACTCCACTACTCATTGGGGGTCATTTCCGGTCCCTTCCTCCAACAGACTTGCTGTGCTGTGCTTCATGGTGTAGTGGCAAACATGGCCACCAGCAGCTCCCCAGGGGCAGGTGTAAGTCTAGCCAGCCACCAAAAGAGATAGGCCTGATTTTTCATGTAGAAAGAATTGTATCTGTCTATAACTAGCTTCAGGTGCTGGATACTTTGTTGACAGCCAGCCAAGCTCATAGGAGTAACTTAGAAAATGGAAAACCGGTGCTGGAGAGGCGACTCTAAAGTTAAGAGGCATGGCTGCTCTTCCAGAGGACCTTAATTTGCTTCTGATCACATCAAACAGCTCACGACTGCCTGTAACTCCAACCCCAGAGGATCTGGACACCAGCTTCTGGATGATACTTACATGCATGTATACACATACACACACACACACGCGCGCGCGCACAGCAAATAAAATAAATTGATAATAAAAGAAAAGAAAGTGCAAATGTATTCTAAGTTTGTCTGGGGTTTTCCAGACACTATGGATAGATAAAAGGATGAGGCGTGGGGACACGAGGAAACAAAGGCCTCTCTTCTCTCCAGAAGCTTCGCAAAGGGGCCGGACCTCCAGCAGAGCAGAGCCTGGCTGTTCCTCAGAAAGGCACATCCTTGGGCCCCTGCCTAGGTCTCATAAATCAGAAGCTCTGGAAGGGGCAAAACAGCCTGTGGGAATGCTCTTCCCAAGGCTGTTGTCCGTCAAGCTACAGGCAGAGACCCCTTCTCCACCAGCCTCCCTGCAGCTAGTGTCCACACAAAAGCAGACAGTGGGCATCACATTTACAGCTCCCTGCAGTCAGTGTCCACACAAAAGCAGACAGTGGGCATCACACTTGCAGCTCCCTGCAGTCAGTGTCCACACAAAAGCAGACAGCGGGCATCACACTTACAGCTCCCTGCGGTCAGTGTCCACACAAAAGCAGACAGCGGGCATCACACTTACAGCTCCCTGCAGTCAGTGTCCACACAAAAGCAGACAGTGGCCATCACACTTACAGCTCCCTGCAGTCAGTGTCCACACAAAAGCAGACAGCGGGCATCACACTTACAGCTCCCTGCGGTCAGTGTCCACACAAAAGCAGACAGCGGGCATCACACTTACAGCTCCCTGCGGTCAGTGTCCACACAAAAGCAGACAGCGGGCATCACACTTACAGCTCCCTGAAGTCAGTGTCCACACAAAAGCAGACAGTGGGCATCATACTTACGGCCAACTCCTCTTAGCTGTGCTCAAGGTCTGTGGGAGCTGGGGTCTCCAGGTCCCGACTGAGAACTTGGCGCCTTCTATTATCCTGTGGTAGAGCTGGGAGTGAGGAATTTGCAGAGCCATTTGTTCCCAGAAAATTAGGGAACACGGGAAATGCACTGTCTGTCCACTGAAAGTAAACTATCAAAGGTGCTGAGTACTATTTGGGATGCAATAAAATATTTTAGTGAATTATAGTGAAGCATCACCGTAGATCTGGGTTCTGGACCTGTGACCCAGGAATGTGGCCTGTCCACACTTCAGGCGACTGCTGCTCAGTGTGTGCCCCCTGACACTCAGATGCAAGCAATCACAGCAATATATGGTCTTAGAAGCCAGGTCTCACTGTTTAATGCAGCAAAGAACAGAAAGTTGGGAGAGAAAGGCTGATTTTACTTTCTACGACTGCAGTCAGCTCTGGCCATGTACCTCCTGGTTCAATTGCCCAACAACCTGTACTGTAGCAATGCTTGCATTTACCATGTGATCAGCTTCAGCTAACTAGATGGCCATGCCAGATGCACTCATATGTTGACCATTAACACGTTGACGTTCATAATTCATAGAGGCACCTCCTAGTAGAAAACACTACTGCTCCACTGTGTTTCATGACCTATTTTTTTCTTTTAAATTTTAATTTATTATTATTTGTTCAGATTGCATCCCGAATGTCATACCTTCACTTGTATCTTCCCATTCCCACCCTCCCTTCCTCCCTCTTCTGCCCTATTCCCCTCCCCTAGACCTCCGACAGAAGGGCACCTCCTCCCCCACCGTATGACCACAGCCTATCAGATCTCATCTGGATAGCCTGCTTAGCTCTCCTCTGTGCCCACCAGGCCTCTCCGCCAAGGGGAAGTGATCAAATCCCGGGGGGTGGGGGCGCAAGGGCGTCACCAGAGCTCATGAGCGATGTTTTTGTTTGTTTGTTTAGATTGAAAGCCTGGAGGAGGAAGGGAACACCGTGGTTCAGATGTACAAGCTCATTGAACAGTATCAGGTGCCCACACCTCCTGAAGACTTTGCTGTTTTTGCCACGATGAAGCCGTCCATCAACGCCGTGCGGAACGCCATCGACAAGTCGGTGGGTGACCGAGAAACCAGCATTAAGCAGTTTTGTCTGCACCTGGGGCGAGATCTTGAAGATCTCAACAACGAAGTGAATGAAGTCAAGCTGCTAGCACAGGTGAGCAGATCGTCTCAAATAATCCATCCAGTTTCCAGCATTCGGGTAGGGTTTACAGTGTGCATCAATCGTTATGTATATGTTATAGATTACATTAAGCTAGTTAATCTATCCATCACATTACATACTTGTTATTTTGTGATGAGAACTTTGAAATTGTTCTTCAAATTACTTAGAGACTAGATTTCATTTCAAAAAGTTTTTTTTTCTTCTTTTATTCTAAACAATTCTTTAAGCTGCTATTTAAAACTTAAGCATTTCCAAATCTCTCTTTTAATGTACTGAATGAAGTCCAGGGCACTGTGAGCCAAGTCTGTGTCTAACATTCAGTTCTCGTCCTCCTGGCTGGTATTTAGGATTTTGAAATCAGTGTATTTACTGCTTGCTAACTCATTTTGTAGCTGATGTTGCAGTGTAAAATTTGTTGAGGATAGTGGCATATTCCTATAATACTAGGCATAATATAAACTGATAAAGAGGAATAGAGATTATCTGTTTAATTTGCACCTTTTTATGGAAAAGCTTCATAAATTAGACTGCACATCTAGATGATTCTTAACTAAAATGTTCCTGCGAGCATAATTTTTAATGACTCATTGTTTTATTATCATTGGCTAAATCTTAGCCTAAGAATTGTAAAACCATAACAGAATTTTGAAAATAGCACAAGTGCTCACCAATAGAAGATTAATAAAATATATTTATCTAGATACCCTGAAATGAACATAGTGCATTAACAGCTACAATATTCATTTGTATTAACATGGAGACATTGAAACCAGCTAACACCATATGCATACTGTTAGGCAAACATGGTTCTAATAACTTGCTATTGTTGTTACATTTATATTGAGGCTTTTTGAAAAAAAATTCCAAATAGACCAGATGTAAATGACTACAGAAATTATAAGCTTTGGTGAATTATCAGGAAGTGAGCACATTCGTGTTCTTCTACCAAGAACTATTGCATTACTAGTGTCCTTGAGTTCTCACTGTAACCCTTTCTTTACCCCCAAAGTCAGCTATTGCCCTGAATCTTGCTGTCTTAAAATCATGCAGTGCTTTCTTGTGTTCATAGCACTGTGTGTGGATGCAGTTAATGTATGTTTATTGCTGTATAGTATTTCATTGCATCGCACGTGTTAAGCATCCATTCCACAGTTGACAGACATTATCTAAAGCATTTTACAAAAGGAAAAGAATGCTTCTAGAAGCCATTCTACATGTGCTTGTGTGTTTGATTTATTTTTCAGAACACGTGTAAGTTTTTTCACATTTCACAGAGAAGAAGGTAAGATATGGGGGGAAGTTGCTCAGGGTCACAAAGAGGTGGAGCCAGGACTCAGGCACAGGCAGTTGTTTTCATTGGTTACCGTAGCTGGCAATTCCTGTCCCGTGTGCTGTGCTGTGCGCACTGCAGGTCATCAAAGCGAGAGTCACTATCAAAAGAACAAAATGCCAGCACATGCCTCGCGTGTGACTGTGGGTATCACTAACCAGTCCATCTTCTGTGGGGGGGTTTAAATAGATTCCCTCTCATTCTTGGGCAAAAAACTATCATCTATAATTTACTGCACAAATAAGACCATTTGCTATCAAGACACCCCACCCCACCCACACACAGACATACACACTCACACTGATGGGGGCACGTCGGGGAGGAAAACCTAAATGTGAAAGCCAGTGGTGACTGGAAGAATTTGTAAGCCAGATGTTTGAAGGCCATATTGAGAAAGTCATGCATTATTGGGGCTGTGGGATCTGGCAAAACTGATGGCTTATAGCAATAGGAACTAGCACGGTGCTTAAGGAAACAGGAAATTCCATTAGCCAACAACTACCTGAGAGTGCCAGGTCCATCCCAGTCATGACAAAGGCACCAGTGCCCACATAAGATGCTTCTGCCATGACAATTCCATTGGCGTTTTCTAATCTAGGGCACACTGCCATTTTAATGCAAGGCCACACTGGGCAGGAGATGGATTAGCTAGCCCCTAAGTAATGACTATAAATTCTTAGGTTTTCTCATTTCCTCAGATGCTGTCAAACCCAATTGGAAGTTTCTACTTTGTTCCTAAACCATTCTATGCCCATTTTCTGGGCTTTCAATGCCCAAATGTCAGTCAGATACTTGCCTTAAGATATATGCCTTAGTTTATGTATTCCTATTTTCTCTTTTCTTCTTTGTGATTACACATATACATATTGTACCATATTATGAATTTTACATGTTTTAGGCAATGTGTATATAATTTCATAGTTCCTGGTTCTAATTCCCATAGTTTTGGGTATTTTATAAATTATGTAATAACTAACCTGTCTTGTTATTGTTCTATTGCTGTGAAGAAACATCATGACCAAAGCAACTCTTATAAAAAAGAACACATTTAGTTGGGGGCTTGTTTACAGTTTTGGAGGATTAGTCCATTATCTTCATGGCAGGAAGCATGGCAGCAGGCAGGCACAAGATGGCAGGCAAGCAGGCACGAGATGGGTGATTACATCCTGATCCAGAGAGAGGGAGAGAGAGAATAAGTGTCTGGGACTGACACAGGCTTTTGAAACCTGAAATCCCACCCCTCATTTATGTAGCTCCTCCCATAAGGCCACACCTCCTAGTCCTTCTAATCCTTCTCCAACAGTTCACCAATTGGGGACTGAGCGTGCAAACATATGTGCTTATGGGGCTGCTCTCATCCAAACCGCCGTAAGAGCCAGTTGGGAAGGCAGACATCCTTGATGAAGCCTTGGAATAACTTTAAAGTGCTAAAGGGGAAATGGAGTCTTGTTACAATGATGCCTGGTGTGGCAGGCAGCAAGGTCCCTCTCTCTACCCTTTGTTTCTCTCCAAGAGGCCAAAGAAACTACTGCTTCTCTTTGCCAACAGTGGCACATAAACTGAAAATTCACTATTATGCCTGGTCCCCACATTTCAATCCTGGAGATAGCCATAAAGCTATTTTCTGTCTCCTAGTAAGTGAAGACTTTCATGGGACACGCCATTTGGGCTAGTGTCCAATTATAAGTGAGTATATACCATGTGAGTCTTTCTGCTTCTGGGTTAACTCACTCCGTATGATCATTTCTAGTCCCTGGTGGCACTCAAAGAAAGAATAAGCAGGCTACCAAGATGAGACTTGAAAGCCTATGACCACATAGTGGGGGAGGAGGTCTCCCTCAGTCATAGACCTAGGGGAGGGCAATAGGGTGAAAGAGGGAGGGAAGGAGGAATGGGAGGATACAAGTGAGGGGATAACAATTGACTTGTAATCTGAATGAATTAATTAAGTAAAAATAAAAAATTTTTAGAAAGATATTTTCTGATGGTAGGTCATAAGCACTCCGACACAAGCACCCTTTTAAAAGGGTCTCAACATAGCCTATGCAGAAAGAATTCTGCATAGAGGTTAAGAAGGTTCTAAACAGGCCTTGTGGGTTCGTTCTATTAGCACTAGATCATACTGTTTTAATCTAGGCACACTTCAGTGCAATAATTTATGCATCAAGTGTGTTTACATAATAAATTCTAAAGACAAACCCCAAAGGCCTAGGTTTACAAAGTCCCATGATAGCCAAACACCTGAAAAGTAATGGCCAAGGGAGGTGCGAGGCTTTGTACTCCGTTCCCCATGTCTCACTCTGTGTCTCTTCATCTGTCTCCATATGACAGCTGACGTACAAATATCTCCCCAAGTTCCAGGGACCACGCTGATAAATTAACTAACTCCAAGGAGGGGTCGTGGGAACCTCACTTAGAGGCACAGGCAAAGCCATCTGGGCCTTGCAGTTGGCTTCAGAAGGAGAGCAGCCTCGGGAGGGAGGGAGCCCTCTGCCTGTGGCGTCCAGATGTCTCTAGATAGATAGCAAATGAGCTGATGGGTGCTCAGCTGGGCTGGGGGCTGCCCTGCAGCAGCTCGGTTTGCTCAGAGGGGAACTCACACCTGGTACCTGGAGCCAGTGTTTGCTACTTTGTAGGTTCCTTTTTTTTTCTCTCTCTCTCTACCACCCTCCTCCACCTTTATTAGCCCCTAACACTAGATGGTAAAGGGAAAAGAGGGTAGAGAGAAGGGGCGGGGCGATGTTATCATTAGACTGATTCCGGCTGCCTAGGGGCGTGGAGTTCCTTGAGGCAAATTTCATTCACTATTGGGATATCTCATTTCTTCTTGTTGTTTCTTTGCACACAACTACGTAACAAATAGCATCCAACAGCAGCCAACTACCAACTGGTCACCAACAGCATCTCCACCTCACAGATCCCTAGCATTTATATACCCTCTGAAAAGTTCCCAGAATTCCAAACGTCACACACTCACAGAAACTATCTGCGGCTGGCAAATCGTGCCCCCCTCAGAGCACCAGGCAAACTGTAGTCAGCTGCTGTTTAAGTGGCCTCTTAGCCCCGCACCAGAGATTAAGACAAAAACAAATTTCCATAATATTTCTTTGCCTTTTTTAAAAAAAGAAACCAAAATTGCAAAGTTCTCACTACAGGTATCAGAAGTATTCTGTGAAAAAATACTAGAAGAATCTGACTTGCCTTGCTGTCTCTCTTAACTCAAAGCGTTTTCATTGCCTTGTTTTCAAAAGGAATTTTTGTCTGTATCACAGCCTTCTCTCCTCTGCCACATTCACATCTCCACAGCTGAAGTCTTGTTTGTTTCCAAGTAGGAAATGAAAGAGACTGTATGAGGTTCTGTTTCTATCATGATGGGAGGAGGAGCACGCATGAGCCATGATGGGGGGAGGGGCACGCATGAGCCATGAAGGGGGGAGGGGCACGCTTGAGCCATGATGGGGGGAGGGGCACGCATGAGCCATGATGGGGGAGGGGCACACATGAGCCATGATGGGGGGAGGGGCACGCATGAGCCATGATGGGGGAGGGGCACGCATGAGCCATGATGGGGGAAGGGGCACACATGAGCCATGATGGGGGGAGGGGCACGCATGAGCCATGATGGGGGAGGGGCATGCATGAGCCATGATGGGGGAAGGGGCACGCATGAGCCATGATGGGGGAAGGGGCACACATGAGCCATGATGGGGGAGGGGCACACATGAGCCATGATGGGGGGAGGGGCACGCATGAGCCATGATGGGGGAAGGGGCACGCATGAGCCATGATGGGGGAAGGGGCACGCATGAGCCATGATGGGGGAGGGGCACACATGAGCCATGATGGGGGGGGCAGGGCACCCATGAACCATGATGGGGGAGGGGCATGCATGAGGCAGGGCACTCACATATGCAGGTCAGAAGACATCTTGTGCCTTCCCTTCACTGTGTGAATCCCAGGGACCAAACCCCAAGTCATTAAGAGTCTGCCATTGTCCACTGAGCAATCATGCTAGCCACTTTCTGTTTTAAAACAGTGTTATGTTCCTACGTAATGTTTTTTTCTACAATTTTCTATTTCTTACTGTGATGATATATAATGTTTAGAAAAAAACACAACCATTTTTAGTACAGTGTCTAGGAGTCAGAGAGAAAAGAGAATTAGGGAAAATGCGATTTTGGAAACACGTTTATTGGCTCACATAATCTTGAACAAGTAAACCTGACTAACCAGAACCCACGTTGACTTTACAGGACCCACAGATTTTGGATGTTACTGCTGACCAGGAGAAAATAAAGCTGATGTTGAGTGATCTGCAGTCTGTCCTGGATGACCTTCAGAAACGTGCCTTTCAGTACAAATCCTACCAGAAGAATTTCAAGGTAGCCACGGCTGTTCGTGTGTGCCTCTGGAATGCACACATAGAGATGTATTTACGCATCAGTGCTTTCAGCAAAGTGACCAGAACCGCTCAGTGGACAGTTGTGTGCTGGTCAGTGTGCCACAAGCACCAAGGGAGATGAGTGCACAAGAGGGCTGCAGACTTAGCAGGGAAAGTCGGCTATGACAAGTGTAAGGACCTGAGTTTGGGTTTCCACACCAATACCTGAGTAAGAGCCAGATGGATGTAGCAGCCTGCCTGTCATCCCAGCGATTGGGAGGTGGTGACAGGGTATCCCTGGGGCAAGCTGACTAGCTGGACCAGAAAACTTAGCAAGTTCTGGGTTCAGTGCTTCAAAATATCAGGCAGAGAGCACTCAGGGAACATGTGACATCACCATGGCTTTCTTCACAGCTCTTCCTAGCCCACACTGCCTTCTGCAGCTGTCAGTCATCTGATAAGAGCAAAAGCATGAATGGCTTTGATGGCGTTAATGGAAGACAAGGCTAGCATCCCTCCCCATTTCATTTTGTGTTTCTATTGCTGTGAAGAGACACCATGGCCATGACAACTCTTATAACAGAAAGTATTTCATTAGGGCTGGCTTAGCCCATTATTGTCATAGCAGGAAGCACAGAGGTGCACAGGCAGACATGATGCTGGAGAAGGAGCCACAAGTTCTACATCTGGATTGACAGGCAACAGGAAGAGAGAGAGAGAGAGAGAGAGAGAAAGAGAGGAGAGAGAGAGAGACAGAGAGAGAGAGAGACAGAGAGACAGAGAGAGACAGAGAGAGAGAGAGGAGAGAGAGAGACCCTGAGCCTTGCTGCAACATCTGGAACCTTAAAACCCACCCTCAGTGACACCCTTACTCCAGCAGGGTTGCACCCACTCTTAACAAGGCCACACCTCCTAATAGTGTCACTCCCTATGGCCCTCTTGGGGGGGGCATTTCCATTCAAACCACTACACCCCTATGTCAGAGCTCTAGTTTAATCACAGAATCTAACACCTTCTGTCCAGTCAGTTCAAGGGAAGTTTCCTGACATCCAATCCAAAGCAATCTTTATGTGATCTCTCACGGAAACACCTTCAGGAGCAGGAGAGGTGGCTCGGCAGTTAAAAGCACTTGCTGCTCTTCCAGAGGACAGGACGTCGGTTCTCAATTCTCGGCGCACACAATGGATGGTCTATAACTCCAGCTCCAGGAAATTAGATGTCCTTTTGTGACCTCAAAGGACATCTATAACACATATACACACACACACACACACACACACACACACACACACATATCATCATCATCATCATCATCATCATCATCATCATCATAAAATAATAAAGTAGTAAAAATCAGTCTTTACAAAAAGAAACCACCTTCAGGATATGTGCCTTCTTCCTATCTACAAGGTTTCTCTGCAGTCCATGTGGATAGAAACAGAGCAGTTGTTCTAACCTCACCTCCCTCCACGCTCCCCTCCAACAGCACCACAAACACGTGTTCCTCCTCCACCACCAAAGCATCGGAGCCCTGGGGGAAAGCAGTCAGTCTGAAGACTCATCTATTGACCCCCTAAAAGACCGAGATCCAGAACTGCATGCCCACGGTGCTCTTCCAATGAGGGTCCTGTTCAGAATGTGTAAGGCATAAGGACACATCATGAGTTATATTTTTGTCACTCGAATGAGAAGCTGCACTGTACCGAGAATTCCGTGGGTTTTTTTTTTAAAGACAGATTTATTCCAGTATATTTTTTTGTGCCAGGGGTTTTTGTAATACTCATTTGAGGAACATAAATGTTTTGTAGATTGAGGCTTCTCAAAGTCGTTCTGAACTCCTGGGATCAAGCAATTCTTGCCCTTAAACTTTCTGCATAGCTGGATTTAAAGGAGTGCCACCAGGCCTTGTGGTACCTGGCTTCTGCCCAGTCCTACATCCCAAGGGCTAGCCTACGAGGTCTACTTTATCCCAGGCTATTTCCTTGATGTCTTCAATTGCTTCAAGATGCTTCAATTGCACATCCGTGGGGTTTTTAAGGTCACTCCCTTTCCTTCTCTTTTCCCATTTAGGGCCCACATTCTTTCTTCCAGGAAATCATAGCAGCAAGAGCTACCTGTAGGACCGCAGAGCCCTTCTGCCTGAACGCTAAGCCTGCGTCTTGTTTCTTGTACTTTAAAGGTGGAAGTGTCCAAGTTTGATGCTTTGGAAGAAGTTAGTGCTGAACTGAAGCTCAAACAGCTGCTCTGGGATTCCTTGTCTGAGTGGGATAAACTCCAGCAGGAGTGGCTGCAGGTAGGAGCAGAACAGCTCTCGCCCTCAATGAAATGCGTACTTCAATGCTCAGAAAGTTGAGTTCATGTATCTGCCATGGGGAAAAAAAAGTTAGCTATGATGGCATTGAAACTAGGACACAAGACAAAAATAGCTTTACATCCTTGTTCATATTTCATGTTTTTGCATTCCAAAGGAATTCATGTGTGTGATCCGTTTGGGGAGGTGGTTATGAAAGCTGCGCTTTCTCCTTTATTCCACTGGCCGTTCGTTGTCAGTAGGAGCTAGATGAGGCTTCTTGTCACTGAGCCCATTTATCACACTGACCCACTTAGAAAAAGTGGGGGAGAGGTTTTGCAACCTGAAAGTTTCCATTTTGTTCTTCCTTTTAAAACGACGTCAAATTACTCCATCACCGTGTTATTTGATGTGTAAAGTGGATGGCTATGCATAATGTAAAGTACAGTTGTATGAAAACCTAGCAGCCTGCTGGTTAATTGCAAGAGGCCCTTTGTCACTAAAGGCTATGAAGCAAAAAATTTCCTTATAAGGCAGAGTTCCTGACTCCTTTGTTTAAGAGGGCTGCACGATGCAAGTGTCCAGGGACCACACGACACAACGTCTGACTGCGGTGTGACTTCTAAACACGGTGCTGCTGTGAAACACACCGGTGTTCTTGAGGACTGTCAGGGTTTGTTTGTGATTTTCCTACTCTAGGTATCTGTTAGTTTAGGCTTCTTCTTGCCATTGATGGAAGGAGTCCGTTTTCTTTACAGTGGTAGGATAGACTCAGAGGAGCAACCGCAGAAGTGGACTCTCTTGTCTGCGGTGTCTAGTACGGCAGCCACCATAGCTTTGCATCAAGGATCTACCCTTATTCAAAACTTGAAAGGGAAGCAGAAGACATGACCACCTTCAACCGTGATCAGCTTTTTAAAGTATCACTCTTTAAAGTATGACAGGAATGAGGAACAAATACTGTGTACGCCTGGTGCTTCCTGCCTGTTGTAGTGCCTGTAACTAGAGGCCACATGTCTGAATCAAAACCCAAACACGCAGGCAATGTTTTCCAGGTAATATTCCAAGTGATGGGAGAGCCAGTGAGGCGTTTTTTTATTTTTACTTTTAATTGAGTCTCTGGGTTTCACATCATGCACCCCAATCCCCCTTGTCTCCCTGTCGCCTCACATCTGCCCTCTGCCCTTGCAACCTCCCCCTTAAAAAAAAGAAGCACACACACAAACAAAAAATAAACAAAACAAAGCATAGGAAACATCTCGTCATGGAAGATATAGTGTGTCACAGTGTGTCTCACGGTATCCTGACATCCTTACTTGCAAATGTTCATTGCAATGAGTCATTGGTCTTGTTGGAGTTCTCTGACTTCTCTGACAGCCATCAATACTGGATCCTTACTGGGACTCTTCCCAGTTATCCTGTTGTTACTGTGTCATGGAGATCTTGCCATTTCACGTACCCCAACACTTCACAGATGATATAGATTTTAGGGTGGACCAACTCAGATCTGGGCCTAGGTGGTAGCTGAGCTAGCAGCCCACCAGCTCTCCCTTAACTGCACCACCAAGCAGGCTCTCCAGCAATGTTCTAGCTAGGCCACCCAAAGCCACCAAAGGCAGGAGGTAGGGTCAGCTCTCCTCCTGTTCTCATGTCCTAGGAATGGGCTCACCTACACCCACACCACCAAAGCCAACTCCACTGGCTGCCCAGTCAAGGCTCAGTGTCCACACTCCCAAGTGCTGCAGCCGGTGAGGGACTGGGCCAGCTCTCCTGAACTCACACCCTCAGGGCTGGTTCACCCATACCTTCACCATCAGAGCCAGCTCTATTGTGTTGCCCAGGCAAGATAAAGGGCCCTCTCTCCTAAGTTCTATAGCCAGTGAGGGGCCAGTATGGCTCTTCAGCTCCGATGAATTCAGGGCCAGCTCTCCCAAATACCAGAGGTGATGAGGGGCAAGGCAGAGGGGGTATCATCCCCTCTTCCACCCCACCCTGGCAGACCAACTCTCCCTTGATCTTGTCCTCAGGGATGACTCAGCCATGCCCCACCCACCAGGTACAGCTCCACTGTGCTGCCCAGGTGAGGCACAGGGCCACTTTATCTTGACTGCCACAGCCATTGAGGGGTGAGGCCAGTTCGGCCCAGACCAGGGATGTTCCCATAGTCCTTAATGGTAATATGAGGATCACAGTACTGCACTTTATAATGAAGGAGACAAAGCTATGAAAAGAATTAGCAGTTGACATTATAAATGGCTGTTTCTAAGCCTACAGCTTTGATCTGGTTTAAATTTTTAAGTGCCAGGAATATTCAAATGAAGTTAAGCTTTTATACTACTTTAAGCTTGGCTTTTTTTCCTTTTTTAAAATTTTTCATTTTAATTTTATTAATTTATTCAGATTACAACTCAATTGTTATCCCATCCCTTGTATCCCGCTTTCACCCTGTTTCCCTTCCCTAGGTCTAAGACCGAGGGGGACCTCCTCCCTCACTATATGGTCATAGGCTATCAAGTCACATCTTGGTAGCCTGCTTATTCTTTCTTTGAGTGCCACCAGGCCTCCCCACCAAGCGGAGGTGATCAAATATGTAGCACCCAAGTGCATGTCAAAGTCAGTCCCCGTTAAGCTTGACTCTAATCATGTGTTTTAACTTTTTTTTCCCCACAGTCTAAATTTGACTGTTTGGATCCAGAAGCCCTAAACAGTCAAGTTAGTAAATATGCTAAATTTGTGACACAATTGGAGAAGGGCTTGCCACCCAACAGTGTGGTGCCCCAGCTCAAGCAGAAGGTGGAGAAAATGAAAGAAAAGGTAAGATGACTGGGAAATCATTACAACCGAACTCAGACGCCCTGGTTGGTTGGTTGCAAGAAAAAGAAAGAACAGTCCGCTTTGTCTTTCTCAGCAACTGGTAAAATTGCGCAATTGAGAATGGTGATTAGAAGAGATGCTCGGGGCCTGTTGAGGCCAGGATGCTGCTGATGTTCTCGGCGCATAGGCAACAGATGGGGCTCGTGCAGACAGCCACGCCCATTTGCCCTACTGCTCTGCACAGCTAGGCACTGTCCGGATGTACTAAGTGTGAAAAAGTCTGGGAAGCAGATAGTGTGTATAAACGGCTAGACTGAAACTTTGCACTGGAGCCAAGGCAGTCCTTAAATAGGGTAAAGGATGAGGTGGGGCTGGGTAAAAGGCACTTGCAGCCAACTCAGAAGTTGACCTTCCCATACTGAACTTGCCTGCTTTCTCCCATTTCCGTTGAGACCCCTATTAAATTCCTTGCAGTGGATCTACGTGCTCTGTTCCCAGTACATGCACCGTCTCTGAGTTTGATCCTGTTCACTGTTGACTGTAGGGTGTGTTCTGTGGGAGTCATTTTGCTTTTTGCTGTGTGCCTTTTCCTGTGTCTTGGTCGGCTGTTGTTGAAACCCAGACATCTTCTGCAGCAGTGAGTGATTCCTGAGGTCGGTGACTTGCAGTCTTGGAGCTGAGCGTTAGTTTTGCTCTGTTTACTTTTTTGTTTGCCATGTTATAACTCCAGTTGGGAGTTCAGCCGCGTTAGATCTGACACTGTGACTATTTGCCTCCCTGCCCCCTGGTTTCTTGTGTTCTAGTGACACCTACTATTACCTTGTGCATGAGCTGGGTCCCAGAGGCTGTTTCCAGGTCCTTTGTGTGTGTGTGTGTGTGCGTGCGTGCGTGCATGCATGCACGCGCGCCCAACTGAGAACCAGTTTCCGGTAGCTTTCTATTCTACACTGCATTCTTCTTACATGACAAATGGCAGCAGCCTGGTGGGAAAGGTGCAGACCCCGTGATTAGTTCCATTCTGGGTGTTCCATTCTTGCTGTCTGTTCTAGTGTTCAGAGAAGCATGTGACTACCAGGTTTACCCAAATTTTGAAGTAGTTTGCTGCCCTGAAACTCACCGTTCTCGGTCTTTAAAAAAATTTCTTCATTTGCATTTTTCTTCTGAATTTTCTTTAAGATAGGTATGTTTTCAACTCTCTGTACTTATACATGGAAACCATGCCCAAGGTGTTTTGATAAATTCCACCCACCATCTCTCCCTTCCAACTTCTCCCAGACTCCCCATCACATTGCCTTCCCAACCTCATGCAGTCTTTTTCAGACACTGAGTCATTTATCAAATGCCACCAGTACGTTGATGGGTCTAGGGCCACCCAATGTTGCATGAGTGACCTACACAGGGCCACATCCCCGAAGAACCCTTATGAGGCCTGCTCCCCAAAGCCAGCAGCTACCAGTGGCTCCTTAGGGAGTGAGTGGACATCAGGAGCCCCTCCCCCATCTGTGCTGTGGTGTTTACAGGCTTGGTCATATACAGGTCTTACACATGTTGTACTTTTTACAATTAAAAACAAAACGCAGCACCTCTGAACATGTCCATTTCCCAGCTCCCTGTGATCATTGACTTGAGGAACCCAACCCTGAAATCTCGGCACTGGGCAGCCATTGAACAAACCGTTGATGCCCAGCTAGTGGACGTTGAAATCCCGTTGACCCTAGAGAGGCTGTCTGAACTACACGTCTTTGACTTTGGTCAAGAAATCCAGGACATATCTGGACAAGCTTCTGGGGAGGCTGCCTTAGAGACAATTCTTAAGAAGGTAATTCAAGGAAAAGCCAGGGGGTGACGGTGTGTCCCTTTCATTTCAGCATCAGAGAAAGGGAGAAAGGTAGGTGAATCCTTGGGGCTTGTGAGCCAGCCAGAGTAACCTACTTAGAAAGTTCCAGAGAATGAGGCTGATCTTTGGCCTCCACATGCATATGCACATGTGTACAAGGTTGACTAATAGGCAAATGCACACATGGAAACACACACAGATATATACATACACAAACTGTAGAATGTAAAGGTTTTCAGATACAACACAAAGTTAGTAATATCTATGTGATCTGGGTGGAATTTTCAGCATCAGAGGCAGCAGCCTCTCTTCTCTCTTTGAAAGAGGTCCTTAGTGTTATACATATTCGGCCTACAGCCCAACCAGAAGTCCACAGCAACAAGGGAGGCTGTGTGTTGGCTTTTATTAACAACTACATGTCAGAAGGTTTTTAAAAATCAGAAATAAATATATATATATACTATTTTCTGAAAGCCCAGAGAAGGCCGGGCTGGGCTAACTGCCTTAAAATACACCAAGAAGATGTCTCTATTTACAACATTATCTCCTTAGCCTAACAACATGTGTCTACCAGCCCAGGTATCTAAATAAAAAGAATGTTTTCCTCTGTCCCCTAAGATGTACATCATCACCAGCCCTTCATATGTATTAGTAACAGTCAAATGAAACCAAGAAAATCAATGACTTCTGACCAAGAAAAGGATCTTGAGAATTTCAAGGACCATGGGGGGAAAACGGGGGAGCTAGTGTCCTCTTATTTCACTTCATGTGCCTTTAGTGTGCATCCAGAGGCAGGTGAGTTTACATATCCTAATGCTTGAACCGTCTCCAAGGTGGAAGATTCTTGGAAAACAACTGAATTTGTCATTCTTCCTCACCGTGACTCTAAGGACGTGTTTATCCTGGGCGGCACAGATGACATACAGGTGTGTAACCGGGTTATGGGAAATTTGTGGTAAGCCAAGCATGGTGTCACATGCCTGTAATCTCAACCTTTGGGAGACAATGGCAGGAGGATTGCTATACATTCAGGCCAGCCTGGGCTACATATCAAGTTCTAGGCTAGCCAGGGATAGATGATAACACTCCTCTTCAAAATAAAGAGGAAGGGAGGGAGAGGAAGGGGAACGGGGGTGGAGAGAAGGAGGAAGGAGAGAGGGGTACAATTTTGTGATTAAGGTACGGCCCATACCTCCTGCAGCTCCTGTGAATGATTAAGATGAGGCAGTGAACTATGAGTCGCTATGGAAAAACTAATTTGGAAAGCAAGATGTAAATAATTGACATAAATATTTACCAAAGGCATAAAATGGTGCTGTGTGCGTGTGTGTGTGTGTGTGTGTGTGTGTGTGTGTGTGAGAGAGAGAGAGAGAGAGAGAGAGAGAGAGAGAGAGAGAGAGAGGGAGAGAGAAAGAGAGAGAGAGAGAGAGAGAGAGAGAGAGAGAGAGAGAGGCAGGCCTACAGTTGAGGGATTTATTAAAGCAAAGCGATCAATTATGTGTGAAGTGATGGCAGAGACTTTCCTAATCAGCCAGGACAAGTGGACCTTGAAGATGGGTGATAGAGAAGGGAGGAGGGGGGAGCTTCAGACTGTTTCACCACAGCCAAGTAACACGGGTGAGCATTTCATGTGTGCAGCCAGCTAAAAAGCTAAACTCACTTCCATCTGTCTAGGCAGAGAAAATCTAACCCCATGTGCTTAGAGCATTAGGTCACTTAAAATCTGAGGGTACATTGGTTTAGCAAACGGAATGGGTCCCATGGCCCAACTTAAAAGGCAAAGCCCTAGCATAAGGGTAGATTCAAGGCAGAAGTAGAAATAAAATTGTTGGGAGAGAAGGCAAAATCAGGCATCACTCTATGCAGCAGGTGGTTAAGCCAAGTTAAGGGCAGGAGTTGGGATCCAAGCGACACCAGTTGATGGGGTTCCAATGAACAACTCAATTTTCAGGTCAACACATTTTTTTCAATTCACATGTTTTATGAGGGATGTTGTTGTTCAAGGGGAGCTGTAGGGGTGTGAAGGTGGTGTGAATACTCCTCTAGTGAACTCAGTTTCAGCTTCCCGGAGATGATTTAAAGGGAAATAACCATTCATTGAACTGATGGTGACTTTGCAAGCACAGAGCATTTTGAGAGATGAAAGCCTATGGACGTGAGCTGTATAAAGGAGACGCTGGCTGCCTAGTGTGTAGGGCAGGAGAAGACCATTCAACAATGCAAACACTTGTGCCATTAATGGCTACAGGATCGGGGCTTAGAGATGGCTCATTCAGTAAAACAGTTGCTGTACTTAAAGCGTGGAGACCCGAATTCAAGTCCCAACACCTATATGAAAAGCTAGGGTGGAGCAAGGAGATGATGTGTTCTTTCAATCCTAGCACTAAAGAGTCCGAGATGGTGGACCTCTGGGGCTCCCTGACCAGCCAGTCTAGTCCAACCAGGGAGTCCTGGGTCCTAGTGAGTGACCTTTCCTCAAAAAAACAGTGTGTGGCTCCTGAGGAACATCACCCTAGGTCAACCTCTGCCCTCCACATGCATGTGCATTCATGAGAGTGCACAGCACTCATACACACACACACACACACACACACACACACACACACACACACACACATCTCTTAGTTAGGTACCCCCCCCAGTGACCTTGGAGAGAACACAGATAATTGTAAGCATAGTAAAAGCCCAGCCTTGTCAGTGGCTGGGTAGGAAGCAGTAGGTGGGGCTTCAAACAAGTTGTCCTTAAATGGACCCTCAGAATCCAAAATACCCTGAGCCAAGGCTTCACGGCTCTGCCTGTGTCTCTGTCTCTTCTCTCTGAAGGTCCTTCTAGATGACAGCACCATCAACATTGCCACCATCGCCTCATCACGGTACGTGGGTCCCCTGAAGTCTCGAGTGGATGACTGGCAGAAACAACTTTCCTTATTCAATCAAACACTGGTAAGTAAGGGCAATCTCAGCTCCTGAACTCTGAACCAGAGAGCCACAAGGCCCTTCGAATTATGGATCCTGTGGGGTGAGGGACACAGCAGCTCAGTGGTAGAAGGCTTGACCAGCATGTACACACACACACACACACAAGCACACACACACACACACAAGCACACACACACTATGTATATATGTAGGTATATATATATGTGTGTGTGTGGTGTCCTGTTGTTTTAATATTATATAATTTAGAAATGTAGGATTTAATTTTCAACATTTTGTTGCATTCAGAATGAAAAGAAAGCACACGTGCATTTGATTTGCTTGTATCATTATGCAGCCTACTGGCACCATTGTCATCATTGTTAAATGATTTTGATATGAGAAAAAATACCACAGTGTTAGTTACACATTTGTTAGTTACATATCTGCATAATTGTTACTAAGTACAATACATCTGGAGTCTCGTAATTTCGTGAGTCAGGAAGCGAGACCGGCCTGTGCTGGGTCCCTCGGCTCAGGGGATCCCAGAGCCATGATATTCCAAAACTACCATGATCGCGACAGCTCCTCACTAAGCCTCTTGCTGGGTGACTCTGGGCTGCACTTGTATATATTTGGGAGTCACCATGAACTTGTTTCCCATCCCATCCTTTAGATTTCTGCCAGAAGTATCTTGCTTCCCAGCAGAACGCTTCATGGGGCCCCTCTGGCTTTCCACGTGGCTGACTCATAATTATCTTCCCCGGAGAGTGGGATGGAATCAGGCTGGGCTGATCCTGGGCCCTTTTAGGATATTTTTATCTCAAAGGACTCAAGGGGAGCAGACATAAGCAGCTCCCAGGGGAAAGATGCAGTGAGTCACAGGGCCATGGATTCCCAGTGTAACCAGTGGCTTGGAAGTTTGGAAGTCCCACTTTGATAGTCTCCATATTTTTCTCCAGGAAGAGTGGCTGAACTGTCAGAGAAACTGGCTCTACCTAGAAAGCATCTTTAATGCCCCAGATATCCAGAGGCAGCTGCCCGCAGAAGCCAAGATGTTCCTTCAGGTGGACAAGTCGTGGAAGGAAATCATGCGGAAGGTGAACCGGCTGCCCAACGCACTCCGGGCAGCCACACAGCCAGGTAGAAACGTCAAAGCAAGCACGTCAAATAAGGCATCTCCCTGATCATCCGATGTCTGTCACCTCTAAAGCTCTAAATGGCCCATGGTACATCCAGGGCTTGATTGGTACATCCAGGGCTTGATTGATACATCCAGGACTTGATTAGTACATCCAGGGCTTGATTGGTACATCCAGGGCTTGATTGGTACATCCAGGGCTTGATTGGTACATCCAGTGCTTAATTGGTACATCCAGTACTTGATTGATACATCCAGGACTTGATTGGTACATCCAGTGCTTAATTGGTACATCCAGGGCTTGATTGATACATCCAGGCCTTGATTGGTACATCCAGGACTTGAGTGACCTGAGCACTCTACTTTCTGATTATTGGCTTATAGTTCAGTTTGTGATTTTTAGAACACACATTAAATTCTGTTCAGATTCTCCCTCAGAGATAGAATCACAAAAAATTACATAGTTTTAACTCATTCATTAGGATGAATTAAAAATATCACCATTTGTTGTGATTCAGTAGCAAAATTGAAATTATATTAAGGATTTTCCCTAGCATATACTAAGTATACATAATCATGAATTACAGTATGACATTTTACACATGTGCATTATGCATTTTGACCATATTCAGTGACATTACCCACTCTCATCCCCTTTCCTCTCCTGCTGATCTCTCTCTTTTCCTAACTAGCCCCCTTCCCACTCCCGTGTCTGTTTGTGTGTACGAACCAATGAGTTTAGCATTATTTACAGGATCACGGGCACCTTACCAGTGGCTACACCACCAAAGATGTCACATCGTCCCCCAGCATCAAGGCTGAAATGTTTTAACAGGTTCTGTTTCTGTACACATGCAATCCATCTCCGCATGTACATACACAACCTGAGGTTTACACTCTTTACCAAAGCCTCCGGCGGCCTGCTTGTCACGTGGCCGATGGCAGCTTGTGACGCTGATGGGGACTAGTCAGACACTATCCCTGCCTAACAAAGGCAACTTTGGGGACTACATTCTTTGCCCAAAGGTTCTTACATAAAACACAGAAAAGGGAAACTATGGAATGATAAAAAATTGAACATCCGCACAGGTCTCAGGACTGATAGAGAGAGGGTGCTCGCCTTCGTCGGCTCACAGCTGTCTTCCAGCTGGCAGTAACGCCTCCCCGGCCTCTGACCCTTTGCTCCTTTGTCTCTCATTCTCTGTAGTAAGCATTCTTCTTCTTCTTCTTCTTCTTCTTCTTCTTCTTCTTCTTCTTCTTCTTCTTCTTCTTCTTAAGATTTATTTATTTATTGTTTTGTATAGTGTTCTGCCTGCATGTACAGCTGCAGGCCAGAAGAGGGCATCAGATCACATTACAGATGGTTGTGAGCCACCATGTGGTTGCTGGGAATTGAACTCAGGACCTCCAGAAGTGCAGTCCATGTGCTTAACCTCTGAGCCATCTCTCCAGCCCCAGTAAGCATTCTTATAATGCTGTCGGACCCGCCAGACGACCTAGAATAACTTCCCATACTATGATCCTTAATTTAATACGTCTGCAAGGTTCCCATTTCCGTACAAACCAAACAGGTCCATAAGTGCAGGGGATGAGGACATCAGCATCCCTGGGGGCGGGACCATTACCCTGCCTCCCACAGTCCTTCCACTGTCATGTCCAAACCTTCAGCGCATAAATATAGTGATGTTTTATTACAGACTGTTGCCCCAGTCCCCAGCAGACTTGTTATAAAATGGACACCTAAAATTATGTGTTCTTTGGAAATTTCATACATGAATATAATGTATTTAGGGCGTATCCTTTAGCCGTTCTCCCCTGCTCCTCCCCAAGCCCACCAATCCCCTCAACCTCATGTCCCCCTTCCCTTCCTCTTTGCCCCCTTTCTTGCCCCACCCACTCTGCCTCCTCCTCCTCTTTCTTCTACAACCATCTAGGCCCATTTAGCACTGCTCATATGTGAAGATATAGGGCATCTATCAACTGATGATGGGAAATAGGTCTTTTGGGAAAAAAAAAGAATATGATTCCAAAATAAATCTTGGCTTAAAGACTTCAAATAAAGAAATATAAATTTGTAATAAATCTGACTCCAAACAATGGTAAAGCCATGAAGAAAAAGAAAATAGGATAAGGGAGTAGCTGGGGTGTGTGTGTGTGTGTGTGTGTGTGTGTGTGTGTGTGTGCATTCAAGCACACGTGTGTATGTTGCATATGTGGGTTCATGTGTATATCTGTGTGTACATGTGTTTATGTGAGCATAAACTATTTATGCATGTGTGCAGGTGTGTACATGTGTGTGTACATGGCAGGTGTGGTCTGTGTATATGTGTATGTATATGTGTTCGTGTGTGTATGTGTGTGAGTATGTGTATGCATCTGCAGGTAGTAGGTAGATAGGTAGGTAGGTATGTGTGCATGTATACATGCATGTTTATGTGCATGTGTGTGCATGTGTATGCATGTATATGTGTGTACATGCATGTTTATGTGCATGTGTGTATATCTGTGTACATGTGTGTTTTCTGTGTTTACATATGTATATAAGTGTGTGTAGGTGTGTATTTACGTGTATGTATCTGTTCATGTGTGTGTGCATGTGTATGTGTGCATATGTGTATGCATGTGTATGTGTATAAGTATGTAAGTGTGTGCATTTGCATGTGTATATGTATGTGTTATTGGACTTTTCAATAAAGTAGCTCTTGAGGAGAAACTTGCAGGAGAAAGTGAGTGAAAGTCTGTGTGCTTAGAAGGAGGATTGTTGAAAGCAGAGGAGAGAACAAAGAACAGCATGAGGCTCTGGGTAAGAGCATGCTTAGAGTGCTGGCTGCTGGAGTCTCATGTGGGCTGCAGTGGCGCGCTTGGGGACTGAGTCTTGCTTAGGACATGAGGCCAATGGGACCAGTGGGTGTAAGTGAGTGACTGGCCACTAGATGGCGCCATTGACTACATATGGTCTCAGAAGTCACGGTACAGCTTTGGGATTTGATTTTTTGGGCAGGTAGGAGAGCAGGAACTGTGATCAGCATCAACATTACAAAAATGAAGAGACGTGCTGACTGCTGCCTTAGTAGTGACAAATAATGACCATGACCACACTTAGCCTTTAACCATGACAGAAAAGTTACAAGGAAGAAACTGACAAAATAGGAGGTTCTAGACACTGGCTCTATTTGCCTTTTGTTTGTGTGCTCACAGCCTCCTAAAAGCAGAGGACGCCTGCCAAAATTATTTTAAATTAAAAATACTGTTCTAGCAAGGCAAATATTACTATATTACAATTAATTAAGAGTAATAATTCTTTGGCTGGGGAGATAGCTTAGCAGTTAAAGCAATGACCACACAAGTGAAAAGACTGGCGTTCTGATCCACAGATTTCAGGGTAACAGATGTAGCTCATATGTCGTCCGTCCTTGGAAAGAAGTACAAAGCCTGAAGGCAGAGATGGGAGATGCCCAGAGCAAGCTGAGCAAGACTGGCTGGGAAGCTCTGGCTTTGGCTGAGAGACTGTGCTTTAAAAGAATAGGTTGCATGAGCACACACACACACACATGCACACACACACACACACATGCACACACATACACACATGCACACACATGCACACACTCCAACAAACATGCAGGCATGTATACCTACGCCCATTCATGCATACCACATACATATCACATACATAGAAAGGGGATTTTTTTTTAATGAACTAAGCTTTTTAGCCAATACTCCCATTTTATTTTTCATTGTTCCAACAAACAAAACAAAAGCTTTAACATGTTACTATCTTTTACTTTCATTTAAAATTACATTCTCTATTTTAATATAATTTGGCCAAACCCCTCTCCTTTTTTTTTTTTAATTATTAATAGGGCTTCTGGAGACTTTTCAAAACAATAACGCGTTACTTGACCAAATACAGAAGTGTCTGGAGGCATACTTAGAGTCAAAGAGAGTTATCTTCCCAAGGTAAGTTTTTAAAACAGCCTGAGATATTTTGTTGTAGCCTGTAGATCAGCTGTAGATGACAGTAGCATCCTCACACAGCAGAGCACTGGAGACAAGGCGGGAGCCCCGCAGCAGAATGCTGGAGAGGAGGAGGCAGGAGCCCCCGCTGCCTCTAGCCTTGCTGTTGGGCTAATACTGAGCTCTCAGAGACGCTGGAGGAGAGCGAAGCTCACTCTGCTGAGGGCACAGGGAACCTGCAGATCCTCATTGCCCCCATCACCCCATCCTCAGCTCTGCAACCTCTCTAGCTTTAACTCTTCTATTCCTTGCATGTAATGGGGGCCCTAGAATCTTCACCCCTCTCAACATAAGTGGGTCCCCAAGAGGCTTGGCCGCCCACTGTGCAGTGTTGGCACGACTTGAGTGTCTAGAAGCTTCAGACAAAACCGAGACTGACATAATTGCATTGTAAATGCGCACATGCATTGCTTGGGCCTAAGTTTGGCCAGGAACAGACAAACTTATTCTTTACCAATTTGGCTTAAAATGGTATGGAAACACATACAAGATGTTTTGTTTCTACCTAAGTCTGGCCATGATAAAGTTAGAAATGGTATGTTGGCAGAGCCATATTCTGTCACTTTTCACAGAAGCATGTGCTGCCTTTTGCTTGGTACCATGTCACAGGAGCAAGTAATGGCCCAGCAACCATCCACCTGTCTATTAGCTCTTCAATAGTTAATGTGCTCCATGACACATCTTCACCAAAGAACTTCACTGCCAAGTAAGGCCAACAGGCAAACAGACCAGTATTATATAGCAAGACCTAAATGTAATGAATAGTTGTTAGAGAAATCCTTTCTAGTCTAGCCATCAGGTTTAAGCGTTTGAGATACACCATTAACCTTTACAAGAACCTACTCCCAACCCCAAAGCAAAGCTGCCTCTGGCCAGCAGCAGATGTGGCAGGGTCTTATCTGTCATGTCTACCCAAGGCTAAGCATCTGTGTGAGGTGATGCTTTCCACTCAGTGCCTCTTTTCCTTGGCAGGTTTTACTTCCTGTCAAATGATGAGCTCCTGGAGATTTTGGCCCAGACACGAAACCCGCAAGCCGTGCAGCCTCATCTAAGGAAGTGCTTTGACTCCATCTCAAAGCTCGAGTTTGCTCTCATGCCACCTACAGAAGGGAAGATCCCTGGCATCGATACTGAGCCGGAAAAGGTCTTCACCAATGACATCTTGGCCATGCTGTCACCGGAGGGAGAGCGGGTAAGATGCTTCAACTTAACCGTTCTTTGCGGATAAGCTCAATCACACGTCTGGGACTGGGGTAGAGGCGGCTTCACTCTCAGCCTGGCCTGGCCAGAGACTCCGCCAGCCCAGCAGTGTCGAGAACAGCTGTAGTCCAACTCTTATGCTCAAAGAGCTGAAGAGCTAGTGGAGAAACTGTGCAGCACTACAAGTCACCGCGATAATTGCAGTGGCCCATTCAGGGAGTGATGTGGAAAGAAGCAATCACGTGTTAGCCAGCTCTGCAAGGAACTTCGGCTGACCAAGAGTGCCGGGCCTTTGTCAAGACGAAGACGTGTCACCCTCTAACAGCGTCCACAAGATAGCCTGAGCAATAACACCCTATTAGGAGGGTGACAGGGACTTCCAGTGTATGTAAATGATTTAAGGCAGCACCCAATGAGCTCTGAGTGAGAGTTTCTTACTTCAGCTCCTCTAGGGCTGTGCAGCACCTACGTACTGAGAACACCCACTGAGGGGGATCAAGGTATCGGCAGACAGAAGAGCCCGCTAACTGCACAGGGGACACACACACACACACACACACACACACACACACACACACCGACATACACACATATATGTATATAGACACACACACACACACCACATACATACACAGACACACAGAGACAGACAGACACAGACACACACACAGACAGACAGACAGACACACATGCCCCAACATGCACACATATACATACACAGAGACACACACACACATACACACACCCCAATATACACACATATACATACACAGAAACACACACACATACGCACACACCTCAACATACACACACAGACAGACACACACACACACATGCATAGATGCACACATGCATGCATGCATCATTGCTGGTGCAGAAGGAAATGAAAGAGAGGATTAAAGATAGAACATTGAGAAAACATGAAATGCCAAAGGAAGGTGAAAAAAATGCTTAAGGGAATCCCAAACAAGAAGACATCCGTGTTACCGGAAGTCAGAGAAAGAGAAGCAAGAGGCATGCAGGAAAGACGTCGGTGGGATCTTTCAGTCGTGGAGTCACGGGTGACTACAGAACAGATTTCCAGGAATGGCTGGGGGTAAACCTCAAACTACAACGCTATGGAAAGGGACCCGGGTGAAGAGATCCGTGGAGCCCGTGGGGACTCCTGTTCCCAGCCCTCAGAGCATGTTTTTACTAGAGAGCAGTGGGGTGGGTTGTGTGATGTGATGTCAGAGGCATCGCTGTTCCCAGAGCTCGGGGTTTGGTGTGGGAATCCAACAGGTGGAAGCTTCCGTGAGTGCACCTGTGTCACTCTCTTCTCATCCTAACTGCCTCCTAGGTTGGCCTGGGGAAAGGCCTCAAGGCGAGAGGCAACGTGGAAGAGTGGCTCGGGAAGGTGGAGGAAGCCATGTTCACGTCTCTCCGCCGCCTGTGCAAAGCTGCCATCGCGGACTACCAGAGCAAACCCAGGACAGAGTGGGTGATCGCTGGCCACCCCTCGCAAGTAACACTCCTGTTCAATGTCTCCTTCCGGGGCCTGCTTTGGTGCGACACAGCACATGCTTAGGGGGATGTTCATTGCAGGTGATCCTGACCATTTCCCAGATCATGTGGTGCCGGGATTTGACTGAGAGTCTAGAGTCTGAAGGCAATCACATAGAGGCCCTGGAAGAATTTGAAAAAGTAAATTTTGAGGTAAGTTCTTTATCAGGGAGGCACTGGACATGTTGCCATGAGAGATGGTCCCCATGGTTTTTATCATGACTAAAGCAAAGTCAGAAATTCTGTTGTGCTGACATGGCTTCCAAAGCTCTGGAGCTCTTACTGAAGCGACTGTGTTGTGGTTTTCATAGGGACACTTCCTTGATGCTTATTAAGTATTTGTATGAGTAACTATAAACTAGGCAGTAGAGCAAATTGAGAGGAAAACTTAAGGGTTATTTATCATGATTTACAAATATTCAGACACAACTGTGTTCACTAGGATTAATGTGCTGGTTCAAATGAGGTGACCCCCATAGTGTCAGTATTTGAATGCTTAGTCTCCCATTGTGGCACTGTTTGGGAAGGCTTAGGAGGCGTGGCCTTGTTGGAGGAAGTGTGTCATTGGGGGTGGGCCCTGAGGTTTCAAAGCCTCGTACTATTCCATGCTTGTGGTTTGAAGATAGAGCCCTCTGCTCTGCCATCATGCACACTTATCCTGTAAGCTGCCTTGATAATGGTGTTTTATCACAGCAATAGAAGGGTAATTATTACAACTAGGATGCCTCTCACAGAAATTTATATATATATTTTAAATTCTTGAGTGAAGCCAGCACTGTCATGCATGCCTGAAACCACAGTGTTGTGGGGCAGAGAGGTAAGTGGATCCTAGAAACTTACTGGTCAGCTAGCCAGCCTAGTGTGAAAAACAAAAAAAAACACCTTCAATTTTAGTGCAAGCTGTCTCAAGGCAATTAAAAAAAAACAGAAAGCAATGGGGGAAGACGCATCCTCTTCTGGCTTCTGCATGCATGTGAGACTTTACACCTGCACACACGCACACACAACTTTAAGACAGTATTGCAAATGCACAGTACAGTATTTCTTGCGATAGGCACAGTGTTGTGCTGTGGATCTCTAGGACCCCTTCATCTTGCCCAACTCTGCAGCGTCCTCTCTTCTCAGATAAAGGGTGAGGGTAGCGTGTGTTCGACATTTTCATAATTTTGTTTTTCTTACAATAAGGTTTTGTTAGCATCATGCCTGAGGACTAGAGATATTCAGCATCGTATGTACGGGTCTATAGTAACAAGTACAGATATAGACATGTCTTCTTTAGGAAAATACTATTCAAGTCCCTTTCTCATCTTTTAATTGGATTATTTGGGGGTTTTTTATTGTTATCTTATGCCACATATAAAAACCAATTCAAAGTAGATTCAGGAAAGATTTAAATACATGACCTAAAAGGTCTGTGACATTTTCCTTCACATTGATTTTTTTTTCTGGCCATGACACCAAACGCAAAAATAGACAAAGAGACTACCAAACTAAAATGCTTTTCCTGGCAAAGCAAACAGTTCACAGAGTTGAGACACAATCTAGACAACAAAGATATGTTCTCTGCAAGCCGAGTTCCATCAGGGGCCTAGGCCAGATCTCCAGCTCCAAATTTAATTACACTTCCAAGTGCTGCCACATTTCTAAAGGTTCACCCTTGAAACGGAACAGGGAGAGAGAGCAGCTGCCCTGAGAGAAGCAGAAACGCCACAGGGAGATTGTCAGTGCACTTCTTTCTCCAGAGCCCCAAAGTAGAAAAGTGGATCCTCAGAGACAGTCCCATGACCATCTGCAGATGTCCAGCCCAGAGGTATGAGACTTCCAGAGGCGCCATTCTACTTTGAAAATGATGTAATAATTTGGAGTAAATCAGGAGCTAAAATATTTGTATTTACTTAGTCATTGGCCTGGTTAGAATGTTCTGCAATGATTTTTATTAGTAGTAGTAGAAAATTATACCTATGAATGAGAGGTATCACCCAGGCTGACCTGCAAATCTATGTAGACTAGGCTAGCCCCAAACTCACAGAGATCCACCTTCCTCTGCCTTTGAGCGCTGGGATTAGAGGCGTGTGCCACCACGTCTATAGAGCAGTCTACCCACAGAAACGTCACCATGTACCAGGGGCTTTCCTGAAGCAAATGTCTATCCAGGTCTGATTTTGCCATTTCATGTGAGTGAGCACACACACACTTCTATTAAATAAATGAATTAGACTTATGGATTTGTAACTAAAGTCAGTTCCCTTCAATAATGACAACTGACAATTGATTGTGTGACAGCCATTCAGTTATTGACCCTCTCCAATCCTTAGTTTGCTTAAATGCAAAAATGATGTCTAGTTTATGCTTCATAGAAGTCTTATGGGAATTAAATAAAACATTGTATTAGTTGGACACAAAATTATAAAGTTTTCTAATTAGACAGTTTTAACGTGTATCTACTTTAAATTTAACAATAAAAAATACATATGCCATCCGATGTTAGAAATTTCACTGCCACAATTCTCCTTTCCTGTGCAGAGATTAAATGCCCTGGCTGCAATAGTTCGAGGCAGTCTTCCTAAGTTACACAGAAACATCATAACTGCGTTGATTACCATTGATGTGCACGCAAGAGATATAGTTACTGAACTGGTCCAAGTCAAGGTAAGCCTTTCGTCGAAGGCACACACCACGGCAATCTGCGAACTCCGTGTGGCTAACACTCCCGTCGTTTCTATCGATAACGTAGGTAAACACAGCCGACTCCTTTGACTGGCAGAGACAGCTGCGCTATTACTGGGACATAGACCTGGATAACTGTGTGGCTAGAATGGCGCTATCTCAGTACACCTACGGCTACGAGTACTTGGGAGCCTGCCCGAGGCTGGTCATCACTCCTCTCACAGTAAGCTGTCAGTCCCTGAGGTTCACTCTGGCACACGGCAGTCTTGAAAGGATCTACCATCCCCACATCTTTATAAAGCAAAGGCTTGCATTGTTTGGTTTATGTGCCCCTGTCTGTGAGTAAATTTCAGTTAGGATTTTTCAGGGCCAGGGAGATTTTTTTTTTCTGGAAAGTTCCCACCATTCAGGCATGAGGAGTTGAATTCAGATCTCTAGCACCCATATAAGAACTGGGCACAGGAGCCTGCGCTGTAATCACCATGTTAGGGAAGCAGAAACAGGAAGATCCCAGCGGATCACTGCCCAGCCCGCCTAACCAACCAGTGAGAGACCCTGCCTCAAAAAACAAAAGTGGAGAGCCGGGCGTGGTGGCACACACCTTTAATCCCAGCACTCGGGAGGCGGAGGCAGCTGGATCGCTGTGAGTTCAAGGCCAGCCTGGTCTACAAAGTGAGTCCAGGACAGCCAAGTATACACAGAGAAACCCTGTCTCAAAAAAAAAAAGTGGAACGTGATTGAGGAAGACACCTAATGTTGACCACTGACATAAACATACACAGACCTACACACACATCTCACAAATGTGAGTGTGTGTGTATGTGTGTGCATGCGCGCGCACGCGCGCACACACACACACACACACACACACACACACACACACTTCTATTAATAAATGAATTAGACTCTGAATTTTTAACTGAAGTCAGCTCCCTTCAATACTGACAATTGATTGGTTTCTTCAGGATCGCTGCTATCTTTGCCTCATGGGGGCTTTGCAGCTCGACCTGGGAGGCGCACCTGCTGGCCCCGCTGGCACCGGGAAAACAGAGACCACCAAAGACCTTGCCAAAGCTCTCGCCATCCAGTGTGTGGTTTTCAACTGTTCTGACGGTCTGGACTACAAGGTGCACTTGCAGCTTTTAACCTGAATACAAGCCGTAATGTTTTTTCATCAGCTTCCTTTGTTTGCAGCGTGACTTAAAAATGAGGAGACACCGAGGTGAGGGTGAACAGAGAAGAAATTGGTATTAAAGTAAAATGAACAAACAGAGCAGGTCAACAGGTGGTGGGCAAGGTCATGTGGGTCAAAACCAACGCAAGGGAGACTTGTCACAGAGTGAAAAGGGTTTAAAGAAAATCTATACACGGGAGACGGGGCTGGAAAGATGGCTAGGCAGTTAAGAGTGCCTGCTGCTCTTTCAGGAAACCTCGGTTCCATTCCCAGCATCATCAGGTGGTTCACAGCCATCCACAACCCTGGCTGCAGGATATCTGACGCCCTCTTCTGGCCTTCACAGATACTGCATGCCTACGTACACACACAGATGCTATCTACTGATATTTCACATGTTAGAAACTAAAGATAATTTATTTTATATATTTATTTGACTTAAAATACCAATAATAATGTTAACATAATCATCTATTTTGTAAAAAAAAATAACTTCACAGGCAAAAAGCTTACTGGCTCCTCATGTGTCTTTTTAATCGTTGATAGTTGGCAAAACAGATGACAACTACATTCTCATATTTTCCTCTGGATTTAATCTGTTGAGGTTTGTTTTTTTGGTTGAATTAGATGAAGAAAGCCTCTCATAGAAATGTACTCTGAAAAGAGAGGAATATTTTAATAATTTTTCAGGTAGTTAAGTGCAAAAAGCAGATAACACTTTACTATAATCGTGAAAATGCTTTGACCCCACAGACACCCTGAAAGACACCTTTGGGCTTGTAAAGATCCCTGTCCCTGTCGGGTCTTCTATTCTTCTGGTGGATGCTGTTAAAATCACAAATACATATTTCTTTACTATTAGAAACCTTGAACATTATCAATTCATTAAGTAAGACTTTTTTTTAGACACTGTCTTCCAACTTTCTACCTTCCATTTCCTGTCACAGTATGACATTTGCACATTCTTCAATACCTGTCTCTATTTTGTCTGGAAATTGAACATAAAATGTCAGTGCCTCGCACAGTACTCATGCTGAGATTGCTCTTTGCAGGGTGTGAGGGCGTCGTAGATGCCTAGACAAGAGTTAACACAGCAAAACACACTCCCTGCCCTTCAAAGGAGAGAATTCCGAGCACCACAGTCTCTTTCCTTACCTCCTCTGGGACATTATTTTCAAGACTTGGGTGTGTATTATCTCCCAGTGATCTCCTAGTAAAATAGATGAGATATTTGATTCTATTGGCTTCTCTAGTTGACCACAATTTCACAAGCCATAAATATCAGTGTGAGTCACTGGGAGCCCACAACGGAGGTCGGCAAAGAAAACATACCGTCACTGTTTACAGGAAGAGACATGTGATGTGAACCACAGCATGACTGACTGAACGCACCCCTCTCCCAGCCACCCCAGTCTCTGCTGCATCTACAGCAAAGCTTCAGGCACGCTGTCCTTTGCCCGCTACCCAGGTGGGCGTTATCACGAAATGCATCAAAGAATTGCCCTTGCTTCCCACCAGCATCTCCTGCAGCGCGTTTTGGGATTGTTTCTCAAAAGATGGTCAAGTCCTGACATCCATCTACCTGGCTTAGGGATAGAATCTTTACCATTATATAAGATAACGGTAGAACTGAATGCACCTAACCCAGTGATGCACGCTGTTCTAAGAAGGAACTGTGAGTACAGTCACATAAATAAAAGAGGAAAACTATGTTTAAAAAAACAAACACTAGAAGCAGAGACTGGAGTGGTGCAATGCAAGTTGGGAAATAGTAGGGACATACAAAAATCTGGAGGCAAGAAAAGATAATTTGCCTGGGTAAGCATAGTTTATCAACACCTTGATTTCCAATTTCTAGTGTCTAGACCTGCTTTTCCAGAGGCCAGAGGTTCAATTTCCATTCTCTCCCCCCATGGTGGCTCACAGCCACTTGCATTTCCAGTTCCATAAGATCTGGCATCTTCTCTGGCCTCTGTGGGTATTATGCTCACATGTGGTGCACAGACATACATGCAGACAAAACACCTATGCACGTAAAATAGAATAATAAGTGTTTCAAAATAAATTTATCTTTACATAAATATTATGGGTATACATATGTGCATTCAGTGAAAAACTTTTCTTCACTGAGCCTTTGCTGAGACCTGGGCCAAACCTAACCCCTACAACAAGCTTCTCTTGCATTCTACAACTACCACGGTTCCCTCAGGGATCACAGTGGTCACTTCGCCCTTGTTGGGACAAGGAATACATGCAAATGTGTTTGACTATGAGTGTCTTGCTGTCTACCTTGGGCCCCTACACTCTATCCTCTTTTTTACTTACATAGAAAGGGAGCTGGAGATATGGCTCGAGTAGTTAAAAGAGTGTACGCTACTCATGCGTTGGACCCAAGTTCAGTTTCAAGAACCCATGTTGGGAAGCTCACAACCACTTGTAAATCCAGCCCCAGAGGATCCCATGCCCTCTTCTGGCCCCTGCAGGCACCTGCACACATGTCCATATACACACAGAGAGAGACACAGGTGCACACACGTGCACACATGCACGCACAAACATACACTTTAAAAATTAAAATAGATCTTAAAGAACAAAGAAAAAAATAGAACCTACCTCACTGGCAACAACATTTGTTAATCAGTTGGCCACTAGAGGCATCTTTTCCGGAAACCACTAATTAGACCTCTGGTAGGCAGGCTGCAAGATTTGCACCCCGAGCCAATGCATCATACTAAGATAGGGTTTTGGTGAGGCCAGGCTGCTCTCAGCATCTGCTGGCATTCGGTACTGACAGCCCCTGGGAGGGCTGGCTTTCTAACTCCTACAGTCCTCCTCAGCCAAGAGGGACAGAAGGAGAATGTCACATGTACTCAAGGAGACATGTTTTAGCAAAGAACTTACATCAAAAATCACAGTTAGTTGCTTCTTTCTCACTTCTGTTAAGTTGCCCACACATGGGTATTGCTCGAAAGTTTTCATGTACCCCAGAAGACAGGCATCTCCCAAGGAGAAAGTTCCTCACTCCATGATGCCAGCTTGGTGTTTAGTTTTACACCCATTCTGTTCTTCGGCACATGTTTAATTTTTCTAAAGTTGGCTATCATATTATTAATTTTCAAAAACTTATCTCTGCCAAGCTTCTTATTGTATTATAGAGTGCAAATCTCTCGCAGGCCTTTCTGAGGAGGCCACTGTAATTATTTCAAACGCTTGTCCTTTTCCTCAGTGGCCTGCATTCCCTCCAGGTTGCCCTTCACCCCATCCCTTCTCTTTCTGCATGTTGGTCTCCCCTGAAATAGCTTTCGGCTGGTTCCTAGGTCTGTGTGGGATGCTTGCTTCCCCAGAATGTGAGCTGGGCCCTGAGGTTATAGCACATACAGATCACATATGTGCCCAGCGAGTCTGGGCATGAGAAGCCAGTGCCACTTGTTGAGTGACAGCTGAGAGTCTTCCTTCTAAGTGTTCACATTTCGGCTGTGCTCTCTCCTGAATAAACTGTCTTTTTCTTTTCAATAATTTATTTATTCTCATTTGATGTGCGTTGGTATTTTGCTTGCATGAACATCTGTGTCAGGGTGTCAGATATTGGAGTTATAGTTGTGAGCTGCCATGTGGGTGCTGGGCATTGAACCTGGGTCCTCAGGAAGAACGTCAGTGCTCTTAACAGCTGAGCCATCCCTCCAGCCCCAAGCCATCTTTTATTATTACTGAGTGTCGATGACTGAATTGAGAGATCTGGAATCATCTTTCTTTCCTTGTCTCTGCTTTCCTGACCCTAACCCCATTAGGATTCTGCTATAGAGTAAGTCAACAGAGGCTGGAAAGGTGGCTCAGCTTATCAGTTAAGAGCCCTGGAAGCTCTTGCAAGCTCCTGGTTCAGCTCCTGGCAGGTGGCTCACAACTGTAACCTCAGTTCCAGGGGATCCAATGCCCTCTTCTGGCTGCAGTGGACACTGCACCCACATGGTGCACATATATGCATAGAAAAAATTTTCAAACATAACATAAAAAATAAATCTTTTTTTTTTTAATGAAAAAGAACAAATCAGGACCCACTCCCAGTGCAGCAGTGCCTCTGCTCGGAGTTCTCGTGTATTGCCCGACACAGTGGGCACCATTCAGAGACAACGGAAGTTCCCCAAGGCCTCTTCAAAGCCCTCAAGTTTGTCTCTTCCATGTGTTATCTTTCTTTTTTGAGAACCTGTAAGTATTTGCCAAAACTAAGTGGCAGTTATGAATAAAGATTTCCCAAGGAGATATGTTCCAGGTTATCAATGTATTTAAGAGAAAAATCAGATTCAAACCACTTCAAGGAAAGCAAAAAGACATGCCCCTGTAGACATGAGCTCGCTGGGGGCACATGGGGGTACGCGATGCTTAACATCATTAGGGTACCATCGCCACAGCATCCCAGAGAACACCTTTCTTTACTGTCTTTGCTCCTGATTGTAAACATTAGAGGAGACCAACAATGCGGCCTGAAGCTGAGCGACTTTGCTTGCATTTCAGATGATGGGGCGCTTCTTCAGTGGCTTGGCACAGTCGGGGGCCTGGTGCTGCTTCGATGAATTCAATCGCATAGACATCGAAGTCTTGTCAGTCATTGCCCAGCAACTCATCACCATCAGGAACGCCAAAGCCGCAAAGGTGAGATGGCGGGGTGGCTGGCTTCAGTGTAGCCTTCTCAAATTGGCCTTAATGCAGTGAACAGTGCCTTAGGAAGGGCATGCCTTCAGTATAATGGTGAATGCCACAGTGACAGCATTTCCTTGGGTATATGAAGTCTTAGTCTAAACAAATTTTTTTAAAAAACATTCTATGCTGGGTCCTGGTCCCATAGAGACTATGAGACCCAGTGTCTGTGCTCAGGAAACCCTTCTTTCACCTCCAGAACACACACACACACACACACACACACACACACACACACACACACACACACACACTCCTCACTTTCTTCTCCTTACTTTTGAGATTTACACACCTGTTTCTCTAATGCCACCTTTTCTGGGCCACACAATTTTCTTCGTGGCCTCCAGGGTCAACCAAGTGTTATTGGGAAAATAGGAGAGAAAATCTGAGAATCCCCAAAAGTCCATACTTCTTCCAGCGACCCCAGCAGAGCTCACTGAACTGCAAAATCTGAGGGACAAATGAAGATTCTGAGTGGCTCTGCTACTTACCTTATCCCTGAAGACGGGGCTGTACTTGGGAGGCGATGGTTGTGAAGGATGGCACCTTCTAGGCTTGGTCACTAAGGAGCAGCACAACTCAGCCTGCACAAACTTGAGCTTTCCTCAGTCCCTGAAGGGAACTAACTCTTGCAAATCTTCCTGCAAGTCTCTTAACTCCTCCCTCAGCTCCTTCCAGAAGACACTCACCTTCCTCAGGCTCCATCAATAAAATTCATATTGCAAAGCTGGAGGGTCTTTGGACTCACCCCAGCTCAGGGGTCAATTATTATTGAAAGGTGACCTGGTAAAGAGTTATAAAGTCCAATGTGGACACCCCAAGAGGTCACTCTCCCCAGGCTCTGTCCCTTTCCACAAAGGTGGAAATGAAGCTGGGCTTTGTGCCTACACATTCCTATGACTTCTCAAAGTCCTGTGGGTGGTGACTGAGTAGGCAAACCATGCAGGAAACAGTTAAGAAATTTTTAATTTAAAAAGGTTTTTTTAACCAGCAAAAAATTGAGGATTTTAAAAATATGATCTCTGCAAAATAGCCAATTATTTTAAAAAGAAAGAAAGAAAAAAAAAAGAAAGAAAGGACAGACTGGACTTTCAGTGAGTGGCTGAGTGAGCAAATATCTGTGGTGTTTTTGTATTTTCATTAACCTTTTGTGAAGGAGATGGTTACAGGTGTAGAAGATTCAGAGAAGTTAGAAAGTATTTCTAGGGACATCACAGATACACACGCCTAAATCTAAGTGGCTCCTGCTGTCTGCATTCTGTGCTGCTTTCCTCCCACTCTGTGAAGGGTGGATTACATGCAAAGGTTTCCAGATAGAATTTCAAATCCTTCCCAGAGAGCAAATCTGGAGCTCACAGGGGCAGGAACCAGAGAGAATGGAGGCAGGTTGACACATTCCCAGCTGGAGGGCCGCCCTGTAGTCTAGTGGGCCACACCCTTAGAACCAAATAAGACACTGAACCCTAGGTGTAGAGTCTTGAGCAGTACAGCTATCTGTTCTGAGGCAGCCAGATCACCCACCATGACACAGGGCTCGGCTCCTCCCAGGTCTTCCCCATTGTCTCAGGCCTAGAACAGCAACTTCATCCCGTGGCCCAACTCAGAACCTGGCCTTCATCTGTCTTGTCTCTCTACCATCAGCCCAGAATCAAAACTGTCACTAGATTTGCATCTGCTGGGAGCCCTTCACCCACACATATACTTCTCAGATCCTGGCTCCCCAGTGACAATTCTCACACATATCCCAGACTGTAGTTTGCCCAGACTCTCCGTTGTCACCTCTACCCCAACACTAGAAAGGCTTCTTTGCTTCCCACAAGCCATGAGACAAAGGAGGAATTCTTTAACTTAGAATGAAAGACCCCCTGATGCTCGGAGCCCAGTGTACTCGTAATTTTCTCATTGTCAGGAGCAACCTTAGGGAAGAGGGGCTTATTTTGGCTTACAGTTAGGGGTGATACAGTCCTCATCACAGCGGGGGGAAGGGATGGAAGTAAAGGCTTGAAGGCTAAGACATGGTCATGAAGGCATAGTGGTATGAGCCTGAGGTAACTGGCCAGTCAGGAAATAGAGAGCAGACAGGATGTAGTCCAGACTATAAAGCCTCAGTGCCTACCTCTAGTGATTCACTTCCGCCATTGAGTCACTGCCTTGTCAAAGTTCCACAGCTTTCTGAAACAGCATCGCCAGTTGGAAGTGAATGTTCAAACATGGGGAACATTAGCATTGAGCCCACAGTGCCAGGCCTAGCTGTGCTTCCATCTTAACTTTGTTACTCTTTAGCCAAGTGGGTCCTGCTTGTTCCCTGAATATGCAGTGTTCTCCCCTGTGCTTGCTCCTCTTGCCCAAAAAGCTGCCTAAAACATTCCTCCTCGTTCTTCAGGTCTGTTCCCCCAGCATGGGTTTTGCGTACACACACACACACACACACACACACACACACACACACAAACACACACACAAACACACACACACACACAGAGGAATGGTCACAGTGTCTAGGTCTGACTGCACACGGCAGGGTTCAAGTGGAAGCATCCTTCAACCCTGGGTAACATTGGCTCACCCAGGCCTCCAACCTGAAACAGATGTTCAATAATCACCTACTGTTAAATGAAAGTGGGGAAGTAGTGCTGTGATAAAGGGGCCACACCACTCAAAGATGAAAACTAGACTGAAATTTCCTGGAGCAGGGAGGGGGCCGGACATTGAAGGTGAAGAGTCTCAGCATTGGTTGAGACCGGAAGCTCTCAAGACCTGGCCAGGAAAGGGCACACAACTTGGGTAAGGTAAGGCAGGAAGCAATAACACTGAACCCAGAAGAGACTGGAGGTTGGTTGATCAAGAGAAAGCTTCCTCAATCCCAGAGCAGGATTCGGCGGGCTCTCCTCGGTCTTCCCTTAAGTAAGTCTCTGGTTCAAGCCATGGCTGTGTGAAAGAATTTACAAGCCCCCCAGAGAATCGCTTACTTATGCCTTCTCCGTGAACAGCTCTCCAGGTTCATGTTTGAGGGGCGAGAGATCAAGCTTATCATGACCTGCGCGGCTTTCATTACCATGAACCCTGGCTATGCAGGCAGGACGGAGTTGCCAGACAACCTGAAAGCGCTGTTCAGACCGTTCGCTATGATGGTTCCCAATTACGCGTTGATCGCAGAGGTGAGCATCAGACGATAACGAAGCAGGGTTTTATGCACGGTTCGTTTTATTTGCCATCTAATTCTGTCAAGACAGAAACTCCTTTTATTTCCTAGTTTCATTTTTGTTACTGTAATAAAGTGCCACAACCAAAAGCAACTTAGGAAAGAGAGGATTTATTTTAGCTCATAATTCCAGATTGCAGTTCATCAGACCTGACAAGAAAAGAGGTCAGGAACTTAAAACAGTGAGTCACATCCACAGACAAGAGCAGAGAAGTGAATGCACAATTGCATACTTGTACTCAGCTCACTTATACACTTAGATAGTCCAGGACCTAAGCCCAGGGAGTGGTGCTGCCCACAGTGGACATCCCCCACTGACATAACCACAGGCCAACCTGGGGTAGACACTCCCTCACTAGGACCTCTCTTCCCAGGCGATTCTAGAGTGTGACAAATTGACAACTTCCACCATCTCATTTTCTAAGCACCCAAGCAATGGCTATTCATTATTATTCATGTGTACCCTAAGTGTAAATTCAAGCAAAAAGAAAATGTTTTGTTCTGCACGCTTGTTTAGTTTTCAGTCTTACTGCTAATATTCAGACTGTTCCAAATGGTTTATAGAATATATCAGACTCCTAAGCATGGAATGACACAATGTATTCAATTAATCCAGTTACTGGGACTTAATCTAATTCAGCTCTAGGAGTTAAAATGTTGGGATTCGTTCTAAAAAGATAGCGTTATCCTCATTCCTCTTTGGATATAAATTTAATTAAGGTCAAGAAGTAATTGAGCCCAGTCTGGTGCCTCCTGCCTGTAATCTTAATACTCGGAAGGCTAAAACAGGAGGATCACTGGAAGTTCAAAACCAGCGTGGATAACTGAGTGAGATTTCATCTCAAAAAAAAGAAAGGAAGGGGGCTGGAGAGATGGCGCAGAGGTTAAGGGCACTGACTGCTCCTCCAGAGGTCCTGAGTTCAATTCCCAGCAACCACATGATGGCTCACAACCATCTGTAATGTGATCTAATGCCCTCTTCTGGCCTACAGGTGTACATACAGGCAGAGCACAGTATACATGATAATAAATAAATAATAAATCTTTTTTAAAAAGAAAGAAAAGAAAAGAAAAAATAGAAAGTAGTATTGAGTCAAAGCTGTATTAATTACTTGAATATTAATAATCACTTGAATATTAAGAATAGGGTTCATTTGTAGTCTTTAATAGTTTAGATAAAAACCAATAATCATGAATAAATTGATTATGGTTGTTTAGTCTTTCTATATCTATTAAGGAATCCTTTTATTTGAACATTTTTGTTCTTTTGTCCTATCTAAGAATTCATGTGTACAAGTTTTACATGTGTTTCTCAAAGCACATTTAATTGAGGTATGCTTTATGTACAATAAAAAGTAAACAGGGCTCATAAAAATACGAGCAAGTGTTTTCACAGAGATTCATCCGTCTGGCGCCAAGACCAAAATGCATGGCTTCCTTTCAGAACTCCAAAAGCTCCCTTGAGCTCTGTGCTGCATTTCATATCGATGGACACTTCCCCTTTTAGAATGGAATTTCTCGGAAAGCACCAGTTACTCCTGTGGCTAATCCATCCCTGTGAATTATTAAAGAATCTTTTACCTGAAGTAAAAGGCATTGACTAAGGCTAGACTAAACCACCACTGGAGGAACTTCAACTTGAGTTAGCACAACGCTTGAAGCATTCTGAGGTGTCCTGTATCTCCTGTGGGTGTGACGGTGCGGAGGGCAGCTCAAAGAAGCAACACTTTTGCTCTCGCTTCTGTGACCTGTTCAACACTGTGCTCACATGGCCCACTTTGTCCTATTGTTGTGCTGTTTGGTCCTGAATGGGAGGAATTTCAAAGTCCAGTCTCCTGGGCATGTTTCCCGTGCTTGTCACAGATGAATCTTGTCAGGGCTTCTCCCCAGCAAATGCTTTTAACTCTGACAAATATCCTCCCTCCATAATTAGAGCACTGCAGACTCCAAGCAGGGAAAGCAAGGCAGTTTACTTTCTGACCTTGCAAGGCTGGGCCACAGCCTAGAATGGCAGGCCACTGATTGAAGCACAAGCCCCGCCCCTTTGCCTCCGTGGCTGAGGCATCAGCAGAATTTGATCTTACAAACCATCTGGTCTTATCTTCCCTCTGCTGCTTATGTTTGTCCTATTCTGAACAACAACAACAAAAAAAATCATGTGAGTTTATCTTCAACTCTGCCTTTTAAGTTTATTGGGTATTATGACCTTGTCACATGTCACATCTGCAAGTCATTAGGCAAGATTAGCTCTTAATAATTTTCTATTCTAAGCTTGTAGCTTGGGGTACATAGCTTAGCAGACTCTAGCAGGGCTCCTGTGTCTGGACTTAAACTGACTCGAAGCATCTTTGAAAACGGACGGCCATGTAGTATGTTTTACATAATCGCCTACGGTGTGCAGAGCACTGTGAAACCAACAGTGCAAGAGCCACAAAGAAAGCAGAGCAGTGAGGTGAGCTGTGTGGTCCAAACCCTGCTCCTTAGCTCCCTTGCTACGGTTGAGGCAGGTCATGGCTATGATGGGAAGACTCCATTTTTACCTCTGCTGTCGGAGACACTAAGATTTGAGCAGCAAGAGAGCTTAGCAGGAAAAGGCACTTGCAATTCTGAAAACCTGGATTCAAGCCCTGGGACTTTCTCTCTCTCTCTGGGATGGAGAGGGGACAAAAACCTTTGCTTAGGTTGCCTTGGTTGAAGGAGCAGTAATCGTTGCATTCCACCAGAGCAGCTCTCCTCCTCCTCCTCAGCCTGGAGGGCAGCTCTCCTCCTCCTCAGCCTAGAGAGCAGCTCTCCTCCTCTTCCTCAGCCTGGAGGGTAGCTCTCCTCCTCCTCAGCCTGGAGGGCAGCTGTCCTTCTCAGCCTGGAGAAGCCCAATTCTTGCTTTTGTGTTCAGAGTTTACACCACCATTCAACCTCTATGTGAACATTTTTTAAAAAAGAAAGAAAAAATAGACAAAACTTCTCCTTAACCCAAGTGTCACGATCTGTAAAGATGGCAGAATCACTACTCAAGGGTCCCCGGGCTATCTCCGCCTGTCAGTCTTCCTGGTGCACAGAAAACCCTTTCCATCCTGCCCCTGACTTTCCTCGCCGCCGTTACAAAAATGTCTGACAGAAACAACTCGAGGGAGAAGGTTTTATTGTGGCTCACAGCTTGAGGATACATCAGCGATAAGAGCGGTCACATCCCTACCACAGTCTGGAACCTGTTTGTCTCCTCACTATGCAGTGTAAAGCCTGGGGTCAAGTGCATCTGTATCGGGCTAATACGTGGCAGGCATGACAATGTGCAACACCGTCTCCTCTCCCCTCTCCTAGGTAATTCTGTATTCTGAAGGATTTGAGTCAAGTAAAATTCTAGCGAGAAAGATGACGCAGATGTACAAGCTCTGCAGCGAGCAGCTGTCCCAGCAGGATCACTACGACTTTGGCATGAGAGCCGTCAAGTCCGTGCTGGTCATGGCTGGGTAAGAACCCCGGGGGAGATAGAAAGCCCAGGCAGGAAAGTGCTGGCTATGAGACTAGGAGGTCCATCCTCAGAGGCCACGTAAGAAAGCCAAGCATGGCCTCGCATGCCTGCAATCGCGCTGCTGAGGAGGCAGCGGCAGGCAAGTCCCTGGGCCTCCCTCCCAGGCCAGCCAGGACCTCTGACTCGGTAAGCTTCAGGCCAGTGAGAGAACTTGCCTCAAAAAACAAGGAGGGTGGCTCCCAAGGACACGCAAGGTTGTCCTCTGGTCCCCCATGTATATGTGGCCACACAGAAGTACACACGCATGGTGGGGGCATGGAGACAGAGACAGAGAGTGAGGGGTGGGGGATAAGGATGGACAAGAGTGCAGCTCGTAATCAGATTTGAATGGGCGACTCACAGAGGCTTTGAGAGCAATGCCTGATGAAGATCAAATGAGTAATAAACATGGGCTGCCGCTGTTCTGAGAGTCCCTCCTTTGTCACTTGGGTTGACCCAGTGACACATCTGTACTGTGAGCCCAACTGGACTCTAACTTGTGTTTCTCCCGAACTCCTCTGGTGCATTGGGTTTCAGAGAGCAAGCGCCATGACTGCAGCCGGAGGGATGAATCAGCAGTTAAGAGCAGTTGCTGCTCCGGAAGGGTCTGAGTTTGCCTCCCAGCAGCCATGCCGGATGGCTCACAGCTGTCCACAGTCCCAAGACATCCTATACGCTCCTCTGACCTCCATGGGCACTGCACTCACTCACACATACCCCACAGGCATACAATTAAAGATAAAATAACATCTATTTCGTAAAAGCCTCAGCAACTGTCAGGCTGACCCAGAGGCTCACGGTCTGATATGCACAGGCTGAAAGGTGAACCCCAGGTTGCCTAAAACAACCCCGAGGGCTAAAAGGAACTTGGTGTTTATTCTCGGTCCGTGATTATGTCAGACTCTCTGACTTCAAAGCAAAGGTTCAAATTCAAAACAAACTGCTTCCCGGTCACTAGCAAAGGAGGCTCCAGTTTCAGGCTCTACCCTTTCCCGTTATGACCACTCGAAGCCAGCACCTCCTCAGTCCCCAACTTGCCCAGAGCCTAAAATGAAATGTGTTCTTTTTCTAGCTCTTCCGGTCAGACAAGGACTCACTGAACCCAGTTGGGTGCACCCAGGCCACCTGGCTCCTGAAGCTTGCTTGGCATAAGCCTCACTGCCATCCCCACGCTCAGTCCTTTACTGTAGCCTAGCGTATTCCGTACAGCTCCTCTTTACAGCTGGGTAACAGCTAGGAATCCAGCATGTTCAGATCTGTTTGCATTCAGGGAACATAGCTGCATCCCAGTGGGTGAGACCAACAAGTGTGCAGGCATCTATCTATACGATGTGCCGAAGACAACAACAGGGCAGTGCCTGAAGTTTGCGGCAGAGACAAACTAGCCTATAGCAGCTTTCTGGAGGAGAGGGTGGTTCAGCTGCTTTTGAAGGATGGATAAGAGCAGAGAAAGTATTGCAGAGATGGGTCAGCAGTTAAAAGCATTTTCTGCTCTCCCAGATTTTGACTCTCAGCACCCACCCTGGGCCCAGCACCCAACTGCGTAGCTCACTACTGCCTGTAACTCCAGCTCCAGGGAATTTGACAACCGTCACTTGGCTCCCATGGGAAACATACATACACACATGAATAAAAATAAAATAAGTGTTTTTTTTTACAAAGAGCAGGCAAAATAGAAAGGCAGGGAATTCAGGACAGAGGGGACAGAAAGTGACAGGGATGTGCCCATGGTGATACAATTACAGGGCTCTAAATTCAGATTGGACAGTCTAGATTGATGAGGGAGGGTCTTTGAGGAAATGTCCCTGTCTCTGTCCTCTGGGCTTTATGGCCAATGAAGGCTTTGTCCCTATGCTGTTATACACACAGGATGATAAGTTATTAGCAGGAATCTCAGTGGAGTCCCTGGCCCACGGGCCTAGAACATTCCATCCCGTCTTCCATTCTTTCAGTGTCTTACTAACAACTCTTTTGAATTTAGGTCTCTAAAGAGAGAGAACCCAGACCTAAGCGAAGATGTGGTCCTGATCAGAGCGCTGAGAGACTCCAACTTGCCGAAATTCTTAACAGAGGATGCCCTCCTGTTCAGGCAAGCTTCCTAGAGTTCATGGCGTGAAGCTCCCAGGACTCAGGGCATTGAGCTCCCAGAGCTCACAGGATCAAGCACAGGCACCCACAGAGGGAAAAGGCTCTTGCTGCTCAGGGGTTCTCTGTCTCTTTAAAACCAATGCATTTCTAATCTTTTCTGGAGATATGTGCATCCCTTAAGCAGCAGCCAGTGGGGACATACTCACCTATGAGCCTACCATGTGGGAGAGGGCAGGAAGATCAAGGATGGAAAGCTAGCCTGGGCTACATGAGATCTTATCTAAAAAAAATAAAAAAATAAAAAGCAGAAGTATGAACTGAACTTACAAGGCTATTCTAATCACCTTTTATCTTTTCAAAAATATTGATCACCAAATTGTGTCATTTTACAAATTGGCATTTGGCTACAAATTCCTGGTCTAAGAGAAATTTCTAGTCTGAAAAACAAGTCAGGCTTGGAATTTAACATAAGCATGACTGCTTTAATAGTTCCTTTTTTAATTCATTTGATTTTGTTTCTCCAGGTTATATACTTTAAATATAACTTCTTATATACACATAGAGTGTATACTTAAATATACATATCTTAAAAATAAGGTAGTATATAAATTAGCCTTATAGAAGTCAAAAGTATCTTGCCTTTCACCAGACCCCACTCCCTGGAGCCCATCATTTTCAGCTCTTCTGTTTGTTTTATCGTACCCTCCATAGTTGACACCATGCCTGTGCCATCTCCTGGTTTGTGGGTTTGAGACAGTGTGTGACTAAGGCAGATGGGAATACACAGCCCCACCCAGCCCCTCCGCACAGTTGAACTGCAGTACCACTTGAGCTAAGCAGCCAAGGTTTCCAGAGTACTGTAAGGGTATGAATGTCAGCTGAGCCCTCCCCATCTCTCCTCCCCCCCCCTCCCCCTCCCCCTCCTCCCACCACCACCCCCATCAGTCTCCTTTGTTCCTCTAAGCAAGCGGTTCTCAACCTTCTTAACACTATGACCCTTAACATAGTTCCTCATGTTGTGGTGAACCCCAGCCAGAGAGTTATTTCATTGCTACTTCATTAACTGTAATTTTCTACTGTTATGAATCGTAAGGTAAATGTCTGACAGGCAGGAGGTCTGATACGTGACCCCCAGGTTGAGAACCACCCAAACAGTTTACTTATGTTTTCTTGTCGCATATGAGTGTGTCTCCAGTATGTGTCTGGAAGTAATGGTGCCTTGCCCTCTTTCCTCCCACAGGAATCTCCTCCCAACCATTTCTCAGAACTTTCTCAGCTCTTCACTTCCTCCCTTTATAGCTAGTACTAATTTTCTATTTTATTTGTCTTTTGAAGTTTTCACTCAGTGTGTTTTGGTCACATTCACCCCCTTCCCCTGCTCCCCCCCCCAAAATTACCTCCTTCTAGCCACCCACCTAATGTTATGTGTTTTTAAATTTATTATTATTTATTGATATTACATCCCAACTGTTGTCCCCTCGCTTGTATCCTCACATTCCCACCCTCTCTCCCTCCTTCTTCCTCCCTATTCCCCTCCCCTAGACAGGAGGGCCTCCTCCCCCACCATATGACCACAACCCATCAGGTTTATGTGTGTTTTTAAGTGATTAAGTCCAATTTGTGCTGCCCATATCCTCTTGGGTGCCTTCCACTGTAGCATGTTCCGTAGGGGAATTAGTAACGGTCATGGCGGGGGGATGGGCTTTCAGGGAGGGGAGAGAGGACAGTGGTACAGAGGGTTTAGCAGAACAGTGGATCCAGAAGGATAGGTGGGGGTAGGAGCAAGAGAACAGGGTAGAGGCGCAGGCAGGCAGAGAGACAGCTAAGGCTCAAGACCTTTGGGGAAAAGCCATATGTAAACCTTCTACTCCAGAGGCTTCCTAGGATATATATGTATATACCTGTATGTACATATATATATATATACATATGTGCATATATACACATATATGTATATATACATATACCCTTATATAAAGAGTTTAAATGGAGTTACCCTGTAACTGGCTGCCAAAGCACCTACTGATTTTCTATTTGCACCTCCATCGTATTTTTCTCAATATCCACATATAGTCATAAGCGCATATAATACATTAGGGAAACATCGAAATGAAAAAAAATTAAATCTATTGGTAAATTCATCCGTTAGGTGTTTGGTACTGGGCCACCATGCACTGTGGACAATACAGAAATAACTCCTATTGTTCATCCTATAGGATATCCTATTTTGCAGGAAAAAACAAAAAAACAAAAATTCAAAAGAAAAGAAAAGGAAAGGAAAGGAAAGAAAAGAAAAGGAAAGGAAAGAAAAGGAAAAAAACACTGGTCTTTTTCTGCTGCGCAGAAAATGGGATCAGCAGAAAGTGTAGATCCCAGCACAGCCTAGGGCAGGCTTATGCTGTGGATGGTCAGAGGACCATTCAGTTACTTATGACAAGTACGGGAAATCAAGAATGGCTGGTGACCCCTAACTGATGCCATCTCTGTTTTGTCAGTGGGATCATATCTGATCTTTTCCCTGGAGTTCAAATCCCGGAACATGACTATGGCATTTTGCAATCGACAATTGTGGACGTCATGATTGAACAAAACCTTCAGCCCGAGTTATGTATGGTCAAAAAGGTGATACAGTTATACGAAACTATGCTGGTGAGGCACGGCGTCATGTTGGTCGGACCGACCGGAGGTGGCAAGACCACTGTTTACCAAGTATTAGCACAAACTTTGGGGAATCTGGAGAAACTCAACCTGGGCGATCCTTTTTATCAGCCAGTAAAAACCTACGTTCTTAACCCAAAATCAATCACCATGGGTGAGTTGTACGGGGAAGTCAATAACGTGACCTTGGAATGGAAGGATGGTTTGATGGCACTCAGTGTCCGAGCAGCCGTGAATGACACTTCGGAAGATCATAAGTGGATAATCAGTGACGGGCCAGTGGACGCTCTTTGGATTGAAAACATGAATACTGTGTTGGATGACAACAAGATGCTGTGCCTGGCTAACAGCGAAAGGATCAAACTCACCCCTCAGATCCACATGCTTTTCGAGGTAAATGCATGCTTTGCTGCGGGGCGAAATATTTACGGAATTTACATGCCACCACCAAAAACAGATCACATCACAGTGATCCATTGTTTTCATCATTTGCCTGTGGTTTTTATTTGCTTGCTGAATACTGAGTAAAATTTTCTTTGTCATAGTTTGACAATACCTGTCAGATGCTCTCATTTCTCTATAAAAATAGAAGTAAAATTGATTCTAGCTTCACTTGCTCTCTTTCGGAGATAGATATGTGTGTGGCTTACATAATTTTCACTTCTAGGGAAAACACTGTTAGGTGTTCTGTGAATAAATTCTCCCACTGTGGCAGGAGTGGACTTTCTCTTTGTAAGGGACTGTGAGAAGGGGGGAGTCAAACACAGCTACCAAAATTCACAGAAAATACCAACCGTAGCCTCGCGATCCATCAAATACATAGAGTATCCACTGTATACATTGTATGTGTCTAAATTTTAGGATACAAAACTGACAAAAAAGTAAATAGAATTTTAAAAGGAGGAAAGACAGTGCCTACTGCGTACACTTAAGAATTAGATAAACTGGGTATGGTGGCACACGCCTTTAATCCCAGCCCTTGGGAGACAGAGACAGGTGATCTCTCTGAGTTCGAGGCCAGCCTGGCCTACAAAGAGTTTCAGGACAGCCAGGGCTACACAGAAAAACTCTGTCTCAGAAAAAAAAAAGTGTGTTTCCTTATTAGTAAAGTTGAAAGGTTATGGAAGCTACCTATTAGCTGTTTCCTGTTCAACTTTAGGTACAAGATCTCAAGGTAGCGTCTCCTGCAACCGTCAGCCGATGTGGGATGGTGTTTGTGGATCCCGAAGAGCTCAAGTGGATGCCTTATGTGAAAACCTGGATGAGCGGATTCTCCAAAAATGTAAGCGCAGTCCTCCCTGTATCTGTCAGTGCACATATGTGAGTCCCTTTAGCAGTGTGTGTGATTAGAGGAATTCCATCATGTTAGCTTGCCTCTCTCCCTACAAATCCCTGGGTCCTCAGCCTGTTGTACATTACCCCGCCTGCCAGCTGCCTGGCGCTCTGCCTCCTGCTCTCTCTACTCAGCATCTCTGCAAACTGACTCCTCTTAAGGACCAAGATGAAGTACTACCTCCAGCCTCACGTCCCCCCCCACCCCCCATAAATTCACAGAACAGGTTGAGCCAGCGACCAAGACTTTGCAAGACAGCCTGGTGGGTGATCAGAGGAAAGCCCAATAGAAAGAATATTTAACTTGAGACACTGATGGGATTTTAGGGTTCAGGAGCCACTAACACCTCTGAGAGGCAGAAGGAAACCCTGTTTACCCCCTTCCCTGATCATAGGTGCAGGACACACTATGACCTCAGAGGTACAAGGTGATGTGATCAGCTGGTTATAGACAGTGCCCCAGTATCGATCCATGGTTATTAACTGGAGTATGTGGCCTGCAGCAGGGTTCGCTCTGCATTGTGCATTACATGGGGTTTTAAGCACATAAAGTCATGTATCCACCGTTATAGTGCTTCCCTTCCCTGTCCTGAAGCTCCTCAGTACTCTGTCTACCCGTGCTTCCACCCCTCAGCACAGTACTCAATGATGTCTTCCCACCCTTAGAGTCCCACCTTTCCCAGAAGCCACCATTGGGATCATACTATATAACATTTTGGAACTAGCTTTTTTTTTTTAATTTAGCAATGTGCATTTAAGGCACATCGTATCTTTCTTGGTTTGATATCTCATTTCTTTTTTTAAAATTTAACATCAACGTGTGTGTGTGTGTGTGTGTGTGTGTGTGTGTGTGTGTGTGTGTGTGTTTTGGTCCCCCTGTAAGTGGAATTACAGACAGTTGTGAGCAGCCACATGGGTGCCAGGAATTGAACCTGGGACCTCTTGAACAGCAGCCAGTGCTCTTAACCACTGAGCAATCTCTCCAGCTCCCATCTCATTTCTTTTTAACACTGAGTAATAATATTTCATTGTATGGACATAGCACAGTTTGTTTATCCATTCACCTCCATTTTGGATGCCTGGGGTTTAAAAAAAGTTATCAATAAAACTGTGACAGGCACTAGTATGCAGGTTTTCCCTAAAATTTTTATTAGTTTGAGTATACACATAGAAGCATCGTTTCTAGATCAGATTCGTATACTTGGCTTTGGAAGAAATCTCCAGATTGTCTTGCCCATTGGCTGAGCCATCTTGTATCCACAACACAGGAGAATTGCTGTTGCTTAAACACTTACTGTCATTTGGCATATTTTCTCTTGGTGCTCTGGGACTCATACACCTTAGCGTGTGGGTATGGCAGGCTCTTGTTTCAATCTGCAGATACTCAAGCATGCTTTTGTGTGCTTGTTGGTGTCTGTGTGTCATCTTTGCTAAAGAATGTATTAAGGAATAGTTTTGCCTGTTACTTTACTGAGATTGGTTGTTTTTATGGTTGATATGAAGAATAGACCAGCCTCAGTTGCATATCAAGTTCAAGGCTAGCCTAGACTGGACTATATGCAGCCCTAAAGGGGCAGGGTGAACAGAGGTCTTTGTACATTTCTATACAAATCTTTTTATCAAATTATGTCTTTTGGAACTGTTTTCTCCTAGGCAATGGCTTCTCTTTTTTTTTTTTAATCTTTTTTTAAAGATTTATTTATTTATTATGTATATAGTGCTCTGTCTGCATGTACACCTGCAGGCCAGAAGAGGGCACCAGATCTCATTATAGATGGTTGTGAGCCATCATGTGGTTGCTGGGAATTGAACTCAGGAACCTCTGGAAGAGCAGACAGTGCTCTTAACCTCTGAGCCATCTCTCCATGCCCAGCTATGGCTTTTTATTCCCTTAGCAGTATTCTGATATCTTTTTGGACAATATAATCATACAGTTTCTGTCCTCCTATGTTTACAGAGCATATTTTTAAGGTTTATTTATATTATGAGTGTGTTTTGTCTGCACGCGTGTCTGTGTAGCATGTGCATGGCTGATGCCCACGGAGGGCACAAGAGGTTGTCAGATCCTCTGGAACTGGAGTTATGGGTGGCTGTGAGCCATCTTGTAGGCTCTGGGAATGGAGCTTAGGTCCCCTCCAGGAGCAGCTAGTGCTCTTAACTGCTGAGCCTTCTCCCCAGGCCCCAAAAGCTTCTAATCGTAATGAGGCCTAACATCAGATTTTTTTCACATACTATGGTATTAATGTTGCACCTAGAAACCCATTTTCAATGCCAAAATCATCTCAGTCTCTCTTATTTTCCATAAGTTTTATGTTTTACATTGAAGCCAATGTAGATAGATGAATAATTCTTTCTATATTAATTAATTAATACATGAAACTATTAAGGCAATGGTCTTCTTTAACCAGCTAGTTCCCCCAGCTAGTTCCCCAATGATTGACACACAAAGACTCTGATTTATTATTGAGCTGCAGGCACCATGCTGGGCATACTCTACTGCTGAACTGCTCTAATCCTAGTACCTTTCAACCCCACATAAAAGGCAATCACCTACTAATCTGATGGTTCTCGGTGGCTTCTTCTCCATCAGTCCGTCCTTTACAGCGATGTGTTCATCTCCGTCTTGCCTCATGGTGACTCCTCTCTCTCCGGCTTCCTATCCACCTGTTACATCTTCTCCTGTTTTTCTGTCATCTCATCCATCCTCTTCCTCCCTCAAGCCCAAGCCCTGGCACCTCAAACTCCGCCTCCCTCTCTTCTGCCCAGTCTTAGGCTTCGGCATCTTTATTTAGCCAATCAGGGATAATTGGGGATCATTCTTTATTATCACATGGAGATCATTTGGGGATCATTCTTTATTATCACATGGAGATAATTCAACATTCATAACAATGCCCACGTCAGGGCACTGAAACCACCATTTGAAAACACAGTTGGACCTTCCTCCAATAACAATGACTCATTTTGAGTTCATATTTGTAAAGGGTCTAAGGTCAGTATCTCTATTCATGTGGGTTCATGATGTTTTTTTTTTGTTTTGCTTTACTTTTAAATTTTGTAACAACGTTTTTAAAACTCCAAAGGCAGTAGAGGAACTCCTAGGAAAGAGCAGGACAATGGGAGAGTGTTAGGTAAAGAGATACAATAGATGCATATACAACAATGTCACCATTGGGCCTAGTGATATGTGAAATTAATCTGCACTAAGAGCTATAATTTTGAAAAAGGGCCTTTGGGAGAGTTCAAAAATGGTGGCGCCTATCGCACACTGTATCTGATCTGCTACTGCATGGAGGCCAGGGACCAGATTGGGAGCCACAGACGGCAAGAACTGGAGAACACTCCAGGCTTTAGAAGGGAACCCACCTGCAGTCTGCAGCCGGCGTCTATAGCCCAGGCACAGTGTATGCAGCGGTGGAACACCAGAGCTCCTGGCCTGGGGAAGTCTCAGGGCAACAAGTAAATCTGTCCTCAGACATTCCCACCTGCCCCACCCCAGTCCACAGGGAGGCCTGGAGGCCCCGGCAAAGCCCACGGTGCCCAGCAACAGCATGCGTGGTCTGGGCGGAGCCAGGCAGCCAGCCTCAGCGGACCAAGCCTGCAAAATTTGGCTGATAGAACCCAGCCAGGACAGTGCCACGGCCCAACAGGAGAAACTAGACTTCCCTGAGGGTCTGGAAGGGGGTCTGAATTGTGGCCACAGATCAGTGGGACTGAACCGCCAAAGGTACACAACCTAGACAGGTCAGCTATCTAGACTGGTCTGGGCAGGAACCTGACTGCGAGCCTCAGTGGTCTGGGCCTGGACAATTGGGCAGTTAAAACCTGGCCCCGCAAGGTGCCCCAAGACACCCCAAGGTGCGTCGGTGTCTCCCACATGCTTGGGAGAGGCTGGATTGCCTCCAGGGGTCAGGAAAGAAAATTAAACAGCAGCCCCCAACACAGCTAGTCTGAATCCCCTCAGTAGCGTGAATGGAATCAGTCAGAAGCCTACCTCTGCTGACCAAGTCAGGTGCTTAAGGTGTAGAGCAAAGTCTCCTGAAGCAGAAACCAGTCACCTGCCAATTCCAGGGAAGAACTCCCTGATCCCCACAGGCAAGGGCACGTGAGCTATAATCACTCACCAACTATCCACTCTCAACGACCAGTGAAGGACACCAGAAGCTACCACCCAACATCAAAGAAGGCAAAATAACTAAAGGACAGTGTAAGAACACAAACAACAAAAAACAAAACAACTTGGCATCTCCAGATCCAAACTATCCCAAAGAAAGCAACCCTGAGAACTCAAACACAATAGAAATATAAGAAAATGACCTCAAATCCTTAGTAATGAAGATGATAATGGAGGAAATGAATAAAATCCACAATCAAATGCAGGAAGATGCAGCCAAACAGGTGGAAGACATAAAAGAGGCCTATAGTGAGGCACTGGAAATTTTTTCAGGAAAATACAAACAACCAGATGAAGGAAATCAATAAAACAGTTCAAGACCTGAAGATGAAAATGGAAACAGTGATAAAAGCACAGACAGAAGAAAAACAGGAACGAGAGACCTTAGAGAAGAAAGTAAACAGCACAGAAGTGAGCTTCTCTAACAGACACCGGGAAATGGAGGAATGAATCTTGGGACTAGAAGATACAATTGTAGAACTCAAAGCAACCATCAAAGACAATGCTAAATCTGAAAAATTCTTGACACAAAATATCCAAGAAATCAAGGACACCATGAAAAGACGGAACCTGAGAATAATAGGCATCGCAGAAAGACACCCGACTCCAAGGCCCAGAAAATATCTTCAACAAAATCATAGAAGAAATTTTCCCTAATATAAAGAAGGAGATGCATATAAACATACAAGATGACGACGACGACGATGATGATGATGGTGATGATGATGTGTCTTTGCGACAGGATCTCATGTAGCATGGAGTCTTATGTACCACAGGCTGCCCTTAAACTTACTATGTAGCTGAGGAGGGCATTGAACATCTGATCCTCCCACCTCCACCACCTCCCAAGGGCTGGGATTATAGGTGTGAACTACCAAGTCTAGCTTTAACATTTGTTCTTTTGTTCAGGAAATGTTGGTTGTAATTGCATAGGTCTATTCTGAACTCTCTGATCTGTCTCACTGGGGGCTTTGCTTGGAGACAGGATCTTATCATGTATTTCCTTTAACTTATAATTCTCCTGCCTCAGTCTATGAAATATGTGTGTATACATATATATTTGTACATACATATGTGTGTATAGATATATTTTTTAACATATATTCAAATTATCTTTATTTTGCCCCAGATCTTGAAGTGGGATGGTGTCTTAGTTACCTTTCTTTACTGTGAAGAGACACCACAACCAAGGCAACTTATAAAAGAGATGATTTACTGGGCACCTTCTTACAGTTTCAAAGTGTGAACTCATGACCATCATGGTGTGGAGCATGGCAGTGGGCAAGCAGGCATGGCACTGAGCAGTAGTTGAGAGCTCATATTGCAATCCATAGGCCTGAGGCAGAGAAGGAGAGAGGCAATGGGGATGGTGTGGCCTTCTGAAACCTCAGAGCCCGTCCCAGGGACACACCGCCCCCTACAGGCCATGCCTCCTCATCAGTTCCTCCAACTGGGAACCAAGTATTTAAACATATGAGTCTATTGTGGATATTCAGGCCACCGCAGATGCCATCAACCCTCCAGATTTGCTGTTCTTCAGCATTTTGTTGCCTTTTCATACAAGCCTTAGAATCAGTTTGATATTATCTACAGAATAACTCTCTGGAACTTTGAGATTTTCTGGAGTTAATTTGTGGATGAAATTTAGTGGAGCTGACCTCTTTAACCTTTTTTACTCCTTGCATCTGTGAACGTGGTATAGGTCATTATTTACATCTTTGGTTTTCTTCATCAGGACATTATCTGTCTTCTCCTAGAGATCTAGTATATGTTTTGGTTGATTTATAATAATTGATTCTTGTTGCTAACGTAATGCAATCGTGTGTTTTAAATGTAAATCCCAATTGTTCAACCTAGTATATAAGAAAATAATTGTCTTCCTTATATCATGGATTAGCCTGTGACCCACAGTGACCTAAAACTTTTCTATGTAATTGATTCTTAGTACTTAGTTTTAGTCTTATTTTGCTAGTTTGGGGAGATTTTTTTATGTACAAAATACTGCCATCTTTGAATAAAGACAGTTTTACATTTATGTTTTCTTTTTTACAAAATATTTTATTTTTTAAGTCTAAGTGTTAGAGGTGGTTTCAGTTTTTGATGTGTGTGTGCGTGCGTGTGTGTTTACGTGTGTATATACAACATATATTTGTACATACATATATGTACATGTATATGCAGGCATGTGCATGTGAGGCCAGAAGGGGACATCAGATGCCATGGAGCCTCAGTTATAGGCAGTTAGTTGTGAGCCTTCTGACACACTAGAACCAAACTCTTGTCATCCACAAAAGTAGTGTGTGTCCTTCTCCCTGATCCACCTCTCCTACCCCTACTTCTCCTGTTCCAATCTGCACACTTTTGGTTTGATTGCCCTGTCACATTAGCTTGAACTCACAACACAGAGCTAAGTAATAAGGGTTGAGCTCACTTTTAAGTCCCTTCCGTCTTGCTGAGATGTTGAAATGTTGTCTTCTCTGCTTACTCCTTTTATTGCTGTCATCTGTGAAAGACTGCCAGCAAACAATGCTGTGTACTTTAAGAGCTAACTATAAAGTGAAACCTCTTTACCAAACCAAGAGGTACAGTGCATTCTCCACTGCCTGGTATATCCTCTGTGCATCCCTGCTGAGCCATGGGCCTCCGTGGAGACTGTGTTTCATGTGTGATGCTATGATGCTGAAATCCTTTCATATAAAGGCTATTTAACACACTACATATATGGACTTTAAACAACATCTTTCTAAATTTAAATTTAATCATATGCTTTATCTTCAGTAAGAATTTTAAAACATTTATTTGTTTCATTTTCAGCTGAATGATGAAACCAAGGAATATTTGTTGAATCTTTTCAATCGTTATGTTGAAGAAGGGTTACACTTTATAAACAAAAAGTGCAGCCAAGCCATCCCACAGGTGGACATCAGCAAAGTGACCACACTCTGCTGCCTGTTGGAGTCTTTGCTTCTTGGCAAAGATGGAGGTATCTTGTCAATGGTAGGAAGTTTCATTTTGTTTTTTATTTCTGTGTGCGTGCGTGTGTGTGTGCGTGCGTGCCTACGTCTGTGCCATGGCACATGTGTGAAGATCAGAGAGAATTGGTTCTCTTCCCACCAAGGGCTCAGGGACCAGGCTCAGCTTGTCATGCTTAAGGGCTTTTACCCACTGAGCCATCTTAGTATATGCATGAAGCCTTCTTAGTATAAAGCTACAAAAATACTATTGTTCTATGAGATTCTTGGCCAATAAAAACTCCAAAATTTGACCAATTGATTTTTAATGTAATGTTCATGGGACTAGTGGCTGCGTTAGGCTCACAGAGGTACGTGGGAGGCTCTGATTCAGTCCTCTACTCAACCTCCAATACCACTGTGGTGTGCAGCGTACTCCAGGCCAGCGCATGCCCATTCTGCTCAAAGGCGTTCAAGCAGGTATGGAGTACATTACAGAGCACCGTGGGCAGTCAGCCTTGGGGTGTGCCTCTCATTCATTTTTCATCATTTCCTGTCACGTCAATAAGGAAGAACCGCTTTGTGGATCACCAAAGAACATATTCTCCATGCCAGTTAAATACGTGAGTCTAAATAAGACAAAGTCCCAAACTTTACAGTTTAGGGTTTGCCTTCTATCAGAAGGTAAGATATTTACACTTTTTTCTTTATTCTTACAGGAGCAAATGAAGCTGAACACTGTGCTGTGCCAGACTTTTGTGTTCTGCTACTTGTGGTCTTTGGGTGGAAACTTAACTGAAAATTACTGGGATTCATTTGATACATTTATTAGAACGCAATTTGATGATAATCCTGATGCCAGGGTAAGGACCAAGTGGAGGTGGCATCATCACCTCAAATCCTTAAAATTCAAGAATAAAACTCTGAGACCTTTATGTTTTGTAAATAGAGCAGTAATAATGGTGTGATTAAACAAACACTCCAGAAAAATGTAGCTGTATTTAATTTTAAATAGAAATACGTGAGCAAGATAAACAGCAACTTTAAGAGCTTTAGTCCTATTCATTGTGAGGGTTTGAAAAAGCTCTTCCTCTCTTTTGGCCACTGCAAGAGTACTCCATTAAACATAAAAACGAACAAACAAACAAACAAGAAAATTTTCAGCATGCTTTCCAAGGCATTTGACATTAATATGACAAACGGTCTGTGTACTCTGTACTGTGGATGAATACTGAGTCCTAACTGTTGATCAGTATTGATCCAGAATTACATTTTAGACATCCTAATACTGGAGTCTTTGCTACTTGCCATACAACCAAATGTGCTTCAGTGACTAGATTCCTCACCACCACAGAGGCATTTGTAAAGATGGAGAAAAAAACATTCAAATGTACCTTGTGTTAATGGGCTGAAACTAGAAATGCCAGTACTGGTGGGTTTTCAACATACTAATGAGTGGATGTTTTGTATGAAAATTGACATGTGCATACAGTTGTCCTTGGAGAAACTGATTCCAGTACTCCCCCAAAGATTCCAAAGCCTGCAGATGCTCAAGTAAGTCCCTTCTATCAAATGGGACACACTTCCTCCAGCATACGCTAACTCCTCTCTAGGGTACTTAGAGCTCCCAATGCAGTGCAACACAGTCAGCACTGACTGTTTGTAAATCTCTTGGTCTATGTGTGCTTGTTTGATTGACTGACTCTTCCATTTCCGACATTTCTGCTGGGTTCTTTTCCTGACTCCGTTTCCTTAGTAAGCTTTTTTTCACATGTTGTCAAGCAAGTTGCTCGTCCATTTTGCTACTTTCCTTTCCCATCATGGTGATTTTAATCTAGGACCTGAACTAATTTTCTTGCTTCACCCATGCTGTCCAAATCCTCCTTGAAATTGTTTAATTTTTTAAAATGTAGCATGTGGAATTGTTTTTCTTTTCTTTCTTTTTTTTTTAAGGTAGGGTCTCACTATGTAGCCCTGGCTTGGAACTCACTGTATAGACCAGGCTGACCTAAAACTTACAGATAGTGACCTTCTTCATCTTTCTGGATGTTCCACCTCTAGCAAACAAAGAATTGTTTTCATGACATTTAAGTTACTCCATAATCTTTGCCTTCTGCACGATACGTCTTAGCGATTTCTTATCTTAGTGTTTCTGATCTGTAATTTACAGATCTGTTGGGTTAGAAGAATCTCTTTTTTTTTTCTTACCACCTTTTGCTTTATTTTAAAGTTGTATTTTTTAATTTTATGTGTATGAGTGTTTTGCCTGGAAATATGTATGCCCACCACATGTGTATAGCGCTCACAGAGGCCAACGGGGGGGAATTGGATCCCCTGGAACTGGAGTTACAGGTCATTGTGAGCCACCATGTGGGTGCAGGAAACTGAACCTGGATCTTCTACAAAAGCAGCCAGTGCTCTTGCCTGCTGAGCTGTCTTCCCAGTCCCTGGTTGGTTTGATTTTATGTGGTCTTTTTCATTCCCAGTCATCACTTTGACCTATAAACCTGGCTACTATTTAGAGAGAAGCAGGTAACAGTAGCAGGGATGATGGCTTGACGACAGACCTGACACTAAAGTGCAGTAACAAGCAATGCTGCAGTTCAACTTCATGCCTTCAGTGAGGTACAGGAAAAACAGGTGTTAGGATGTTGTGAAGACAGATGGAGCATGAGGGTTATGAGAGCTACAGAGCGTATGACTAGGTAAAAGGGGAAATCATAAAGAAAAAAGGGAAAGGCAAAATCCAATTGATCAAAATAAAAAGTAAAGCAAAATAATCAAGAAATCTATACCAGGCTGGGAATAGAACTCAGAGGTAGGATGCTTGCCTGGAAGAGGGGGGGGAGGACAAAAGAAGGAGGGCGGGTGGGAGGAAGGGAGGGAGGGAGGAACTAACTAACATGGAAGGAAGGAAAAAAAGTAAGAAAACATGAAGATTCAGAAAATAAAAGACAAGTGAAGTTTAAGTTTTCGAACCTCCTGTTGCTATTCTTCCTAACTGGAAGCTCCTGTGCCCTGCATGGTCTCCTGAAGGTGAGAAAGCAGGTGCGTGTATCTTAAATAAGAACAGCTTAAGGAGTATAGTGCTGAGCAGGGGTTGCCAGGGGTCTTCTCTCGGAGTTTCCCAGCCAGCAGCATGGGCTGCAGTCTCGGCACAGTGCCTGCCCTGCCAGGGACTAAGTTCTTTCTGCACGTGTCAGACTTCAAGGTCCCAGGCTCCAAGGGACTTGGGCTGCGCGCATACAGACAATTAGGCACACACACCTAAATAAAAATAGATAAAATAGATACATAAGGAAGTACATCCCATTCTCACTCTGTCAGCTGAAGACAGGAAGACCTCTGGCATTTGCTAGCCACCAACCTAGCTCCAGGCTCAGCAAGACCTCATCTCAAATGAATAAGAGATTGATAGAGGAGGATGCCCAGTGTCCCCCCAATAATAGAGGAGGATACCCAGTGTGCCCCTGAATGATAGAGCCGGACGCCCAGTGTACCCCAATGATAGAGGAGGACGCCCAGTGTACCCCAATGATAGAGGAGGACACCCAGTGTGCCCCTGAATGATAGAGGAGGACGCCCAGTGTACCCCAATGATAGAGGAGGATGCCCAGTGTACCCCAATGATAGAGGAGGACACCCAGTGTGCCCCTGAATGATAGAGGAGGACGCCCAGTGTACCCCAATGATAGAGGAGGACGCCCAGTGTACCCCAATGATAGAGGAGGATACCCAGTGTCCCCCAATGATAGAGGAGGATGCCCAGTGTCCCCCAATGATAGAGGAGGATGCCCAGTGTGCCCCAATGATAGAGGAGGATGCCCAGTGTGCCCCAATGATAGAGGAGGATGCCCAGTGTCCCCCAATGATAGAGGAGGATGCCCAGTGTCCCCCAATGATAGAGGAGGACGCCCAGTGTACCCCTGAATGATAGAGGAGGACACCCAGTGTGCCCCTGAATGATAGAGGAGGACACCCAGTGTACCCCAATGATAGAGGAGGATGCCCAGTGTACCCCAATGATAGAGGAGGACGCCCAGTGTCCCCCCAATGATAGAGGAGGATGCCCAGTGTCCCCCAATGATAGAGGAGGATGCCCAGTGTCCCCCAATGATAGAGGAGGATGCCCAGTGTACCCCCAATGATAGAGGAGGACGCCCAGTGTCCCCCCAATGATAGAGGAGGATGCCCAGTGTGCCCCAATGATAGAGGAGGATGCCCAGTGTCCCCCAATGATAGAGGAGGATGCCCAGTGTCCCCCAATGATAGAGGAGGATGCCCAGTGTGCCCCAATGATAGAGGAGGATGCCCAGTGTCCCCCAATGATAGAGGAGGATGCCCAGTGTCCCCCAATGATAGAGGAGGACGCCCAGTGTACCCCTGAATGATAGAGGAGGACACCCAGTGTGCCCCTGAATGATAGAGGAGGACACCCAGTGTACCCCAATGATAGAGGAGGATGCCCAGTGTACCCCAATGATAGAGGAGGACGCCCAGTGTCCCCCCAATGATAGAGGAGGACACCCAGTGTGCCCCTGAATGATAGAGGAGGACACCCAGTGTACCCCAATGATAGAGGAGGATGCCCAGTGTCCCCCAATGATAGAGGAGGATGCCCAGTGTCCCCCAATGGTAGAGGAGGATGCCCAGTGTCCCCCAATGATAGAGGAGGATGCCCAGTGTCCCCCAATGATAGAGGAGGATGCCCAGTGTACCCCAATGATAGAGGAGGATGCCCAGTGTCCCCCCAATGATAGAGGAGGACACCCAGTGTGCCCCTGAATGATAGAGGAGGATGCCCAGTGTCCCCCCAATGATAGAGGAGGATGCCCAGTGTCCCCCAATGATAGAGGAGGATGCCCAGTGTACCCCAATGGTAGAGTACGATGCCCAGTGTCCCCCCAATGATAGAGGAGGATGCCCAGTATCCCCCTGAATGATAGAGGACGCCCAGTGTGCCCCCGGCCTCTGCACTCACTCAGAGCAGGCACCTGCACGCATGAATGTATGCACACACACACAAATGAATGCATCTCCACTGCAGTTAAATTTTAGAAGTAAACAGTTAGCCTCTGATATTTGAGCATAGTCTTGTTAAAGAGACAAATGGAGTTCAACTCCATTCCTGTTCTCTCACTTCCTTTGTTTTTATGCGAGTGTATCTGTTTCCGGGGGTCAGTGTTGTCCCTTGACATTTGATTTTATCCTTCAGCTTCCTAGTTCTGGAGATTTGTGGAGCATTCATATAGACTTCGACACCAAACGCCTGGACCCCTGGGAGCGAATCATACCGACCTTCAAGTACAGCAGGGACATCCCGTTCTTTGAGATGCTGGTCCCTACAACAGACACGGTGCGCTATGGCTATCTAATGGAAAAGCTGCTGGCGGTCAGACATTCGGTGTTGTTTACCGGAACAACTGGGGTTGGCAAGGTAGGAATCCCTCACCAGCTAAGAAGGGCTGTCACACTGAGGGCACCGTGGAGTTAGGGTCCTCGGATCAGAAGTAACACATGATTTCCCAGAGGAGGTTTGTTTTTTATTGGTTGTATCACTTTTTCAGGAAGAGTTTAACTGCGCAGAATCCATGCTGATTATTTCTGAATGTATCCTCGGGTGGCTGTTGTAGACCAGGCTTGAGTTTAGGGGTGTTTATGTACTTCTGCAGTTGCTACACGTCATCTGGGTAGAAACTGCCCAGGGCAGTTGTGTTCCCCAAGGACTCTTGCTGACAATCATTCTGCCCTGTTTCCTATTTAACTGACACAGCCACGACTTGGTGTCACTTCAATTCTGGGAGGAACTGGAGAACAAAATAAAGGAGTCTACACAAAGCAGGATTCATTGTTTACTTTCCATATTATTTCTCAGAAATGTGGGCCAGCAAGATGGCTCAGCAAGCAAAGGAGCTTGCTGCCAAGCTGAGTTCAGTCTCCAGGACCCACAGGTGAAAGGACAGAACCAGTTCCTACAACTTGTCCTCTGACCTCCACCCATGTGCACCATGATACACAGCCACCCCCACATATGCGTGCTTACACAAACACACACACACACACACACACACAAAAATGTAAATTTTAAAATATTTCAAAAAAACAAAGAAATGTGGGCCTACCTCCATTATCAAATTGGACTGGATGGTAACACGAATTTTGGTGTGACACTGAGACTTTTTTCTTAATTAGATCTGACTCGAATATTTCTTTGGTTCTGATAAATGTAACTGAAATCAATGTCCATAGCGAAACAATACCAGCCTCACCTAGATCCAGCCTTCCTTTTTCTATACTGTTTCTCACTCATCGTCCTGGCCTGTGGCCAGTATAGGCACTGGAAAAGTACCATATTAAATATGAAATCAATTAACGTATTCTTTTCTATTCAAAGTCTGTTATTGCAAGAGGATTGCTGAATAGAATTCAAGAATCAGCTGGCTATGTCCCTGTTTATCTAAATTTTTCTGCCCAAACTTCATCTGCAAGGACACAAGAGATCATTGAGTCAAAACTAGAACGAAAAAGAAAAAACATTCTAGGTAAGAATCATCAGCGAAGTTTTGTTCTGCAGAAATGATTTCATTCGGCCAATAAGTTGCATACAAAGAAAGCAAGCTGAGGAGCTTTGCGCCAGCTCACTCCTGTGATGAGCAGCCTGGTCCTCCGCGGGAAGCACTGACCTCTTCCAGGGCCTAGGGGTCATGCTGAGGGCCGTGCCTCAGCCCCAGTCCTGCCAACGGGCATGTTTCTCATCTAGATACCTCACTGTGGAGTGCAAGTTGTTTGTTTCTCCCACACTGTGTCAGCTACTCTTCTCATAGCTGTGACCCAAAAAAAAAAAACTGACAAAAGCAACTTAAAGGGAGAGGAACTTGTTCTGGCTCCCAGTTTAAGGGAGACGGTTGATCATTGTGGGAAAACACAGCTTCAGGCCCAAGCAGGTGGTCACACGGCATTTGTGGTCAAGAATCAGAGGGATGAATGCTGATGCTTGACTTGCTTTCTCCGCTTTTTATTTTTCATTTTTCTTCAGTCTGGGGTCCCAGTCCATGGGATGGTGCCAGCCACATTCAAGGTTAATCTTTTCTTCTAAGCTAAGCCTCTCTGGAAACACACTCACAGACACACCCGGAAGTGTCTCCCCGAGGTAGCTCCAAGTGAAGACTAACTATCGTCTGCAGCCTCTGACACCCCATGGCTTCCCTTCTTCCCACTCAAGGCCCTCAAACCCCAATAGATTTCCATTTCCCTAAAAATCAACAAACATCTTCATATCTGGTACATGGAGTTTCTGGGTTCCATAGCATGAGCCTAGGTTTGTTGTCAGTCAGTGTTTTCAGGCAAGATATAGCATCTCCTCTTTCCCTTATTAGCTAGTTAGTGAGTGACTTGTAGGTTTTTTTTAAAGCATATTTTTCCTGGCACCTTCAGGTATTCTATGTCCTAACTAATGTAAAACATCAGCCCCATGCCTATTGTAAGCCAGCCCTCATCTCTGTTGTCAGTCAGATTTTCAGCTCCAGGTACTGACATGACCGTAGCGTGGGGTGATCTTTTTTTATTATTATTAATTTATTCTTATTACATCTCAATGGTTATCCCATCCCTTGTATCCTCCCATTCTTCCCTCCCTCCCATTTTCCCCTTATTCCCCTCCCCATGACTGTTCCTGAGGGGGATTACCTCCCCCTGTATATGCTCATAGGGTATCAAGTCTCTTCTTGGTAACCTGCTGTCCTTCCTCTGAGTGCCACCAGGTCTCCCCCGCGTGGGGTGATCTTACTAACCCTTTCTTCCTGTGGAGGTCCTGATGCTCAGGGGCAGGAGAAGAAGGAGTTGACTAATGCTTTGTTCCTCACTGACATTTATATTGTCCCTTTGTGTGGCCCATGCCCCTCTGGGGCTGGATTACAACCCATGTTCTCTGGGAGGCAGGCAGGCATGCAGGAGCAAACTCTTGTGAGCATTCATAAAAGAGCAGTTCACTGGCCAGGTTTCTGCCTCCTCACCGGAAAGCTGTCTGAGGGAGATCTCAAGGTCTCAGCCTCCATTCATTTCCACCCTCCAGCAATACAAGCTCTCCCTTTCAGTGTTGGCCTTCAGTTAGCAGAGCCTGTGGCCCTCTGAATGGTACCTGACAGAGCTTGGGCGCAGATGCCTTCCACATTTTGATAATGCACTGGCCTCCATGTACCAACAGTGGGGTTACCAACTGCCTAACTGCCTCACTGCCTCTCAAGGTTCCCTTTTCCTTGCGTGGCTAGACACAGGGCAGCAGACGTCAGTCTGGTTTTTTGTAACGAGCTCCAAATTTTTATGAATTATTCTCTTAGGTCTCTTCCCTACTCTGGTCTTGCTACATATGGCTTCTCTGGGGCTGAATATGGCTTGAAGCTCTTAAGTAGCTTTAGTTGCATTGGAATCATCACATATCACTCATCCCAGCCACAGGACTGTAGCTGTTTTCTCAAACCTGCATACCAGACAGAGGGAACTCACCTTCTGAGCTTCCTTCCTACTGTCTGGGGTTTCCCATTGATGGGATTGGGATGGTTTCAAATATCAAAGCCTGCTTTCCATGTTGGGGTGATGAGGTGTGATATTCATGAGTTGAAACCTTTGGTATCCGTGTACTTCCTTCATTGGAAAGATAATTCCCTTCCTCCCTCATGCCCAGGCACTCAGGCCACACTTCTGGTGAGGGTAGAGGATGAGGATGAGATCAGGAAAGGTCCTGACATCACTGGGGAGCTTCTGAGAGGAAGTGTGGCGTGACAACATGAATGCATCGGTCAGGTCTATGTCTCCTGGCAGAGGGTGGATGGGCAAATCCCACATGACCCCAAATGCCTCAGTGGTCTCACCACCTCCCAACGCCATTACACCAAGGACCAAGCTTCAGCGTGAATTTTTGTGAGGACAAATCATTTTTAAACCACCACCATCACAACAACAACAGCAAAATGTCCTTAAATTTTCTAAGGACAAATGGTGCTTCTTTCAAAACTCCTTTCTCTTGTCCCAGGAGCACCAGGAAACAAGCGAGTTGTGATTTTTGTTGACGATCTGAACATGCCCCGGCTGGATCGCTACGGCTCCCAGCCGCCAATCGAATTGCTTCGGCAGTATCAAGACTTTGGTGGATTCTATGATAGAAGCAAACTCTTTTGGAAAGAAATACAGGTTAATTTTTATATTTTACATTTATTGGTGTGTCCAAATATGGAATGCTATTTTTCTGGGCTACTTTAACAAAAATACTACAATCTGGGTAGCTTAACCTCTTTTCTTGTGATTCTGAAGGTGACAAGTTAAAGATCAAGGCGTGAGCAGAATCCACTCCTCTAGGATTTCCCTCCTTAATCTGTATATGTTCCACTTATCCCTGACCTTTTGCATGGGTTTGTTAGTCTGATTGCTAATCTCAGTTACACCAGATGAGTAAGTCATAAAGATATTTATTGCTAACTGTGGTTTTGGTCCAAGGGCAAGAGGCCACATGTGGTGACAGCCTTCCTGCTTCACCACTGGGACCATGCAAGTAGTAGATGACACTGGAGAGATGTGGACAAATGTCTCTTCAACCCAGATAGGTAGCCAATGGCAGACCAAAGCAACGATATCACCAAAATCCAAGCTGATGAACCAATGAGTTATAGGTGTGAGTAAAGGGTTAGTTACAGGAACGTACGTGACTCTAGGGCAGCTGCAGGGCTGGATATAGTGGTGCACGTCTTCAATCCTAGCATTTAGGAGGCAGAAATGTACAGATCTCTATACATTCAAGGCCAGCATGATCTACACATGAGTTTTAGGCCAACCAAGATCACAGAGTGAAACCCTGTCTCAGAAAGAGAAAAAAAAAGAGGAGCAGATGTCTCACCAAAGCTCCCCACCTCCACCCCCACCAGCATGGGGGACAACTCATGAAAGCTGGATCTGGAGTTTGTTGCACAACTTGCAGGCAGTTAGAGTGTTCAGAGATCTGCTCTCCTCAGCAGTCCTTACTACCTGTATAATCTTGGGGATAAAGAGACCTTGTGAATCTATTAAGTTTCTTGGACTTCCTGGAACTTGTAGGCTGTTTATATCCCGATATGACCAAGCTTCCTTTTACAACATCTTAAGAAACAGGGGGAAAATGCTACACAACAGCAAGCCATCAGGTGGAGAAATACGAGGAGCATGTACCTTCTTATCTCTGTCCCTGCTCTCATGAGACCACCAATAACTCAATAGTGGAAGTGCCACTCTGATGACCTTATCCAGCCCTAATCACTTCCAAAAGTTAACATCTCAAAACATCATGGTTGGAGTAAGCTTCTTTCCTCTAGGTGCCTCATAACAGGTATTAAAGTCCACCATGAGTTATAGAGGAGGCAAAGTATACTCAAACCACAGCAATTGGCTTCCTTCTGTGTCCTAATTGCTTATAGAGGTACCATTTGTATTGTATTAGGAGGTCACCCTAAAGATATCATTTTACATTAATCATCTCTCCAAATTCCCTGTCTCCAAAAGCAATCCATTTTTTTTTTTTTACCACAAATCAGGACTGCAACACATTACTTCTGAGTAAGTTGAGTCTGAAAAACATGGTTTGGTGTTTTGTTGGTTGGTTGATTGGTTGGTTGGTTGGTTGGGTTTTTTAATTTGTAATTCAATTCATTCCACCTGCATTGAATTTGTGCTGTGCTGCTTCAGGAGATGAGCAGCAAATGAGACAGTCCTTACCTCCTAGAGAGCCCAGTTTTGGAGAGTAGACAGACATTTGTAGCGAAGGATGACTAGGAGAGACAGAGAGGATTCAGAGTTGAGATTGGGGTAAGTATGAGGGAAGCAGGTGTTTGGGAGCCCAGAGTATAAAGACAGAACAAAAAGAGTGAACACTTTATGCCTTGTAAACAAGGAGTCTGGAATGCCCTGGTCCTGTCAAATGTCACTCGGAACAGCAAAAGGAACATAGCCCACATCTCAGAGGGCTGAGGGTACGTGACAGACTGTGGGTGTATCCTCTTCGTGATGGGGAGTCTCTGAAGCAAGCATTCTAGAAAGATTTACTTGGCTGTGGGAGAGGAGTGAACTAGAGAGGAAGCAAGCGTAGGAAATCTGCAGCCCCTACAAGGAGAAAAGATAAGAGTCAGAGCCTCAGTGTGGTACATGTGCAACCAACAAACCATCAGCAGGACTTAGGAGTCTGAGGGAGAGTGGGGATCCTGCCCTGCCTGCCTCCTCTGTTTCTGTTCTGGGAGGGGACGTGTCTGGGGTAAGTCATTTTATTCATAGTAAAGACAAATTGCACTAAGTGCTCTCCGAGCATCCCTGAAAAACAAATGGTATTGTTAGCTAAAGAAAAGCTAAAAGAAAACCCTAGACTTTCTTTTGAATGTATGGGCAAACCATTGTACATACTTCTCTGATCACTTTTTCCTTTTCATTTCCATGGTCATTATTTGGAGCCAGGCCCTCTCTCTGTCCAACTCCTGAAGCCAATAGTCAGGACCTCATAAAGATATTAGTCAGGTTAAACTAACACATTTAACTGATCTCTAGACACCCTAGGTCTGCTTCCTGGTATGCAGACAGCCTGAGTGGCCTCTTAGTCTCTACTGTTTGTTTTTAAACTTATTTTTTTTTAATTTCTAATCATGTGCCTAGCCAGAGAGTGCATGTGCCCTACAGAGTCCAGAAGAAGGTGTCTGAGCCCCTGAAACTACGGGTACTTGAGTGATGTGGGTGCTGGGAATGAAACTCTGCAACAGCAAACGACAGTCCCCAGCCAGAGCAGAGCAGGTTCTTAAGCCCTGAGCCATCTTGCCAGCCCCTAGAGTGGCCTTCTCAAAATACAGCCCTGACACTGCCAACTGAGCAACTTAGTTAAGCATCCAAGCCTTTTTTTTTCCATCATGAAACAAGGGTAGCTATAGTGACCTCATACCATCATGGGGTTGTGGTGCTGGCTCGTGATAGGTCCTCAGAAGAATGTTGCTTCTGAGTCCGGATATTAGGGAGGGCAGTTCTTACCTCTTCCTCTGCAGGGTGAACCCAGGTGGCCTTCTCTCCACACAGGATGTAACAATTGTATCAGCGTGTGCCCCTCCAGGAGGGGGCCGCAACCCCGTGACACCCCGCTTTATCCGACACTTCAGCATGTTGTGCCTCCCCACGCCCTCGGAGCACAGCCTGAAGCAGATCTTTCAGGTGAGTGTGGATTCCAACACAAACAAGATGGGCCAAGGAAAACATGTACTAAGAATCTCATAGTCAAAATAGTCCCCTGGGTTTCTAGGGATCCCTTTCATCCCTTTCCTAAGCAGAAAGCTCGTGACCATGGGCACACAGACAGCCCCTGACTGGTGTCTGCATTATTGATTTCTGTACTTGTAGTCTCACAGGCAGACTATTTAGGAATGCAGAAAGATTAAACATGACATTCACTCCCAAAGAAGGCAGATATCTTCCACTGCCTAGGCTGTACCTCTTTGTACACTTATGGCCTCCAGGTCTGGATCTCCCCTTAGACCACACAACACTCCAGGCAGCTCCAGATGACAGACTTCATCGACTCTGACACCATTATGAACAATGAGCCATCTTCCTCCCACTTGTACTAACCTCCCAAAGGGGCCATTCCTTCGTCTTTTAAATGAGAAACACCTTGTTGCCTTAACCTAGAAGTGCTCAGCAGAGCGTCCAATGGATGTGAAACATTATTCTGAAAAGAATGATGACAGAGCATGAATCAGAGAGGGCATGCCACCACAGCCCACCCGCGGTCTTGGGGGAAGATTCAAACTGACAGAGAGGGAGGAGATCCCAGGAACAGAGTTCTTGAGTGAACACAGTCACAGAGACAGGAAAAGCGAAGTTCACCGTAAGCCACAGGCCAGCGATGAATTCCACTCAGCCAACCCAAACAACCACAAACCACAAGAAAGGGCGTGTTCTGAAATGAACAAAGGCTTGGCACACAGATGCTTTTGTGTTGGAATTTAGCCCTCTTCTAGTTGTGCAGATATCAAAACTAGAGCATTTGAAAGACAAACATTTGTTGTTGTTGTTTTTTAAAAAGCAATCTAAGGCTCTCACATTACATTTCTGGTTCTAGGCCATCTTGAATGGCTTCCTGGCTGACTTCCCACCAGCCGTAAAGCAAACTGCACCGAACATTGTGGAAGCTGCAGTTGAGATTTATAACAGGATGAGTATTGACCTTCTGCCGACCCCAGCCAAGTCCCACTACGTCTTTAACCTGAGAGATTTATCCAAGTGTGTGCAAGGTAGTGTCCTGAGGCCTCATTCCTGGTTCTGCATTTCCATCGCCCTCTCAGAAACCATGCCCAACTGGGCACGCCCAGCACGGGATCTAGAATCACCTGGGAGAGGGGACATTCTTGGCCTGGTTAATTGAGGTGGGAAGAGCTGCCCACTGTGGGTGGCGCTATTCCCTGTGTTTGAGATCTAGGCTATGTAAGAAGGAAGAAGTGACCTGAGCGTGTCCTATTTCTCCACGTTGCTGTCCCTGCTGCCTGACTGTGGGTATGTTGTGCATAGCTGCCCCAAGCTCCTGCTCATAAGACCTCACTGAAAAGACGCATTATTACCTGGAACTGTGAGGAAAAACAAACCCTTCCTTCCTTCTAAGTTGCCTTTGACAGGATATTCTATCACAGCAACAGGAAAGTAGCTAAGACACAGAACATACTTTATTCAAGTCCCCTCACACCCCTGCCTCAAGCTGAACTCCAGGACTTTCTCAGATCTCTAACATCCATCCCACATCTCACTTCCAGCTGAGGGTGAGAAATAGAAAGTTGAAAAATAGAAACAATCTGACCAGAGATTCTTCATCTCCCCAGTCTCCCAGACAACCCATATCTCCCTACCCTGGACTGCCCTGCCCCTGTACGCCGCCTCTGGTACAAAGTTCCATCCCTACCTGCCTCATCAGAGATTTGGTTTTTATAATTCCTACACCGCTTTTATAGTATCTTCTTCTGGTAGATCCTTCCCAGCATAGATTTTGAAAATCTGATAATACATCCTACCTTTAAAAGATAATTCCTAGCCAGCCGGTGGTGGCGCACGCCTTTAGTCCCAGCACTCGGGAGGCAGAGGCAGGTGGATCACTGTGAGTTTGAGGCCAGCCTGGTCTACAAAGTGAGTCTAAGACAGTCAAGGCTACACAGAGAAACCCTGTCTCGAAAAAAAAAAAAAAGATAATTCCTTTCCATTTCTAGATATATTCTTGTAAAAAGTGGCCTCTCTTCACGATCCCTCCAATTCTACCGTTACTGTGTGTCAGTCAAAGCTTATAGCTAACACTGGGTCTCACTCTGCTTCCCACAGTCCGGATCCGGGTGTTTGGCACCACCCCTCTGTGCCGCCCCAGCAGTCCTGGGTGCAAGTGCTCCTACTATGTTCCCTACTCTCACCCTGGCTGCTGTCGCACTCCATAGGCATGGATAGCTGCTCCTCCTCCCTATCTTAAAATTACGGTCTGGGTTCCGTCCTCAGTCTACTTTTTGTTCAACCTCAGTCAATTCTCTGTTCCAGGTATAGCGTCCCCTCTTCTCAACGCCCTCACTCAGCTCTCCAGTTGGACTTCTTGAACTAGCTGATTGAAAGTAGACTCTTAGCCAGGCTTGGTGACGCACGCCTTTAATCACAACACTCGGGAGGTGGAGGCAGGTGGGATCTCTGTGAGTTCTAGGCCAGTCTGGTCTACATAGTGGCTTCTGGGAAATCCAGAGCTGTATATTGAGAACCTGTCTCAAGGAAGGAATAAAAAAGAATCTTGCTTCACCCCTCCACCACGGGCCACGGCGATCCCTGCATTACAGGGGACTGCCATTAATTCCTCTGGTGTCGCCATGAGCCTTGGTGACCTCCCACTCCAGAAACAACTTCCCCTTCACAGTCAATCCCGAAGCTAACCACCCCTCTCCATCCCAATTGGACTTAAGTGTTTTCTACTTTATTAAACTGTTACGAGATACTTCATAAGTGCATATTTTTCCTTTCTTCCCATTTTCTTAAAAAAAAACCACACACACAAACAGGTATTCTCCAGTGTGACCCAGGAACAATAAGGGAAGAAGTGCAAATATTTCGGCTGTTTTGCCACGAGTGTCAAAGAGTGTTCCATGATCGTCTGATCAATAGTGAAGACAAACACTATTTCCACGTCATTTTGACAGAAATGTCCAGTAAATATCTTTCTTTATCTTTTTTATTTTAAAAAAATTAGAAAAGCAATTTGGTTTCTATAAAATAGGAAATAAAAGCAAGCTTATGAATTTTAGGCATTCATAAGTAAAAATTTTAATAGCTGAAATACATACAAATATTATAAAACTGAGCTACTAGAATAAAGCAAGTTTTGATAGTCTTATTCAACTATGAAATTAGAAGTAGGTACAGGAAAGTAGAGGAATAAAACTTACTCTAATAAGAAGCCAGGATGACATGTTTCCTCTGCTACAAGGAAGAGATAGAGATAATGCTGATGAGTGATATGACAGAAGAGGGAAGTCAGGGAGGAAGCAGTTGAAATAATGTGGGAGGGAACAAGAGAGGGCCAGGGGTGAACAGAAGGACAAATGTCACATGCCTTCTTCGGTCAGGGGGAATGTAGATGTAATGTAGATGTAATGTAGGTGTGTGCGTGTGTGTGTGTGTGTGTGTGTGTGTGTGTGTGTGTGTGTGTGTAGACTCACAGCATATGTATGTCATATATATATGGCATCATAGGGAATCTAGGTATAACTATTTATGTATATGCAGATCTATGTGATACATATGTTACACATCATGAAGAAAATCAATATAACCATATATATGTATGTATGTATATATGTATGTATAGACCCATGTTGTATGTATATATATATGTGTGTGTGTGTGTATATGTGTGTGTGCACGCTTCTAATTTTAAAAAATAGATAAAAAGAAATGACAATAATTCTAAAATGTTCCTTTCTATTTAATAAATATTCAATATTGACTATTTAATAAACGTTTTAAAGAGTGCTGGGCATGGTGGCGCACAGCTTTAATCCCAGCACTCGGGAGGCAGAGACAAGTGGATCTCTGTGAGTTCGAGGCCAGCCTGATCTACAAATCGAGTCCAGGACAGCCAAGGCTAACACAGAGAAAACCTGTTTCCAAAATCCGGGAAAAAAAAAGTTTTAAAGGCTAACCAAATCTGTGAAATTATCCACTCAACTAAAATGGCATATTGTTGACATGGGTCTCTCTCTCTCTCTCTGTTTTCATATTAGCTACAGATATTATTCTGCAGAACTTATTAAAATATTCCCTTCAAGTTGATCCCCATCCTAAAGTTGCTTTTATGTTTTAACAGACAAGCACTTTGGAATTGCAATCGACCTGGAGTACTTTTTGAAGAAGCCTATCATATTTGGTGATTTTATTAAGGTGAGTGTCTGTTGCTTGACTCTGCTGAAAGGTGTTAGCGTGGGTGCTGCTTTCCAAATCAGATTCTTCTACACAATGATTCTGCATTTGTGAAGATTAAACATTTAAGCCGAGTATGGACAAGCTCTCCCATGTGCCAAATCTGCCTGCTGCCTTGTTCTTAGAAATACAGTCTATCCCAACACATCTGCACCCACTCACTCCTTCGTGTGCATCTATGTGGTCATCTTTGCCAAATGACAGCAGAGTCCAGCAGCAAAGGCAAAGACAGGGTGAGCTGCGACACCAAAATTATTTACTATCTGGTCTTTTGCAGCAAAATTTACATTTGTTTTGATGATAGTTCAAGCCAGCAACCATCAGAAGGAGGCAAAGAGGTTTAGTTCCTTTACTCGAGCCCAGAATCCTGTGTTCTACATGGCTCTGCAGCCCCTGAACAAATGCTTCTGGTCATGGAAGTTTATTAAAGAAGCCACTGTTCAAGGAAACTCTAATCAGTAACAAAATATTATTATATTTAACCATCTTTTATGTCATTACATGTTTCTCTTGTATCCTTCCAAAAGTGCCAACACGTGGGTCCAATTTTATCTTCTGAACCTTCCTAGAAAACCTGTGATCTACACACACACACACACACACACACACACACACACACACAGAGCAAACTGCCTTCTGCTTCCACCAAACTGACTCTTGCTTGGGGAATACATTCTTGGTGTCTCAAGGCCAAGGACCCATTTTGTTCCCCCCAAGGTCTTAGCCACACACACAAAGCAAGGTACATAGCAGCCTGCCAACCAAAGCCAGTAATTTGATAATAAATAGACTGGCCTTTATGTAAGCTGTATGCTGGGCCACACTCCAGATGGCTCCTACCATCTGATGGGTAAAGGATAATTTATTTGTGTGAAATATGCGTATTTAAAGTTATCATTAAAAACTAAGGTCCAGCAGCCATAGATGCCTATGCAAGTCTTGTACAGTGTTAAAGCAGTTGGTATTCCCCACAAGTGTGGCCAGAGCCCAGGAGCCTGCACCCCTAGCTAGGGAGCTGTTGACATGTGGTGGCTGCTGGGAGAGAGAGTCAGTTTTCTTCATCAATGTGGCCCTTGTAGGCTGGTTGCAGTGCTCCAGTGGGCAGGCCTATACCCATGGACATATAGGCAGCACTGATTGGACTCAGTGATTATAAAACTCAAGATCAACTAATTAATTCTTTAAAAGAAGAAGAAGAAGAAGAAGAAGAAGAAGAAGAAGAAAAAGAAGAAGAAGAAGAAGAAAAAGAAGAAGAAGAAGACACCATGAACTAGGAAAGGCAAAGTAGAGTGAGGTGCTGGAGTTGTTAAGGGGGAAGATGGATGTCACCTAAATATACTGTATGCCAGTTCAAAGTTACCAACAAATTCTTCAAAAGGAAAGAAAAGCTAGGTCAAACACAACAAAGTAAAAAATAAATAAATCTCGAGTGTTTGTGTCACAGACATAAACTGTTTATATCTACTACATGTTTGTTTTCACAAATTACATTTGCCATGTGTTTTCAGTGATGGTTTGTCAAATGAAAGAATAAAGACAGGCCTGGAGAGATGGCTCAGTCGGCAAAGTGCTTGCCTGACAAGTGTGACGAGCTGAGTTCGGATCCCCAGAACTCCTGTAGAAAGCCGGGTGCAGTAGGGTATACCCATAATCCTAGCCATAGTAAGATGAGAGGCAAAGACAGGGGGTCCCTGGAAACAGCGGGCCAGCTACCCTGGCTTTTTTTTTTTTACAAAGTTCTGGGCTAATAAGACAGGAAAAACAAAGATGTCCAAGGACAGACATCACCCAAGGTTGTCCTCTGACCTCCATGATAGAATATCTGCATCTCTACATGCACACAGACAGACAGATAGACAGGCAGGCAGACACGCACGCGCACACACACACAACCTGACTTGGGTTGGGGCATGACTAGGTGGTTGAGCATTTGCATAGCATGTGTGAGCCATAGGTACAAGCAGAACTCTCTTTGCTTTGTCCACGTCTATTTTAGTAGCAGTGCCTCCCAGCAGCTGATACAGCAGAGAAAAGGCATCTTCAACTGGTCCAACCAGGGAACTGCGTTCCTTTTCATTTACACTTGATTTTTTAAAGGACTTACTTATTTTACGCATATGAGTGCTCTATCTACATGTACACCTGAGGGCATCAGATCCCAGTACAGATGATTGTGAGCCACCATGTGGTTGCTGGGAACTGAACTCAGGACCTCTTAACCACTGAGCCATCTCTCCAGCCCTTACACCTGATTTTTATTCTCAATAGCAATTTAACTCTATTGTTAAATAGAGTTAACAATAGGCTGCTGTTGTCAAAAACACAAAAATGATCATATGGATGATAATTCACAGAGATAGCAACCTTCCATGTGCACTTTCAATTACCTTTTTGAATGTCAATAGCCTAAGAGTAAAAGTATGAAACCAGAGCATTGAATTGCACAAAAAATTAAAATGAATCCAAACTCCTTTCTGCATTGATTTTATTGAAAAATTCATTGACATTACAACTTACCACTTGAAAAAGTGAAGTGAAGAGAATTTTCCCAATAGCGTGTGCCATATGTCTACGTAAGGTAATTGATCCAACTTGACGTGTCTCTACAAATCAATCACCTTACAGTTTGGAATAGATAAAGCTGACCGTATCTACGATGATTTACCTGACATGGAGAAAATCGGGAATGTTCTACAGGACTATCTTGATGACTACAACCTCACACACCCTAAGGAAGTAAAGCTGGTGTTCTTCCAGGATGCCATAGAACACGTGTCAAGGTATGGTACTGCAGGCTCCCGGCTATACACTGATCTTACCTGTTTGTCATTAAGATAGAAACTTAAGCTATGCTCAGGGGCGCACACCTGTAATCCCAGCACTCAGGGAGACAAAGAAAGTTGGATCTCTGTGCATTTGAAGCCAGCCTAGTCTACCAAGCGAGTTCAGAACAGCCAAGGCTACACTGAGAAACCCTATCTCAGAAAAAAAAGATAGAAATTTTGATGCATTAGTAGTTGAGTTAAAGTCTTATAGAAATAATTAATGTGGATTAAAAGATATAGAATATGGTTTTTAAAGAGTTTAGTTATTTACGTGTGTGTGTGTGTGCCTGAGGTAGCCAAAAAAGGATATTGGATCCCCTACACATGGAGACACTACATGCAGTTGTGAACTGCCTGATGAGGGTGCTAGAAACAAAACCCAGGTCCTCTGGAAGAGAAATATGTGTTCTTAGTCACTGAGTCATCTCTCTAGCTCCACAATATATTTCAATGTGCCTTAAATAAATACCACCTGAATTCTCTATGGAACACCACATGTTATTGCTAAATACTGAAACATTAGATTTATTTATGAGTATGGGTGTGTTATCTACATGTATGTATGTGTGCCATGTGCATGTCTGATACCCTTGGTGGTGAAGAGAGGGTATTAGATTCCCTGGAACTGGGTTTTCAGGTGGTTATAAACCACCATGAGAGTGCTGGGAACAAACCTAATTCTCTAGTCCCTAGCAGTGCAAAATATTGATCAATTTCATTGTTTTTAATCTTATCTTATTATAAATAGTATCTCAAGTGGTTTAAATGATATAGTGGGCTAATTTCATGTATGACTATGAAGAGAGCTCAAGATCATAGGAAACACCATTGAACCCTGGTGACAAAGCCATCTGCCTGCAAGTGTGACTCCTGCCCACTCACAGCTCTCTTGGAGGGCCATTCCTCCCATGTGGGCACTGAGTCTGAATTGTGGAGACAGTACAGTAGCGTTCAGGAGTACAGTACAGTTTAATGCAGTTCAGATCAGTGCAGTTCGGTTCATGGAGTTCAGAGGCAGTTTTCCCAAGCAGAGGAACTCAGTGAGCATCAGAGAGAAACCGGTTTGAATCAGTCAGCTTGGAGAGGAGTTTGAGCCAGAACAGCTGGGTTGAACCAGCCAGCCAGAGTTCAGAAAGGACTGGAAAGGGTGAGCTTATTCAGCAGTAAGTCTTGGAAGCTAAAAACACTCTAGGCCTGGGTTAGCAGATGGAAGCTGGAAGCTGAAGGCTTCAAGGTCCAGGCTTACAGAAGATTAGATTGTCCGGAGGCTAGAATATTCCAGGCCTAGCCCTAGGGATATTTAGATAGAAACTCTCTGGGCTCAGTCATGTATCAGTAAGGCTCTCATCTCATCCCATTATCTGACAAAATAGAAACATTTACACTTGTGAAATGATACCTTGAGGCCTGGTGTGTGACCAGCCCATATTGGTTCATTTCTTTGGGGAAATCTCTTACTCCTGCTTTAGATGCTCAAAAAAATTTTAATGTGTGTCAAAAATATAGATCTCAAAGAAAGAAGTGAATGTGATTCCAACCTCTGTGTGTGTGTGTGTGTCTGTGTGTGTGTGTGTGTGTGTGTGTGTGTGTGTGTGTGTGTTTTAGAGGACAACTTACCAGAGTCGATTCTTTCCTTCCTCAGGTCTTCAGGCTTGACAGCAAGTGTCCTAAAGCCATTGAGGCATCTCTTTAGCCCACAGACAACTTCTTGTTTCTCCTTTGTAGTTGCTGTTGTGTGGCCTCTAAAATTCTATTTGAGTCCCATGGTTTATCCTCCTATACTTCTGTGTTCTTCCTCAGCCTCTGTCTTTGTCTCTGTCTCTGTGTGTGTGTGTGTGTGTGTGTGTGTGTGTGTGTGTGTGTGTGTGTCTCTGTCTCTGTCTCTGTCTCTCTGTCTCTCTCTCTGTCTCTCTGTCTCTCTCTGTCTCTCTGTCTCTCTGTCTCTCTCTCACTCACACACACACACACACACACACACACACACACACATATTCTGAGCATTCCTTAAACATGTCTTCTACCTCACCTGCTTCATTCAGCTTCTGCTAACCTTCTCAAATTAGCGGTCACATTTAGCCATATCCTTTTTTTTTTTCCCCTGAATTCAGATTCAATGTTCTCCTTCTTGAGTACCCAGTCTAATATCATGACCACTGTGCTGTTTTAAATCCTCATGAGCAAGGCAACTTATAAAAGAGAGCGTTTAGTGAGGGCTCACAGTTAGAGGGGTAGAGTCCGTGGCCTTCACAGCAGGAGAATGAGAGCAGGCCAGCAGGCAGGCATGGTGAGGAGCGGTTGCAGAGAGGCTCCAGCTCATCCACACACTTGGGGGGGGGCATAACTGGAAATGGCAAGGCCCAGTGACACAGCTCTGCGAGCAAGGCCACACCTCCTAATTTGTCCCAAACAGTCCCACCAACTGGGGACCAAGCATTCGATCATATGAGCCCACCAAAGTCATTCTTTTTTATTTAAGTAATGTATTCAGATTACATTTCAATCGTTATCTCCTTGCTTGTCTCCTCCCATTCCTCCCTCCCTCCCTCTTACACCCCATTCCCCTCCCCTAGGTCTGTGACAGAAGGGGACCTTCTCCCCCACCATATGGTCACAGCCTATCCCTATTCAAAGCACCACCATAACATTCTAAAATGCTGTTGACCTCATACAGTGACTGGCCGCACTAACCCCCCACTGCTCAGTGTCTTTTTTACATGCAGTGATTTGTGTGTGTGTGTGTGTGTGTGTGTTCTTCAAGTGGAGACTTGCGCTTTGCCTGTGTATAACCTGTATCCAAGATCACTCGGGGTTCCTGACAAAACTCTTTATACTTAAACAAAAAAGAAAAGAAAAGGTCCTTTAGTTTAAATGTGCACGCCTAACAGCCCATGGTAAGCAGAGAAGAGACAGAGAAAGGAGGCAACACGGCACTCAGCCGCCATGACTAGCCTGACACAGCTTGGTTCTCCCTTCAGTACCTGCTCCCCTAGCCACAGCCATCCCACTGAGGCAGGCCTCCTCAGCAGCAGCCAGGCCTGTGAACCGGAACTCAGTCTTCCTCTGCTTTGCTTCCTGCAGAATCGCACGGATGATCCGCCAGGAAAGGGGCAACGCGCTGCTGGTCGGGGTAGGGGGCACAGGAAAGCAGTCCCTCACAAGACTAGCAGCGCACATCTGTGGATACAAGTGTTTCCAGATTGAACTTAGCCGAGGGTATAATTATGACAGTTTCCATGAAGATCTAAGGAAGCTGTATAAGATGGCGGGTGTGGAAGACAAAAATATGGTTTTCCTTTTCACAGACACTCAGGTATGTATTTAAACAATGAGCACATAGTTACACCCCACTGTGAGCACACGGGTTACAATCCTCTGTGAGCACAAGGGTTATACCCCACTGTGAGCACATGGTTACACCCTACTGTGAGCACATGGTTACACTCCACTGTGATCACATAGTTACACCCCACTGTGAGCACACGGGTTACGATCCTCTGTGAGCACATGGGTACACCCCACTGTGAGCACATGGTTACACCCCACTGTAAGCACATGGTTACACCCTACTGTGAGCACATGGTTACACGCCACTGTGAGCACATGGTTACACCCCACTGTAAGCACATGGTTACACCCCACTGTGAGCACATGGTTATACCCTACTGTGAGCACATGGTTACACCCCACTGTGAGCACATGGTTACACTCCACTGTGAGCACATGGTTACACTCCACTGTGAGCACATGGTTACACCCCACTGTGAGCACATGGCTACACCCCACTGTGAGCACATGGTTACACCCCACTGTGAGCACATGGTTACACCCCACTGTGAGCACATGGTTACACCCCACTGTGAGCACATGGTTACACCCCACTGTGAGCACATGGTTACACCCCACTGTGAGCACATGGTTACACCCCACTGTGAGCACATGGTTACACCCCACTGTGAGCACATGGTTACACCCCACTGTGAGCACATGGTTACACCCCACTGTGAGCACATGGTTACACTCCACTGTGAGCACATGGTTACACCCCACTGTAAGCACATGGTTACACCCCACTGTGAGCACATGGTTATACCCTACTGTGAGCACATGGTTACACCCCACTGTGAGCACATGGTTACACTCCACTGTGAGCACATGGTTACACTCCACTGTGAGCACATGGTTACACCCCACTGTGAGCACATGGCTACACCCCACTGTGAGCACATGGTTACACCCCACTGTGAGCACATGGTTACACCCCACTGTGAGCACATGGTTACACCCCACTGTGAGCACATGGTTACACCCCACTGTGAGCACATGGTTACACCCCACTGTGAGCACATGGTTACACCCCACTGTGAGCACATGGTTACACCCCACTGTGAGCACATGGTTACACCCCACTGTGAGCACATGGTTACACCCCACTGTGAGCACATGGTTACACCCCACTGTGAGCACATGGTTACACCCCATTGTGAGCACATGGTTATACCCCACTGTGAGCACATGGTTACACCCCACTGTGAGCACACGGTACACCCCACTGTGAGCACATGGTTACACCCCACTGTGAGCACATGGTTATACCCTACTGTGAGCACATGGTTACACCCCACTGTGAGCACATGGTTACACTCCACTGTGAGCACATGGTTACACCCCACTGTGAGCACATGGTTACACCCCACTGTGAGCACATGGTTACACCCCACTGTGAGCACATGGTTACACCCCACTGTGAGCACATGGTTACACCCCACTGTGAGCACATGGTTACACCCCATTGTGAGCACATGGTTACACCCCACTGTGAGCACATGGGTACACCCCACTGTTCTGAGGATGGGTAAATAATAAAGGATCACTGTCTTTGCCAACAGATTCCCTAAACCCTGTAGCTTGTTTTTTTCTTTTTCTTTTTCTTTTTCTTTTTCTTTTTTTTTTTTTTTTTTTTTTTTTTTTTTGAGATAGGGTTCTCTGTGTAGTCTTGGCTGTCCTAGACTCACTTTGTAGACCAGGCTGATCTCCAACTCACAGTGCTCTGCCTGCCTCTGCCTCCAGAGTGCTGGGATTAAAGGTGTGCACCACCATGCCTGGGTCACATTTTTTTAAACCAAGTTTCTCCCTTTAAATTCTAAGTATTTATAAATAAAGTGTAAAGAGAAGTATTCTTTTTTTTAAAGTAATTTATTCAGATTACATCTCAATTGATATCCTCTCACTTGTATCTTCCTGTCCCCCCTCCCTCCCTCTTTATTCTATTCCCCTCCCCTAGGTCTGTGACAGAAGGGGACCTCCTCCCCCACTATAAGATCACAGCCTATTAGGCCTCATCCTGATAGCCTGTTTACTCTTCCTCTGAGTGTCACCAGGTCTCCCCACCAAGGGGAAGTGGTCTAATAGGGGGCACAAGAGTTCATGTCTGAGTCAGTCCCTGCTCTCCACACAACTGTGGAGAATGTGCTGTCCATTGGCTAGATCTGAGTAGGGGTTCTAGGTTTACTGCATGCATTGTCCTTGGTTGGTACCATAGTTTGAGCTGACCAGCCTGAGTCCAAATCTGCCAGCCTTAATGGTCTTCTTGTAGGTTTCTAGGACCCTCTGGATCCTTCTATTTCCCCATTTTCCCTTACCTCTCTCACCTGGAGTCCCAATAGGAAGTCCCAGTATCCATCCTAATCTCTGGCTAAGTGAATACATTCTTGGGATATCTCTGTTGGGTTAGTGTCCAATTATAAGTGAGTATATACCGTGTATCTTTCTGGTTGCGGGTTAACTCACTTAGATGATCATTTCAAGTTCCACCCATTTGCCTATAAATTTCAGGATTTCCTTGTTTTTAATAGCTGAGTAGTAGTATTCCATAGTGTAAGCGCACCACAGTGTCTTTATCCATTCTCCGACTGAGGGACATCTAAGTTGTTTCCAGGTTCTGGCTATTATGAATAAGGCTGCTATGAACATAGTTGAGCAAGTGTTCTTGTTGTGTGGTGGAGCATCTTTTGGGTATATTCCAAGGAGTGGAATAGCTGGGTCTTGAGGCAGCCCTATTCCCAGTTTTCTGAGAAAGTGCCAGATTGATTTCCAAAGTGGTTGTACAAGTTTGCACTCCCACCAGCAGTGAAGGAGTGATTCCCCTTTCTCCGCATCCTCTCCATTATGTGCTGTCACTTGAGTTTTTGATCTTAGCCATTCTGATGGGTGTAAGATGGAATCACAGAGTCGTTTTGATTTGCATTTAAGAGGGAAAGTTTATTGTCCTAGTTTCATTTCTGTTGCTCCAATCAGACAGCCAGGAAGAATGCAGTGTAGGGGAGAACACTACTTTGGCTCACAGTTTCTGGTTACAGCAGAGAAGCCACAGTGGCAGGATCTGAAACAGCTGGGCGTGACACACCCACAGAGAGCAACAAAAGGAAGAGAGTTCGCACATGCTCAGTTTCTTTTTTTTTTAACTTTTTTAAAAATATATTTTATTAATTTATTCATATTACATCTCAATTGTTATCCCATCCCTTGTATCCTCCCATTCCTCCCTCCCTCCCATTTTCCCCTTACTCCCCTCCCCTATGACTGTGACTGAGGGGGACCTCCTCCCCCTGTATATGCTCATAGGGTATCAAGTCTCTTCTTGGTAGCCTGCTATCCTTCCTCTGAGTGCCACCAGGTCTCCCCATCCAGGAGACGTGGTCAAGGATCCAAAGGGTCCTAGAAACCTACAAGAAGAACATTATGATGGCCGGATTTGGGCCCAAAGATCCTGTTCAAACTATGGCACCAGCCAAGAACAATACATGCAGTAAACTTCGAACCCCTACCCAGATCTAGCCAATGGACAGGCAGTCTCCACAGTTGAGTGGAGAGAGGTGACTGACTTTCATACATGCTCACTTTCTTGCTTGAACTCAGATCTTTTCTCCACTCTTACACAGTTCAGGACCCACTGCCAGGGAATGGTGCTGCCTACAGTGGGCTCAGCCTCCCACATCAACTAACTCCAAACAAGTCCCCACAGACGTGATGACAGGCCAAGCCACTGGAGGCAATCCCTCGCTGAGACTCTCTTCCCAGATGATGATGCTAGGTTGTATCAGGTTGACAGTTCAAGCTGAGCACCACAGTCATGAGCTCTTTCTTTTGAAATACATATAGAAATGATACACGTAAATAATTTATACCGTGAACTCTTTCTTCGGAAGTACATACAGAAACCCTCTATGTAAATCATTTACTTCTGTACTAGATCAAGAATCGGAGTTATGTTTTAGGCAACTTAACTCTAGAATTCAGTGGCCAGTATGAGTGATTTTAAATTCTATAGCTGAAGGCTTACACACACACACACACACACACACACACACACACACACACACACACCTTTTTTTTAAAAAATAATGTGGCATTGGCAGAGTGTGGAAAAACTCAGCCTGTTGCTCAGCAAGTAAAAGCAATCTGAGATGGATCCCAAGGCCCCACAAGGTGGAGGGAGAGAATTACATCCTGAAAGTTGTCCTTTAACCTCCATGCACACTCTTACACACACACACACACATTAATACATTTGACCTTCATGCACACTCTTACACACACACACACATGCTAATTAATACATTAAAATTCAATAAAGAAGTTAAATCTCTATTTAGGAACAATAAGCTAAATATAAATTTGAATTTGAGAAAATTAGAAACAATCAAAACTAGTTTAGGAAGAAAAATAATAAGAAAGCATCAGGGCAAATGAGATGAAGAGATTAAAGCACAAAACCACAAGAGACAAAGTCCACGTTTGTTCTAAGGGGAAATCAGCCAAGTTCTGAATAACAAGACTTCCCAGAAGCAAGACGACAAATATTTCTATTACTTGCACCAACTCTGAGAGCAGAGGCTTATGTCATAATATACAAATTACCTACTCCAGTTTAAAAGAAAATATCAAGATGTAAGTAGTTGCAACGTCTGAACAGACTTTTCTTTTTACCAGAAATGACTTATTTTATTCTTTGAGAATTTCGTGTCTATACTGTCCCCCAGCTCCACCATGAGCTCAGTCACCCTTGTCCTTCCCAGCTTCATGTCGTCCTTTTTTCCTTTGTGACCCACTGGGTATATTTGGTTCTGCCCCCGTGTGCATGGTGTAGGGCCATCTACTGAACCATGGACGACTCACTAGGGGTTCTTCCCTTGGATAAAACTGACTCACTCAGTCTCATCAGGCATGGAAGATCAGCAGCTTCTTAGCAAGGCAAGAGGCCTCGTGCAGCCCTCCCCACCCACACGGGAACATTGACTGGCCCGAGAGCATGCAGGACTTATGCAGATAGGCACCGCTACCGTGAGTCACATCCAGAAGGCACTGTTTTATGGTGGAGAGAAGTCAGTGTGGCTTACTTTGCCCTTGCTTCAAAAGCAAAGGCATGCCAATTAAATTCTCCCAAAGGAAGCACTTATAAGACCCAAATTAACAGAAGTAAACGTGAAACATTACTAAAGTCATACTTGACCTAAATGAGAAATTGTTGTTATTTGTTCACTTTAAATGCTAATCTCACTCCTGGGAATTTGATCCATGAAAATAATTTACTCCTAGCTGAGGAGTAAATCTTTAGGCCTAAAGATGAATGTGTAATATAAACTAAATTGCCAGCTATATATGCTCATAGAAATGCATGGCGCATTGTCTCTACGGGCCATAGGATAAATACTCTACCAAAGTAGTGTGGTTTAATATTTACAATAAAATCATAGCTGAATGGAGCAGAATTTAAGATACTTGTATGTGTGACTTTGAAGGGTAAGATAATTGTGCCAGTAAGCTTTAACAGAACCACCTGCAAAAGAGAGTTTCAGTTGCAAAATTGTTTAGATCAGATTGGCCTGTGAGGGACTGTCTTGATTGCTAATTGACAAGGGAGGACCCAGCCCCTTGTAGGCAGTACTATTCCCTGTGTGCATGGCTGGGAGGGAGGGGTGGGAAGGTAGGGAGAGGGGGTGCAGGGGGAGGGGGACAATCTCTCAACAGTAGAAAGGGGGAAGAAGCCAGCTGAGCATGAGCAAACAAGCAACAAAGATAAGTGTATTTCTCTCTGCTTTTGGACCACAGATGGTATGTTACCAGCTGCTTTGAGTTCCTGCCTTGACTGCAACCTGGATCTGTACTTCAAATAAACCCTTTTTTCCCAGTGTCACTTTTGGTCCAGGGTGTTTTATCACAGCAAGAGCAGTGAAGCCAGGACACATGCAAGTGCCCTTCAAAAGATAAACACAAGAGAGAAAGATGGAAACTAAATACAGCCACTGTGTTAGGATTTAAGATGCCATCTACAGTTTAAGTATCTTTTAAGGGTAGAACTTGGACCTGTACGTTTTGAATACTCAGTAACTTCATCTAATAACTGTAGCATGCTGGATTTAACGATGGCCGCTCTGCTTTTTCCACAGATCGTCGTAGAAGAGTTCCTTGAGGATATAAACAATATTCTAAACTCGGGTGAAGTGCCTAACTTATTTGAAAAGGATGAGCTGGAGCAGGTTTTAGCAGCCACCCGACCGAAAGCAAAGGAAGCTGGGATTTCTGAGGGGAACAGAGATGAGGTAGCGCATTTCAGAACAGTCACCCCGCCTTCTAAGCCAACACTGCCTCAGCTTCCTGGTCAGCAGCCCGCAGTGCTCTTAGAAGGAGTCCACAGGGAGAGCTTTTATATGATTTTCTTTGCAATTCTCTGTGCTTTATTTTTCTGGGTTTAAGGGTTCGCCATACTTCCAGAAATGTCCATGGAACACAAATCAGAAGTCCCATTGCCCCCGCAGAGATTACAGTTGCAGCCAGCTCCCTTCTTCCTTGAGCCTGTGCTTGTTAGATACACCTGCAGTGTCTAGCCTGAGGGAGGCTTCAGGCACAAGCTTTTAAAGCGAAGTCGCCTGACAGCAAACAAAGGTGTTTTCTCTCTGTAGAACAGTGTAGCTGCTGCTCATCTCCACTGCACTGGCACCGTGATTTTCAGGCACCCCAATCCCTCCCCTTCTCTCTGCACCTCTTTCCACTTTGGTGCTATGATTCCTGGATAGTTGCTGTGTCCCCGGTGAGAACTCTCCTGGGTGAGAGACATTGAGTACAGTCAGCAAGTCCTCTGCAGCTACCTTAAGGCAGAGTGGATTCATTAGGGAGGTTCCCAACCTCAGGAGGCTCAAGACAGAGGAGCAGCCAGACCTCCTCGGAATGAGTGTGCAGAGAGCACTTGTCCTCGTACCCTTCCTGTCCTGTGGAAATAATCTGACCAGAAGTAACTGGTAGGAGAAAAGAATTTCTTTGGCTCACAATTACAGATTCCAGTCCCTGACAGCGGGGGAAGTCAAGGCGGGAACTTGAGGCAGCTCTTCTCTCACATACATAAAGCTGTGCCTCCCACAGCGGGGCTGGGTCAAGACAACCTCCCACAGACTCTCATGAGCAGCCCAGCCTGGCGTGGCTAATCCCTCAATGAGGCCCTTTCCAGGTTATTCTAGGTTATGTCAGGCTGGCAACAAAAACTAGACATCACATCCATCTTGAGAGTTCACGGCCCCAGGAGGCAAACTTCTACTGTTAAACCAGGGAGCCGATAGATAGCCAATCACCGCGCCCCGGTTAGCAGCTGCCAGCCACAAAGCAGTGTGTCCTCTCCCACGGTAGGAAGCACCTGACATAGAAGTAATATCAAAAAGTCAGTCTCCCCGGGGCCACACCATTTCTTTCAGGCTCTGCAGCTGCAAAGATAAATACCAGGGCCCTGCCTCTTCCTCCACAGTGCTCTCTGTCCTGAGGCAAAACCTATGACTCTCTCTCCACTTTATTCATGAGGTCTCTCCAAAGGGATATACAGTGCCCAGGTTGCAATGGAAACTGAAAAATGTCTTTTTTTCTTTTGGGGGGATACCAGACATTAACCCTAGGGTCTCATACACGGTAGCTAAGCCATCCACCGCTGAACTCCAATACTCCATTTTAAAAGTTTGAGACCATGCCTCACCAAATTTCCAGTTGTGGCCTTGAGTTTACCCTGTAGTTCAAGCCAGCCTTGAACTTGCAACCCTCCTGCCTCAGCCTCCAGAGTAGGTGGGATTACAAAACTATACCACCAGCAGCTCTGCCTCAAACTGTCATTTTTATATTTCCAGATTGCATGAGTGTTTTCCTTACTTTCTTGTTGCTATGATTTAAAAAAAAATCTAACAGAAGTAACTAAAGATGAAAGGGTTTATTCCAGCTCCATAGTTCAGGGGCACAGTGCACCATGGGTACAGCTCATCACGGCTGGGAAGTCATGGTACCAAGAAGCTGCAGCAACTGGACACATCACATCCACAACCGCAAAGCAGAGGAACAAACGTGTGCATGTTATAGAGCAGCCCCTTTCTCCACATCATAAAGTCCAGGGTCCCCTGCCTAGGAAACGGTCCCACTCAGAATTAAGATGGGTCTTCCCACAGCAAGCAATGTGACCAAGCTAACCTTTCCCGGCATCCCCAGCTGAATCTAGATCTTGTCAGCCACACTGAGTGTGGATGTTGGCGATTCATTCATCTGTGCCGATTTTATCTGGCAATAGACTCCTTGCCTGTTTTCCTTGCTGTTCCCTCCTTGCTTTGCCCTGACCCCTGGTCTTTATTGTCAGGTGTTTCAGTACTTCATCAGCCTAGTGCGGCAGAAGCTGCACATCGTCCTCTGCATGAGCCCGGTCGGCGAGGCCTTCAGGTCCCGATGCCGGATGTTCCCCTCCCTGGTGAACTGCTGCACCATTGACTGGTTTGTCCAGGTCAGTGACATCCCAGGACAGCTCTTTGAGAAGACATGTTTGCTTGTTTAGGGGGGAGGCGGGCTACCACACTATCCGAGCATAGCTCACAATGCTTGAGTTTCTTCTAAAGGCTTCCGGGAAGATACTCAGACATAGGATGATGGTGATGGTCACAGAACAAGGAGAAAACACTGTTTGTAAAGGGAGGGAGGCCACTGACACTGAAGTCATTGTGATCCCGATGAGAGCCGTTTAGGTCCATGATTGGGGAGGGAACTGAAAAGCAAAGAGGCCAAGAGATGGTCCAGCCGTTAAGAACTCTGGTTCTTCTTCTAGATGACCTGGGTCCAATTGCCAGCAGCCACACGGTTGCTGAAAGTCATTTGTAACACCAGTTTCAGAAGCTCTAACTTTACCTCTTCTGCCACCAAGGGCACTGCGCACATGGGGTGCACAGACATACACGTAAGCAAAATACCAATACTCATGATACAAAAAATAAACTCAACACCAGGGGGCAACCAGAGTCAGTGAGTATAGGCAACACTTTCAAGAAGTTTCCTCAAAGGAAACAGTAAGACATGAGTAAGGGCTGGAGTGGTCCAGCGAGGCCAAGAAAGTCCTATTTTTTATTTTTTTATTATGTTATTTATTTAGGGGATAGTGTGTATATGCAACAACACTTACATGGAAGTCAGATGTCGTCTTGTTGGAGTTAGTTCTGGGCTTCCACCATTGTGGGTTCAAAGGTCAAATTCAGGTTGCCAAGCTTGGCAGCAACCGCCTTTACTTGCTGATCTGTCTTGCTGTCCCAGAAAGAAGTGCTTTAAATAGAATTTTAAACTCTGGGTGTGCTGATAAAAATGGAGTAGCAAGAGAAATACACTGATACAACAGTAAGCCTCATGGAACCAACTTCACTGAATAACAGTGAAGCATAGGATGTAGTTGTCACTGAAGAAGCTGTGTCCTGGGTGACAGGAGGGTAGGGATAAGAAGCACCAGTACAGGTGGGATCAGGAGAAGAGCCCACTAAGGTTTTATTTGCTTATGTTTTCTTTTTATTTACTTAGCAAGCAAAACCATCCCCCGAAAGTAACACAACAGGGAAACAGAAGTCTAGGGACTAGTGTGCAAAGCACAAGACTACAAAACGGACACATTAGAAAAGGCAGACATGTGTCTGGGATGTACTTGAGGCCTAGTTGTCACCAACTGAAGGCGAAGTAAGCCAAATATGGTGCAACTAAAACCAAAAAGATTGCTTCTCATTTAGGACCATAAAGTGAAAGACCCTGGCTCAAAAAAATAATAATAATAAGCAACCATCAGGGAAATGTGAGTGTGTGCTGGGGTCGTCTCTCTAGCTGTACTCAGCTGCCCCAGCAGCAGCACAGGGTAACTAAGGGTAGCATTTGACCAAGGGTCAGCGGAGCTCCAGACAAGTGAGGTGGGCAGGAGTTGAGGTCTGTGTGGGACAGTGATTATGTTGACACACTGATGTCACTGTATCACAGTGAAGTTTAGAGGTCCTTGTCACTTGTATAATCCTATACATGGCATTCCAAAGATAACCTGCCATTCCTTCTAATCACCCAGTGTTTATCGGCAACTTCGATGACCTTGCCACATCTGAGGGAAAACTGGTCAGCAGATGAAGATCTGGGTCCTCTAGAATAAGAATCAGTTCAAGAAACCCCAAAGGCAGGATAGGTGAAGGGAAGGACTAGACCAGATGTTCCAGACAGATGCCGTTCCTTAATTCTTGAACTTTGTGTGGTAAAAATGACCGACAGAGCGTTTTACAGGTTGCCTCTTTATTTACAGTGGCCCAAAGAAGCGCTTCTGTCTGTATCGAAGACGTTTTTCTCAGCTGTCGACACCGGAAATGAAGATCTAAAAGAGAAGCTTTCCTTCATGTGCGTGAATGTGCACCTGAGCGTCTCCCAGATGGCCGACCGCTACTACAGCGAGCTGCGCAGGCGCTACTACACCACGCCCACCTCCTACCTGGAGCTCATCAACCTCTACCTGACCATGCTCACTGAGAAAAGGAAGCAGTTAGTTTCGGTACGTTTGGTCTCGTCCCTAAGAACAATCTGTCTTTTGGCTTAAAGGCAAGCCTTTGGAGGGTGAATAAAAGATCTGTGTCCCCTGCCTTACCCCAAAGGCTAAGCAAGTCTTCTACCACTAAGCTACATCTCTCTCTGTCTAAACATCCATCTCCAAACCAAATCATGTTCTTCACAACCTGAAATGGTACCCCCCCCAAAAAAGAGGGGTCTTGTTGTGTTGGTGCAAGCGCCTCTCCCTTCAGTTATTTCTGTTAGCTCGGTAGAATAAAGGCAACAGCATTGAGACCGAGCAGAGCTCTCATCGTCTCTGTAGGGTTTAGCACGGAAGAAAGATTTTTGATGAGCGATAGAGGCGAGTCTTGAATGCTCTGCCATGTGCTGATAAGTCAGCTCCAAGGCCAAGGACGTTACTGTCACACAGTCTCCATGCCACCCAAACTCCGCCTCTTTTTTTTTTTTTTAATTCTTGTTATATCTCAATGGTTATCCCATCCCTTGTATCCTCCCATTCTTCCCTCCCTCCCATTTTCCCCTTACTCCCCTCCCCTATGACTGTGACTGAGGGGGACTTCCTCCCCTTTATAGGGAGAATAGCAAACTCTGCCTCTTACATCACAATCTTGAGCCTGTTGTGAAGGATCTGTAAGCTTGAACGGAAGATAACGCTAAACTGGGAGCGATGCCCAAGTCTGCAATTCCAGCACTTAAGCTAGGACACAAGAAGACCAGAAACTCAAAGCCATTCTGGGCTACATAGTGAGCCTGAGGCTAACCTGGGCTACCAGAGACCACATAAGAACAAAAATTAACATGGAATTGTTTTAAGTTAGAAAATAAGCTTTGGAAGTACTTGTAGATTCTACTTGGATTGTTGTAAATTTTTAATAAGATGCTGTTAAAGAATAAATAAGTAAAACAAATATGTAAGGCATTATGTTCATGAAGTACTTAAACTTCGGCCTGACACAGGAGGTGCCCAGAAATAGAGCCATAACATGATCCAAAACTCCAACATTTAAACTACAGCACAAGTGGAAGCCATTGTTACTTAGATATTTAGAAAATTTGGGGGGGGGGGGTGGCGGCAGCCACCTCCGACTTCTACCCATATGAAATGATCTTTTGACACACCTTCAAAGCAGTGCCCCTTCTTCCCTAAAGAGGAGTCCCCCGTGCCGTGTGCCACCTCTGCGGTCCCACACAAGCCTTATTACACCTCGGAAGTAGGGTTCAAGTGCAGCAGTCAGAGCTCTGTGCCCAGAGTTCTGCCTCCCCCGGCTCTCAAGGCCCTTGGCCCACTCCAAGTGAACAAGTGCCCAGAGTAGACGCCTCCTGGGATTCCTGTCTGAGCTTATCGCCCACATTCAACACCCTCAGTGAGCCAAATGGTTGGGGACTTCCCACAGCTGTAGTCGGAGGGATGGGATCCAAACACATGGCCAGTGAGGAGGCCAGTCCCCAGCGGTTTCCCTACTTGCAGTAGGTTCGCAACTTGAACTGTTACAGATTGGTCTGATGGTTCTACAGGTACACGTTTTCATGTATAAATAATGAATGATGACAATCCACAGCTTATAAAACTGTTGCAACTTTTCTGTTGCCATTTAGGCACGGGATCGTGTGAAGAACGGTCTCACCAAGCTATTGGAAACAAACCTGCTGGTAGATAAAATGAAATTAGACCTTTCGGCTTTGGAGCCGGTGCTGCTACAAAAATCACAAGATGTCGAAGCCCTGATGGAAAAACTGGTGGTGGACCAAGAAAATGCTGACCAGGTATGCGGTGGTGTGGACACGGTCCGGTCACATGGGCAAGACGGAGCCTCAAGAATTGCACACAATAAGTGTATTGCTTTTCTCATTGCTATGGCCAGATGTCTGACAGGAAGCAGTTTAAGGGAGGAAGGATCTGTTTGAGCTAACAGCTTGAGGGGTTACAGTCCATCACGGCTTCAGGAGTCTGAGCCAGCTGGCCACAGTGTATTCACAATCGAGAATCAGAGACAGATGAACATTGGGGTTCGGGGTGCTTTCTCCTTTTAAATCAGTCTAAGACACTCCCTGCCCAGCCCGTAGGATGGCACTGCCCACATTCAGGGTGGGTCTTCCCTGATCAGTTAGTCCTTTTTGGAAACAACCCTGTAGACACACTCAGAGTTGTGTTTCCACAGTAACTGTAAATTCTGTCAAGCTGACAACCAAGATTAATTCACAGCAAGTGATTAGGGTTAGGGTTAGGGTTAGAGTTAGGGTTATTAAATACCAAAATTGGTAATGCTGTTTTTGTAGACATTCAGTAATGTCTTAAGTTGTAAAGAATAGCAAATTGGGATGACTCTCTACCACTGAAATGATACCTACCCCTCAGTAACCAGATCTGAAGTTATAAAAAAAAATCTCCTCCTCCTCTTTCTCCTTCTTTTCCTCCTCCCCTTTCTCCTTGTCCTCCTCATCTTCTTCCTCCTGCTCATCCTCCTCCTCCTAAGAAGGAACTACTTGTTGATCTTATCACAGGACATGAGATAGATGAAGTTTGAAGGAAATGAGACTCCCGCTCACCACTGGTCTAACAAAAGGACAAATACAGGCATCCTGTCCATTCAAATACAAACCAGATATCTCTCATCTGAAATGCTTAGCACAAGAGGTATTCTGGATTTTTCCAGATTTGTGAATGCCTGCACATAAATGAGATAGATACACAACCCGAGACTCAAGTCTAAGCACAGTCCATTTGATGTATAAACACTCTATAATCATCTTACAGTAACTTACGATCACTTTAGCTGCCTGCACTGAACTGTGGCTAGCATGTGAGGTCAAGTGTTGAATTCTCTGCTTGTGACAGTGTTTGATGCCCTAGATGTTTCAGATTTCAGAGTTTTCTTACTAGGGATGCTCAGCATTAATGAGGCCTCTAGAGCACCCTTGGTTCTGTCTTAGGTCCGTAACGTTGTGCAAGAAGATGAAGCAATAGCCAAAGTGAAAGCTGAAGAGACTCAAGCGATAGCTGATGATGCCCAGAGAGACCTGGAGGAAGCGCTGCCTGCCCTGGATGCCGCCAATAAAGCGCTGGATTCCTTAGATAAAGCAGATATCTCTGAAATCAGGGTCTTCACGAAGCCTCCTGACTTAGTCATGACCGTGATGGAAGCCATCTCCATCCTCCTCAATGCCAAGTGAGTGGTCCAGGGCGTCTGGTGAAGTTCTCCTCTAATTTGTGTTCTCCATTTTCATATCTTCCTCAATGTCTACTCATCCCTTTCTCTAGCCACCCCTCCTTAGTTTGACTGGTCATTGAACAAAGTTATTCAACAAGTGTTCTGCCCAATGTCTATTTTATGATAGATATAGTGGAAGATATAAAACTACTCTCTGTGGGATTCAGGTAGTTGGTCCTTTACCAGAATTGCACAGCTACTGTGATATATATATATATATTACAATGTTCTCACAGGAGCTCTGTTATGCCATTGTCTGGTGGCAATGTTTTTAACTCACCGTGGTCTGTCTTTCAGGCCGGACTGGCCAACAGCAAAGCAGCTTCTTGGTGACTCTAACTTCCTAAGAAGGCTTTTAGAGTACGACAAGGAAAACATAAAGCCACAGATTCTGGCAAAGCTTCAAAGGTACATCAACAACCCTGACTTCGTGCCTGAAAAGGTGGAAAAGGTCTCCAAGGCCTGCAAGTCCATGTGCATGTGGGTGAGAGCCATGGATCTGTACTCTCGGGTGGTCAAGGAAGTCGAACCAAAGAGACAGAAGCTCCGTGCTGCCCAGGTACATTATCCATATTGCAACATTCAAAGGATGGAAGGTCATAACCAACTCGCACCCACACTCTGTGGGTGGCCACTGTGGTCCTCCTGTGTACCATGTGAGGGGCTGTAGTCTGGAATAGCAGCTCTTTTTTGTTGTTGTTGGTTTTGTTTTTTTCGAGACAGGGTTTTGCTGGGTAGCCTTGGCTGTCCTGGACTCGCTTTGTAGACCAGGCTGGCCTCAAACTCAGAGCAATCCACCTGCCTCTGCCTCCTAAATTCTGGGACTAAAGGAGTGTGCCACAACACCCGGATCCAGCAGCTCATTTTTAATAATAGCAGGCAAAGATGGTTTTTCCCCAGAACTTTTCTCTAAAGTCAGACTTTTGTAGCATAAGAAGAAAGTAAATCTTGAGTAGATTAGCATCCTTAATATTAGGGGAAAGGTAAATATGTCTGTGATGCTTATCAAGTTTCTAATATCTCTTGCATCTTGATGGTCTGGGTTCCCACACCTGGTGGTGTTATGTCGGGTGTCAGAACCACTGAACCCACAATCAGACATGAGGTTTTCAGTCTTCTCAAGAGCAAAGAGTGAAATACAAGTGGAACAGATCACCAAAGCTATTGGATCAAGCAGGAATGAGCAAACCTGTCTAGACACACCCAGCTAGTAAATACTACTCTGGCCTGGCACTGTGACTACCCCCACAGTGCCAAGGCTCTGAGTTAAGTCCTCAGCACAGTGAAGAAAGAGAATCAAGAAGTGGGGGCAAGAGGAACAGAGGAGAAAGAAGTCCTAGTCTGGTTCACAGCCTGAACAGAAACAAGCAGTAGTTTACCATTGCTGGGGGAAGGAAAAGCACTTTCCTTCTGGCATGGTGCCCATGTCCCTGTAAGCAACCCTAAGGAAACTCATTAGGTTATTAAAAACAAAAGCATAAAGGTAGAAGACTAGCTGGGAAGAGGAGGGGAATTGGGAGAGTTGGAGGGGCACAAGAGAGGGTAATGGAAATTGAACATGATAAAATACATTATATATGTATATGAAAATGTCATAATGAAGCCCATTGTGTATAACTCATATGTGCTAATAAAATAGTTTTTTAAAATAAGCAATAGCTTAGTTGTGGCTAATGGGCCACACTTCTTACCCTAACCATTACCATAACCATAACCATAGCCCTAGCCCTAGCCCTGACCCTAGCCATAACCATAACCATAACCATAACCATAACCCTAGCCTTAGCCCTAGCCCTGACCCTAACCATAACCATAACCATAACCATAGCCCTAGCCATAACTCCAACCATAACCACAACCCTAGCCCTAACTCTAACCTTCTGATACAGAAAACTAGTTAGAAAATATTATCTCCATCATATATGAATATTCAATTTGTTTCATAATCTCAAATCTTAATTTATGATGGTAACTACTACATGTATTTCTCTATTCGTTTTATGACTTATTTTGTTGGCATTTGTTCTTGCTCTTTCTTTCTTTGTTTTCTTCTGACCATGTAGCCTAGGCTGACCTTAAACTTGCTATGGAACCAAGGCTGATTCTGGATTTCTGACCCTTATTGCCTCTGCCTCCCAACTGTTGGGATCATGGTATGCGCCTCCATGGCTGGTTCTATGCAGCACTAAGGATCAAACATAGGGCTTCACGGATGCCACACAAGTATCCTGTCATCCAAGCGACATCCCTAGCCCAAGGGCTGCAAGATAGAAGAAGTCTTTGGGGAAATGTTAAAAAGGACACAAATCACATTATAAATCAATTTTACACACAGGCAAACCAGTCTTTGTGGGACCCATTTGCTTGCTTGCTTTTGTTAGGCTGAACTTGACGTTACAATGGCTACTCTGAAAGAAAAGCAAGCATTGCTGAAGCAAGTGGAAGATCAAATAAAGACTTTGCAAGATGAGTACGACAAAGGCGTGAATGAGAAAGAAAGTCTGGGTAAGAGGCTCATGGCTTGTTTTGGACAGGAAAGCCCTGGTTTCCAAAAGAAGGAAGAGTTTTCAGAGTCAGATCATAGCTTTTTTAGAAGACCTTGTTTTATTTTTAATTATGGCTGTATATGGGGGTGGGGGGGTGTATAAGCACATGAGTGCAGTACCTGCAGGAGCCAGAAGAGGGCACCAGATAGCCTCAAAGCCAGAGTTAACAGTCAGCATCTTACATGGGTGTTGGGTGCCACACTCAAGTCCTTGTAGGAATAGTTAGTACTCTTACCTACTGAGCCATCTCTCCAGCTCCCAGATCTTAGCTTCAGCTAACATGTAGAACATGCTTTCATTGTCCTTTCATAAGAATGAAGACACTGTATAAGTTCACCATGTTACATACAAAAAGGCTTGCTAGAGCATTTGTGTTATAACTCAAAAGAACACATGACTTTGGTCTACACAATAAATACCGCAGGCCCACAGCGAACACTGTTTTCAGCCAGCATAAAGAGCACACAGGAAGTTCTTGACATGGAAGAGACCAGACTTGGCTCTGAAATGTACACACATGAGGAATTGATGTGAGCGTTCATAAAGATGAACTGACCTCATTCGCTACCTAACACTAGCACCTTTGGAAACCAAAGCAAGTCAATCACCTTTTAATAATTTGGAAAACATTGACTAATATGATCCAATGTTCTCAAAACTGTGCAGCAAAGAACATGGCCCTGACCAAAGCACGCCTGGTACGTGCTGGAAAGCTGACGGCTGCCTTAGGAGACGAGCAGGTTCGGTGGGAAGAAAGTATTGAGACATTTCAGGAGGAGATAGCCAACATCGTTGGAAACGTGTTTATAGCAGCAGCCTGCGTGGCTTATTATGGTGCTTTCACGGCCCAGTACAGGCAGATGGTGAGTAAGGCCACTGTGTGAAGAGTGGTAAGAAACAACAGGAACTGGGTGGGATATGGTGGACTCATTTTCCTAGGTTTTTTTAAAAATATATTTTATTAATGTATTCATATTACATCTCAATGGTTATCCCATCCCTTGTATCCTCCCATTCCTCCCTCTCTCCCATTTTCCCCCTACTCCCCTCCCCTATGTCTGTGACTGAGGGGGACCTCCTCCCCCTGTATATGCTCATAGGGTATCAAGTCTCTTCTTGGTAGCCTGCTGTCCTTCCTCTGAATGCCACCAGGCCTCCTCATGCAGGGGACATGGTCAAATATGGGGCATCAGAGTTCGTGTGAAAGTCAGACCCCACTCTCCACTCAACGGTGGAGAGCGTCCTATCCATTGGCTACATTTTCCTAGGTTTAAATGGAAGTCACTATGGCAACTCACTAGGGCAGAAGTGTGTTTGTATACACACACACACACACACACACACACACACACACACACACACACACTGAGCTTTTCACCTCTCCCATTGGCTGACCATAGCATACACCTAAGCTTCCAATAACACATTTCTCCCCTCCCTTCTTCTGCACTGTAAAGCTACCTGTCCCTCAACACAGTAACCTGAGAGACAGGATGGATACAATGCGGTCCCTACCTTTATGTGGGAAATGCCACAAAAAAAGGAAGAAAGGAAGGAAGAAAAGAAAGAAAGAAATGGCACCTAAAGTCAGAAGAGATGTGGTATTGCCAAGAGGCAGAACAAGCACAGAGCACCTGAGGCAGAAGATAGGAAGGAGCAAGACATGGGATGAATATCTATACATACATATATTCATATATTCAGAATTATAGACAGTTATGAGCCTTCTGACATGGGTGTTGGAAATACCCATGTTCCCAAGCAGGGAGAGAGAGAGAGAGAGAGAGAGAGAGAGAGAGAGAGAGAGAGAGAGAGAGAGTGTGTGTGTGTGTGTGTGTGTGTGTGTGTGTCTGTCTGTCTGTCTGTCTGTCTGTCTGTGTGTGTCTGTGTGTGTGTGTCTGTGTGTGTGTGTGTCTGTGTGTCTCTGTGTGTGTGTGTGTGTGTGTGTGTAGATAAATGTTCTATCTACATGCACTTTCCTGAGAACTAAATTACCAGGAAGAACTGCATAGTCGTTTTTTATGAAATAGCTTCCTAAAAATGTTTACCTTCATAAGCCATAGAACGTGGTCTAGGAGGCACCCAAACTTGGGAAATGCTCAAGGGTCCTCTGGTTCCGTGTGAATAGTCCTTTGCTGGGAAGGAGAAGAAAGACCGTTCTATGTCACACAGCAGTACTCACAACAATCCTGACAGCTCCATTCGCATAGTTCTGGACACTCCAAAGAGAAAACTGAAGTCCACACAGGAGAATAGCATGCCTGAAGTGAAAGTTAATGGCACAGTTTTGGCATTAGATTCCTTGGCTTTTCGGCCACTTCTGTGTTCCGTGTTCCCTGTGGGGGGATCCGCAGGTCATAGCTCTCCCAGCCGCTGGCTTCCTGCTGCTCTGCACCATATACGAATGTTCTCCCTTATACAGCTTATCGAGTGCTGGATCGAGTACTGCCTGATCTTGGAGATCCCGATTGATCCCTCCTTCAGTCTCATTAACACTCTTGGGGATCCCTACGAAATCCGCCAATGGAACACAGATGGGCTGCCCAGAGACCTGATATCAACTGAAAATGGCATTTTGGTTACTCAGGGGAGAAGGTGGCCTTTGATGATCGATCCCCAAGACCAGGTGTGTACAAAACCCTTGTGATGGGGTGGCCCGCTGATGAATAGAACATGTAAGAGAGGGTTTTAGCATGATTGAAAGACTTAAGTTTCCATGGAGACTTAGGCCTAGGGAGTTGAGAAGCCTTTTATTTGGAGACCCTCATCTTGCAGACGTGTTTGGGTTTGTGAAAAGTCAGAAGGGGCCTGCGTAAGAGCCCCGCCCCCTCCTCCCTCCCCACCACCCCCCCGCCCCCCTTTTCCCTTCCCTGCCCCCCACCCCACTCCCCCCGCCCGCATCCCTGCCCCCCCCACGTTCTTCATTTTGACGGGTTTGTTGAAAGTTTCAGCCATTGCCTTTCCGTGTCCACGGGGACCATACAAATGGGCAGAAACTCATGATCATGCATCTTTTTACCCTAAAAAGTCTGAGGAATCGGGGTGAAGTCAGGATGCACAGAACTGGGGGCAAGCCTGCCTTCAATTTCCAGACTCCTGCTGTCTGGCTTCCGAAATCAAAGTGGGGATTAGAACAGGAAGCCTTGAGAAAGTCACAGAAATGAAGCTAAGAACCAGAAGCCTGGGCTTTCCCAGGTGGCTCTTTCCTTCCTTTGTTTTAAATTTGAACAAAAAGAGAAATCTCAAACACTGGACTTAAAAGGTGTTTTTATTAGGGAGAGAATTTTGGTTGGTTGGTTGGTTGGTTGGTTGGTTGGTTGGTTTTGGGGAGTTGGGTTTTGTTTTGTTTTGTTTTGTTTTATCTCTAATTTAGCTCTAGATTGAACGATATCTCAAAACTTTACTCTAGAAACTTCCACTTTCCCAACATTTGGCCTTCGTTGTGTTTCCTCACACAGGCCAACCGCTGGATAAGAAACAAGGAAAGCAAGAGTGGGTTAAAGGTCATTAAGCTTACAGACAACAATTTCTTACGGATACTGGAAAATTCCATCCGACTGGGTTTACCTGTCCTGCTGGAAGAGGTTCGATTTTTACTTTGCCCTCTCATGTTAGTTGCTAACTGATAGATGTCTGGGATGCTTGCTGTGCATGCCAACAGACCACATCTGCGCATGTGCAGGACACCAGTCAAGTCCATCTTCAAGTCGGTCAAACCAGTTGCTACTCAATAGCACATTCTCAGATGAGCCGGAATCTGTGGGTTGAAGGAATTTTTCACCTCACTGTTTTGTAGCAAAGAGTCTCTACTCCACTGCACATTCCCAAGCCTCCCTGTGGGCTTACCAGGTGAAAATTTTCAAAGCAGTAATGACAGCAGGAACCCCTGTCTACATACATGTAACACACCAATGATGAACCATGAACCATTCTCGTAGATGTAATTAATCATTATTTCTACTTGGGCATAAGGTCAGATTAATCTAATGACTAATAAAAAATGAACCTTTTTATTTGAGACAAGTCTCACATATACAGGCTGTTCTCAAATGTATTATGTAGCCAAATATTACCTTGAACTCTTGACCCGCCTGGCTTTACCTCCTGAATTCTGGGATTACAGATATGTGCTACCAACACTAGTTTCTACAGTGCTAGGCCTAGAACATGGGCTTTGGACATGCTGGGCAAACACACTACCAACTGACCTACATTCCCAGCCCCTAGAGGCGTGGCTCATTGAGTTAAGATGTTCTCCTGTGAGATTTATCATTCCAAGACTAATTAGTTCATTCATTCCACAAACAATATACTCAGGGTCCCTGTCCCCAATAGCACACAGACTCACTAGGAACAAAGATAGCAAACAAAGAAAGCAAAGTGATGGAGAGGAAGAGTTCTTTTATTTCTTTTTTAATTTATATTAAGTAATTTGTTCATATTACTTCTTATTTGTTATCCCCTCGCTTGTATCTTCCCGTTCCCCCTCCCTCTTTCATCCTATTCTCCTCCCCTAGGTCTGTGTCAAAAGGGGACCTCCTCCCCCACTATAAGATCACAGCCTATCTAGGCCTCATCCTGGTAGCCTGCTTACTCTTCCTCTGAGTGTCACCAGGTCTCCCCACCAAGGGGAAATGGTCTAATAGGGGGCACAAGAGTTCATGTCCAAGCCGGTCCCTGCTCTTCACACAATTGTGGAGAATGTGCTGTCCATTGGCTAGATCTGAGTAGGGGTTCTAGGTTTACTGCATGCATTGTCCTTGGTTAGTACCATAGTTTGAGCTGAACAGCCTGAGTCCAAATCCGCCAGCCTTAATGGTCTTCTTGTAGGTTTCTAGGACCCTCTGGATCCTTCTATTTCCCTGTTCTGTCTTACCTCTCTCACGTAGAGTCCCAATAAGAAGTCCTAGTATCCATCCTAATCTCCGGCTAAGTGAATACATTCATGGGATATCTCTGTTGGGCTAGTGTCCAATTATAAGTGATTATATGCCATGTGCCTCTTTCTGGGTCTGGGTTAACTCACTCAGGATAATCATTTCTAGTTCCACCTATTTGTCCATAAATGTCAGGATTTTCTTGTTTTTAATAGCTGAGTAGTATTCCATTGTGTAAACGCACCACAATTTCTTTATCCATTCTTTGACTGAGGGACATCTAGGTTGCTTCAAGGTTCTGGCTATTACAAATAAGGCTGCTATGAACATGGTTGAGCAAGTGTTCTTGTTGTGTGGTGGAGCATCTTTTGGGTATATTCCAAGGAGTGGGATAGTTGGGTGTTGAGGCAGCCCTATTCCCAGTTTTCTGAGAAAGTGCCAGATTGATTTCCAAAATGGTTGTACAAGTTTGCACTACCACCAGCAGTGAAGGAGTGATTCCCCTTTCTCCGCATCCTCTCCAGCATATGCTGTCACTTGAGTTTTCGATCTTAGCCATTCTGAGAGGTATAAGATGGAATCTCAGAGTAATTTTGATTTGCATTTCTCTGATGATCAAGGATGTTGAGCATTTCTTTAAGTGTTTTCTTCAAATCTCTGAAGAAGGAGATTGAAGATCACATCAGAAGATGGGAAGATCTCCCTTGTTCATGCATCAGGAGACTTAACAGTAAAAATGGCCATCTTACCAAAGGCAATTTACAGATTCAATACAATCCCTATCAAAATACCTACACAAATTTTTAAAGACATTGGAAGAGTTCTTTTAAACAAAAGCTCTGAAGGAACAAGCATTATACACAGACAGCCAGTAAGAGCAGGGACCTGATCCCATCCTAGTTTCATCCTCTTGCTGGGATAAGACACTCTCACAAAAGCAACTTGGAGAGGAAAGAGTTCGTTTGACTTATACTTCCAAGTCACCGTCCATCACTGAGGAACGGTCAGGTAGCAGCAAGAACACTGCTCATTGGCTCCTTCACTGACTCATACTTAGTTTTGTTAATAGACCCCAGTGTCACCTTCCATCATCAACCAGTCATTAGGACAATGTCCCACAGACATGTTCACAGGCCGATCTGATTTAGACAACCCCTCTACTGAGGCTCCCTCATCTCAGATGACTCTAGGTTTTCTCAAGTTAGCAATAAAAACTAACCAGCCAAGAGCCTAGAGAGGGTGAGAAGTAAGCTGCGATTTCTGCCTCAGCTCAATCCTGCAAGGTCTCTTAGATGATGGGACTCAGGCACCAAGAAGGTTGCCTAATGACCACACTCAACTTCCTTAGTTTGCCATTCCATTTTTATAAGGGAACAAGGAATAAATAAAAGCATGGGCTGTGACCTCCTCAATCCCATGTAGAAGTATCTCTGATTCAGCCCAAAGGATGCTCAGAAATGACACTGACCTGGGGTAACTTAGCTGCAGCCCTTTCATGCTAACAAGGACCGGTAATTAACATGATGGCATCCCAAACATTTGTGCAAACCAAGCAGTCACAATTTTGTTCTCAGTGTCCCATGTCATTAATCTTTATTTCAACCTTACCAGATAGCTACTATCATTAACCCATTCTTCCAATGGAAAAGATGATCTAAAATCTAAACAGTCTTCACTGCCCAGAAAATCCAAAATGAGCAACAATACTCCCCATTTGAGTCACATAGAGTACCAAGGCCTCAGTGTGGCCAAGCTTTGGCCAACACAGAGAAGGTGCTAGAATGGATCCTGAGCCCTGACTTGAACCCTGAAGTCATGTGGTAGAGGAAAGTCTCTAGAAGACTTCAAGCTGTGCTCTCAACTCTGCGCTTACTTTGAGCCAGGAGAGGTCCCAAGGATTTTTCTCTTTCACAGCAGAGGACAAAATTCTTCCATAGTGTTGTGTCCCTGTGCAAGAGAGCCCTCTGTAGGAGAGCACACTTGGGAGTCAGGCTCCCAGCCCTTGGCAGGAAGCTCCAGCTGGGCCTTCCCTGCTCTCTGAGGCTTGACGTTATTACCATGGTGCTTGGTTCTTGGATCCTCTCTGGATTTGCTGCAGTGGGTCTTGCCAGCTCTGTTCCTACCTATCTGTGAGCATGAAATCAATCTAGTCTATTTCAGCATTTTGTGTGGAGGCCAGGGAAGCGGTGGTTCATATGTTGTGCATGCACGTAGAGGCCAGAAATTGACCTCGGATGTCTTCCTCTTTCAGTCTGCATCCTGTTTTTTGAAACAGCATGTCTCACTGAACCAGGAGCTTACTGATTAAGTATACAGTCTTAGATAGTCTCAAGGCAGATTATTAACTTGGCTACAAAGTCCAGCACAAGTTCAATCTTTTTGAGATCAAGAAATATTTTCAGAAAAATGTGTCGCCACATAGACCTAGTTGTCTGCAGACAACTGAGGAGTGGGTCACTCAGCAGCCATATCCCACCACGAGCCTTTCCTCTCTTAGCTTATTTCTCATGGGGCTGGATAGCATATGAGATTATCCTAAACAAACGCATGACCTTTGTGTGCTCTTATTCACTTATATAATTGATAAAATAATCAGAAAACATGTAGTGTTGGAGGTAAGGTAAGGACATTAGAAAAAAAGATCGCTGGGGGAAGTGCTTATTGGAAGTAAATTCTGAGGCCCCTAAGTGACGGGTTGATGGTGTCCATTTTCAGCTCTTTGCTTTTTGCATGGTTTGTTCCTATTTTTAAGCTCAAAGAAGTCTTGGATCCAGCTCTGGAACCCATTCTTTTAAAGCAAACTTTCATCAGTGGCGGGAGACTACTCATCCGCCTTGGAGACTCGGACATCGATTATGACAAGAGTTTCCGGTTCTATATGACAACCAAGATGCCGAATCCCCACTACCTGCCTGAGGTGCGTATGAGTGGCTAGTCTGGAACTTTCTACGCAGCTGAACTATGTGGGCTGAGTCTCCAAAGCTTGGTGGGTTCCCACCTGCAGGGACCAGCTGACAACCTCTCCTGCTCTCCCATTTCTCCCTCCGCCGCCCTCCCCCTTTCCTTTCACAGGACACAAGTGCCCCCACCAAGTCAGTCCCCAAAGCAATGGCCTGTCTCACAGTTCTGTTCAAATGCCCATGTCCTATACACCCAAATAAAATTGTCACCTATTGGGAAACTCTAGTAACTGGATGAATTTAAGGAATCATTCGTTGGCCAGAGTTTCAATAACTGTAGACATGGCATAAGGCATTATCCTCTTCCTTCGTCTTGCCATTGATTTATTCAAGAGGTCTGAATATTGCGATAGTATACTAATAGATTCCCATAAAAAGGATACAATGAAATGAAAGAAGTAAAGCTCATCTTATTACAAATAAAGCTTCTTCTTAACAAAGCCATTATGTGCAAGTCACTATTTATAACTGAGTGCTTTTATTACCTTGTTCTATCACCATAGATACCCATGGGTTCTTTACTAACGATCAGAAATTGACGCTTGACAGGGATGAAAAGGTTTGCCAAACATCATGAAAGCACTAAAGGATGCAGCTGGAATTCAAACCCAGCTTGTTGATTCTAAAATGTGGCTACTAACCCTTTTCTGGCTCATCAGTCCTTAAACCATCATGTAGGACCCTGGGTTAGGGAAGACAGGGAGGAGCAAGATTACTCCTCCTCCTGGCAGAGAAAAAGCACATTTGAATTTTGAAAGCCATGCTATGCTTGGCAAGTGTGGGTAGAGGAGTGCATAATCCTGCCAGAGGTGCCTCTCTTTAGACAATAGGGACTCTTGTTCTTGTTTTAAGCACACACACACACACACACACACACACACACACACACACACACACACACATCTTACACTTAGGCATTCACTATTCTCCATGTTTCTCCCCCAGGTATGCATTAAAGTCACCATCATCAATTTCACTGTAACTAAATCTGGTCTGGAGGATCAGTTGCTAAGGTAACCTGAAGAGAGAGTATGTATGGGGAGCTGGGTGACGACAGGCATGGGTTTCCTAATGTTTTGCTTAGAAGGGTTTTGAGATTTACTTTTTATATTTAATCCTGTGTGTCCATGTTTTGTATATCTGCACTTGAGTGCAGGTACCTCCAGAGGCCAGCAGATGGCATCAGATCTCTTGGAGCTGGAGTTAGAGGATGTTATAAGCCACTATGCAGCAGTAGTTGCTGGGATGACCTTTTTGTGTGTGTGTGTGAAGGTTGTCTCTGTATATTCAACTGTGGTTGCTATAGAGAGCTCTGGACTTTCCGGACTTCGGTGTTGTTATTCTTGTGAATCATCACCTGCCTCATATTTTGTAAACACTCTTCCCTCACTTTCTGATTGGCTTAATAAAGAGCTGACAGGCAATAGCTAGTGAGGAAAGGAACGGAGGGGCTTCAAGGTTAAGATAGGGTCTCTGTGAGACAAATCAGACACGGGGATTCAGTGTGCAATAAGAAGCAGACATACAGGGCTGAGAGATAGAGGTAAAGACTTGGCCAATGTGGCAGGATATAGGTCAGGTTAATTTATGAGCTAGCTGAGAGTCTGTCCAGCTACAGTGCTTAAGCTTTTATAAATATTGATAAAAGTCTTTATTTAAGAGCTGGCAGATCTAGACAGCCCTGCTATAAGTTGTATGCACTTTTAACTTCTGGGCCATTCTTCTGGCCATTGCTTAGATTTTTTGACAAAGAAAAACAAATAATAAAATAAATCTCGACAAAAAAATATGATATCAGGCCTTATCAAATCCACAGCTAAACAGGAGGTCTTTTTTAAATGTGATATCAAACTGTAAACACTATCTGTAGTATTATTTTCACAATATATCATCGAACTTACTCCATGTCTATATACGCATAAACATACATCTAAAGATTCTGTTATTATAGTTTATGTATATAGTGTTATACATTTATATTATTATATACAGTGCTCTCCTATTTTATTTACTGTGTGTATGCACATGTTGTGAGCACTGTACACCACCACTCAGAGGACAGCCACAGGAGTTGGTGCTCTCCCTCCAATATGGGGGTCTCAGGGATTGAATTCAAGTCTCCAGGCTCAGCAGCAGGCTCCTGTGCCTGCTGGGCCATCACAACGTCCCACCCAGCGGAACAACTTAGAAAGATGCATCTCAAACAATGGCCACCTCTAAGGAAGGCATTAGGTATGGAAACGGAGCCTCTCAGACCATGATTACCACTAAGGAGAGCATTAGATGTGGAAATGGAGCTGACAAGATAGAGCTGACATCTGTCCATCATTTGCTTTGTTATAAGGATGAACTCACATATTATTTATACAAAATAATTGCTTCTTTGAGGTGGTACAGTTTCATAATCTCCCATGCTCATATTTTTTTTTTGCTCCTGCCTAGGATGCCTGCTTTCTATTTTCCACTTGGCATAGATGAGCATTAGTGAATGAAACTTATTGATTACAGTGGCAAACTGACTCCCCACAAATGAGTAGATGCGAGAATTATGGTGGAGAACAGATCTCTGGCATACAAGGCAAATAACCATAACTGACATTCAGGCCAGGGGATGCACTCAGTCCGTAAAGCACTTGGTGGGCAAGCATGGGGACCTGAGTTCAGTTTTTGTATTTATTTATTATTTAGTGGGGAGTGTCTTATGCATGGGCCACAGGGCATGTGTAGAAGTCGGAGTCAATAATCTCTTTCCCTGGACGGGTTCCAGGAGGCGAGCTCGGGTCATCAGCCCTGGTTCCAAGCACCTTTACCTGCTGGGTCATTTCTGGAGGCCCTGGGACCTCGATTCAATTCCCAGAACTCACTGCTTGTAATCCCAGCACTGGGAAGGTGGAGAGAGGCAGATGCCTGGATGTCTTCAGTCAGCCAGCCTTGCCTAATGAGCGAGCTCCAGACCAATGAGGCCAGTCTCAAAATAAGTTGAGTAGCATTGCTGAGGAATACCACCAGAGGAACACACACACACACACACACACACACACACACACACACACACACGTGCTCAAACACAGACACAGAGAGAGACACATACACTCACACTCATGCATATGCACACACACAGATATGCACAGAAACATGTGCACATGTACGCAAACACAGGCATGAGCACACACAAATGTGCACACACAGACACTCCAAATAAATAAGTACATATAAAAGTAAATAAGTGATTGGCGTGCAGTTCTCTGAAGAGCCATCACGCCCACCCAGCAAACCAGGAATACTGTGCTTTCAGATTCAGCTACACAGCTCTCCCAATGCCCAGTTACTGAATACTCAGGAAAAAAGCCAAAACACAGGGAAGGAAACAGCCGTGACTTAAGGGAGCCAACGGTTGTAACCCAGCTCTCCCAACCCTGCTTCTAGCGACGTGGTGCGACTTGAGAAGCCCGAGCTAGAGGAACAGAGAATCCAACTCATTGTGAGGATCAACAGTGACAAAAACCAGCTGAAAGCGATTGAGGACAAAATCCTGAAATTGCTCTTTGCATCCGAGGGGAACATTCTGGATAACGAAGAACTCATAGATACGCTCCAGGACTCAAAGGCAAGTGACACAGTCTTAGTGTTTACAGAGAGCGTTGATAATCAATCCATGACACTGTAGACCTGTCCCAGCATTCAAAAGGCTGGTGGGGGGGGGGGGTGCGGGGGAGGATCAAAAATTGAATGCCAACCTGGACTATAGTGAATTACAGAGTCGTATGGGTTAAGTGTAAGGAAACTCAACCCGAGAAATGTACACTGCTTTAAAAGTCAGAGTTTATGGGGATGGATGACTCTGTGATGGCTCAGTGGTTAAGAGTACTGGCTGCTCTTCCAAAGGACCGACATGGTGACTAATAGCCACCTGTAACTCCTGTTCCAGAGGATCCAGCACCGTCTTCCGGCATCTTCCAGCACTGTACACAAGTGGTGCACAGGCAGGCAAAATACCCATACACACAACATAAAAATTTTAATACGTCATCATTTCAGCATCTGAGGGGCCTGCAGGGTTTCAAGGCAAGAATGTAAGTTGCCAGGGACACACATAGCTTGCCTGGCTCTCAGGCCTCCTCATCAACAAAAGAAGAGCAAGTAAACTGTCCACCACTGACACGCCCCTCCCCCACCCTCCATCCCCCACCCCACCACCACCCTGTCTATTCAACATTTAAAAAAATAAACATTGTGAAGAACCAGGACAAGAGACAAAAGGAACGCTACTGTCATCTCCTCAGGTAGTCTGCCTAGAGGCTAAATCAATCTGGGCATAAGTCTTGCCCTTCATTAGGCGGGTGAGTTCTGGGACAAGCTTGTCCTATCATCTCTTCTCTAAGCATTAGGTCTGGCGGTCACACACCACCTGGGTCAATAGAAACCTGTGGGTGCCACGAAGAGATTTCACGCTCAGTGTGTGATCCTGGAGTGATTTGCCCCATACACTTAAAGCATGGTTTCGGAAGTGTGGTCCAAGGAACACGGCCCATTAAGTGCTTCTCATTGATTCACAGAGGCGGAGTGCTTTACTAAGAAAACAAAATTACCCTTGAGCCTTCGACTAGACACGAGACCATGTCACAGTCTCTATATTTGCTTGACGTTAGGTCATCCTGGAAGTGGTGGCCTACGGATGTACGCAGTGACGAACACTTACCTAGAATGTTCACGCACTGAGTCTCTGCACTCTGAGCACTCTACCGCCAAGCTCCATCCCAGGCCCTTCTCAGAAACTGTCCACTGTCCTTCCGGGTTTCCTAATCACAAGGAGCCGGGATCAGCTCGGTCAGAAGACCAGCACTGGGTCCCGAACCTCTTCCACTGCATCTTTACCTTGATGCCGTCTTACTACAACCGGAAATTCACTCCATCCGTATTCCTTTCCTAAACTGGACTGGATGCATTCCAAAATCCCTACTATTTTTCAGAGGCAGATCCCTAAGAACTTTGCTATGTGTTTATTTAGATCACTTCCGGTGCCATTAAAACCAGGCTGCAGGAAGCCGAGTCCACGGAGCAGATGATCAACGTGGCTCGAGAGAAGTACCGCCCAGTGGCCACACAGGGCTCCGTGATGTACTTCGTCATCGCCAGCCTCTCAGAAATCGATCCCATGTATCAGTATTCGCTGAAGTATTTTAAACAGGTAACTGCCTTGTTGTTGTGATTTCCCTTTGAACCCTGTTGGGTTATTTTATGTCTTTGACAAACCATGAATGAAATTTTAGGGGTAAAATCCTCCCAGATGTGAGGTGCAGGCACAGAGTTCAAGAGTGGTCCCATCTACCAGATCAAATGAGAAGTTCAGTGTTCAGTCTATAGAGGAGGAAGAGGGCTGAGCTTCATTCTCTCTCCTTCCTCAACTACCTAGCTTGCTTGCTTCCCCTCTGGGCTGCCCGCCATTTGCTGTAAGACGCGCTTTAGGGCCACGGTTCTCAACATGTGGGTCTTGACCCTTTTGAAAGTCATTGCTTATCAGATATCCTGCATATCAGATATCCACCTTACAATTCATAACAACAGCAAAAATCATAGTTATGAAGTAGTAAAAAAATATATGGTTGGGGGTCACCCCAACATGAGGAACTCCATTGAAGGGTGGCAGCATTAGGACAGTTGAGACCCACTGCTTCAGAGGTTAGGGAGATGGAGCAATGGTTAAAGCACTTTCTACTCAAGAGCAAAGACTAGAGCAAATGTCAGGTGGACAAGCTGCCTGGCTGTAATCCCTGCCTGAGGAGGCAGAGACAGGGCCTCCTCAGAGCAATCCAGCCACATCGATGATCACTGGGTTTGATCAAGATATCTGTTTTAAGAATTCAAGTGGAAGAGTGAAGACAATTCCCTACATCGACCTCAGGTCTCCACATACGTGTTCACATGTGTGCGCGTGTTCACGCACCCGCAGAAACATCTCACAGTCACACCATATCTCCCAGCACACACACACACACACACACACACACACACACACACACACACACACACACAGGGAAATAGAATAGAATCTCTTTGTACTTGGTGCTGGTTCTTTCTACTCTGCAGTAGGCTTGGACATGGGGTGCCAACCTTAGCAGGGCTGGCTCCTGTGTCTGCCCCACCCATCCCCAGAATGTCTCCTTCACCAGGCTGCACCTTCTTCCCTGATTGGCTATGACTCAGGGGCCTCTCTTCCCTTTGCCCCTTTTCTGTTTCACTATCCAGCTGGGAGACATTTCCTGTTTTATCTCAGTCTCTCTCGCCTCACGTTCACACCTGACTCAGCTAATGCCTCGCCATCTATTTTTTTAAGTTTTATTTTTTATTGATAATATTCATATTACATCTCAATTGTTATCCCATCCCTTGTATCCTCCCATTCCTCCCTCCCTCCCATTTTCCCCTTACTCCCCTCCCCTATGACTGTGACTGAGGGGAACATCCTCCCCCTGTATATGCTCACAGGGTATCAAGTCTCTTCTTGGTAGCCTGCTATCTTTCCTCTGAGTGCCACCAGGCCTCCCCATCCAGGGGACATGGTCAAATATGGGGCACCAGAGTTCGTGTGAAAGTCAGACTCCACCCTCCACTCAACTGTGGAGAATGTCCTGTCCACTATCCCTCGCCATCTTTAAAGTCATGTTCAGTGCCTACCAAGAGCACCCCGAGTCCTGGGGCATCCGCAAGCTCTGCTGCTTCACTGAAGACTTCAAGGAGACGGAAACCTCACCCCAGGAGTGCCTCGCGAGTCCTATCTTCCTTCCACCTTCCTCCTCCTCTTGTCATGTCTGTGTTGTGTCTTTTATCAAAAAAACTAAATAGTCAGAAAGGTGGGAAAATGTTAAGTTTTAGCTAACTTAAAATTAGGGGAGTATACACAATATGCAATCCATATAAACAAAAGCTTGGAGAGGAAAAGGCAAGAGAAGGCAGAAAAGAAATAGTATGCATATTTAAGGTATATAACATGTTATGGGATTCATATAGATAGTAAAAAGCTTTCTATAGAGAAGCAACTTAGCATATCCATATTCTCACAGTTACCTGTATCTTTTGTTTTTGTAGTCAACGCAGATTTTTTTAAAACTACTCATTTAAGCAGGAATCAATGGAAGAGTATGATTTTGTTACTTAGTCTTCGGGTTATATCTTAGGGAGACTCCGTCCTCCTACCTATCTTCCACTCTATGTTTTCCAGTCCGCCTCTCTCCATTTTCTCCCCCCCCCACCCCCACCCCCCTCCTGTCCTCTATCAGCTCCCACAGCATATACTGGCCCCTCTTCTCTGCAGAGCAATTTAGCTTAGGGCCACTTTCCTAATTTTCCATGGTCACCCCCGTGACATTACGACAAACGCCTCTTCCTCCTACGTGCCCCGCAGTAGAGAACCACAGATACGCTTGATTGCTTGGGACACCCTAGCCAAACTGATCCATTCCTGTTGCCTACCTTCTTCACTGGCTCATTCATGATGACATCACTCTCTCTAATAGCTACAGTACCCTGACTTCTAGCCACAGCGCCACCGTCTCCAGCAAGGCCTGCCGCACCCCTCTGCAAGCTGAGCAGGCGGCACAGCTGTGAGGACTTACTCCTCACACGGGTGGGTTGCTGAGCACTCTACAAGAGGCCCTGGTGCCTTGAAATAAGCGCACACTCCAAGCAAGGCAAAAGGTTTACTTCAGAGGCCTGCAAAGCTATGCCCAGTCAAGCAGGCAAGCACACCTGGCAGCAGTCTCATTGGATTTTAATCCCTAACTCAAAGGGACCCTGTGCCTCACTCCAAGTGGCCATGTTCTTACTCAGTTGGCTAATTTAACGCATCACAGTTGAGAAGCAGAATGCAATGTGGAACGGGAAGTGCAGCCCTGAGCACATACTTTAATTCCAGGAAGTGCTGACCCTGCGGGAATTTAAATTTCTTCCAAGCAGCTTCTTTACCATGTCTCTCTCTCTCTCTCTCTCTCTCTCTCTCTCTCTCTCTCTCTCTCTCTCTCTCTCTCTCTTTTTGTCTTAATGGATTTTGTTTCATTTAATTCTTTAGTAGGAAAAAAGCAGTATGTTTTGTTTATAATCCCTTCCTCTTTTGTAGTGCATTTTTATTTTCTTCAAATTTAAATAACATTGTCTGTCTTTCCTGGATTGTGGTGGTCATCAGGAACTTAAGATAAGACATGGGAAGTTGCTTCAGCTAGTGGCTGACCTAACCCCCGTACACATACGATCACAAACATCCAGCTGTACTCACAGTCAGTGGCCACTCCAAGGCTGTGGCCATCTTGCTACAAGAAAATGTGGTGGCACACAGCTTTAGTCCCAGCACTTGGGGAGGCAGAGGCAGGTGGATCTCTGTGAGTTCGAGGCCAGCCTAGTCTACAAAGTGAGTTCAGGACAGCCAAGGTTACACAGAGAAACTCTATCTTGGAAAAAGAAAGAAAGAAAGAAAGAAAGAAAGAAAGAAAGAAAGAAAGAAAGAAAGAAAGAAAGAGATGAAGAAGGAAGGGAGGGAAGGAGGGAGGGAGGGAGGGAGAGAGGAAGGGACGGAGGAAGAGAAAACGGGTTGAGTACCAAGAGGCCATCTCCCTGAAGCAAAGGTACAGAGCACCAGGTAGAGCTTTGGGCTGCCTCTTTGTAGCACGCACAGCACTCACTCTGAGGTCTAACAAGTTGCTCAATAGTCCAGACTTGAGGAAGAGGGTACCATCCTGATTCCAGATGGGTGGGCTAGCCAACAATTCCAGTAGTTGTTCCTGTCACCTCAGTGCTCTGTGTAACACTTAGCCCACCTCACCTCAAATGCGGGGTGTCTCTCTCCAGCTGCAGCGTGACCTCCCAGAAGGCCGTGCTAAAGTGCTCCACTCCTCTGTCCCCTGTGGCACCGTGAGCTGTCTCTTGAGTAAAGAGACTGTTTACATTTACCCGCAGCAGTCAAACAATCCCCGTGAAAACAGAAATACCTGGACAAGTATTATGACAAATAAATAAATAAATAAATAAATAAATAAATAAATAAATAAATAAATAAAATGAGCTAGACTTGGTCTTAACAGCTACTGTCGCCATGATCAGGGCCCGACAGTAATTGGACCGGCTGGAGAGAAGTCTACCCCGTTTGGAAACTCACATGCCCTGTGTTGACAAGGCTACCTGAAAACTGAAAGCCAGTGAAGCCTCTGTTCAGAGTGCCTGGGCTCTCTTCCTGCAGTGCCACCTCCTCGAGCAGCCTTTAAAGTTGTGTGCACTGGAGTCACCCCTCAAATCCTACAGCATATGTCCCTTTGTTTGTTTGTTTGTTTTGTTTTGTTTTGTTTTGTTTTGTTAGCAGATACAATGCCAAGTAAAGTAAGGATTATTAACTCCTTTAATACCTCCTAAATGACTTGGATAATACCTTCTTATTCCTGCTGTTTGGGAATTCATGCTTTTCAAGGGCTTAAAACCTCCTTCAAGAAATAAATGTGTGAGGGCTGCAAAGATGATGAGCAGTTAAGAGCGCTCACTGCTCTGGCACCCGCACGGCAGCTCACAACTGTCCCTAACGCCAGTTCCACTCCTGTGGGTCCAGTGCCCACTCCTGGCCTCCACAGGCAGCAGGCATGTTTGTGGTGAACATATATACATGCAAGCATACATAAAATAAAAATGCACATGTATACACATACATACAAATGTGGGGCTGGAGAGATGGTTCAGAGGTTAAAGAGCAATGGCTGTTCTTCCAAGGGTCCTGAGTTCAATTCCCAGCAACCACATGGTGGCTCACAACCATCTATAATGAAATATGGTGCCCTCTCCTGGCCTGCAGCTGTACATGCAAGCAAAACACTGTATACATAATAAGTATATCTTTTTTTTTTAAAAGAGTTTGTCATTGGTCCATTTCTGAAAAGTGATGGTGGCCACGCAGAAGATAAATCTCACATACTATGTTGACAGACTAGGTTTTTTTCTCCCCGCAGTGTTTAGCTGCCACATTGCTCACTGAATGTCAAAGTGAGTGGGGAAAGAGGACCAGGTTTTGCTTCACATAGAATCAGCCAAATTCTCTTTCTTCCTCAGTTGTTCAACACAACAATTGAAACCTCCGAGAAGGCTGACGATCTACAGAACCGCCTGGACATCCTCCTGCAGCAGACCCTCCTCACGGCGTACACCAATGTGTCCCGGGGGCTTTTCGAGCAGCACAAACTCATCTACAGCTTCATGCTCTGCGTTGAGATCATGCGCCAGCAAGGCCAACTCACTGATGCCGAGTGGAACTTCTTCCTCCGGGGTTCTGCAGGAATAGAGAAGGTACCATGACACGCTAAAAAACTTGAACGTTCCCCCCGCCCACTAACTCGTGTGTTACTCTCCTTTACTGTTGTGACCAGATAGTGACCAAAATACATGACAGGGAAGGAACTTGAGGGAGTGTTCACTCGAGCTCAGCAGAGAGCACAGTCTGTCATGAAGGGATGGCAGAGCAGGAAGCACCCAGTCACGTGTTGTATCCATAGTCAGGGAGCAGAGCTAGGACTAGAAGCTGGGCAGCCACTTGATGTTGCTCCAGAGTCAAGAGGCCAGGTTACAGCTCAGTTTGGCTGACAGCCAGCTGTAATATTTGGTTGACACTTTGCCTCTTACACAGCATTATCCTCACTGCAGAAAAGGGTTATCAGGAGTCACCAGTGAGCTAGAAAATTATCTGAGAAACTGGAGAAATGGCTCAGTGGTTAAAAGTGCTCGCTGCTACTTACGAGGACCAAGATGAAGTCCCAGCACTCACATTTGATAGCTCATAACTACCTATCACTCCAACTCCAAGGGATCCAACATCCTCCATGAGCGCTTGCACACTAGTGCACACACACACACACACACACACACACACACACACACTTAAAAAGCTCTCTTACAAAACAAGACCAAAAAATTTAACCAACCATCTTACAAATGCGAAGAGTTTTCTCACATGGAGCCTCAGAGAAATGAAAGAACTTTCCAGAACACACTAATGCATGAGAGACTGATTCAAGAATGTGTTTAAGCCTCCACAGCCAGGTCCATCCCACTGCTCACTGATGTCCCTCATGAGCAACACATTTTAAAAGAGGTTTGAAATCCTCCAAACTCAAAGTTGTAAAAACACACAGAAATCAAAAAAATTAATTAATCAATTAAAGGCCAGGCTTAGTGACACACACTTTTAATTCCAGAATTTGGAGGGTGTGTGCAGGTGGATCTCTGTGAGTTCAAGGCCAACCTGGTCTACATAGAAAGTCCCAGGCTAGCCAGAGCTACATAGTAAGACCCTGTCAAAAATAAACAAGCAAACCCACAAGAACTCCTCTTTAGAAATTTCTGAGAAGTTTTTAAAATTAAATTTTCCTTCTCTCATAAGAAATTAAAATGAAAGATAAATGATTTTTTTTAATGTTTGGGACAGTGAGATGGCTCAGGGGTAAAGGCACTTGCTGCCAATCCTGATGACCTGAGTTCAATCCTCAAGACCCACAGAATAGAAAAAAAAAGAAATTACTCCCACAAATTTTCCTCTGACTTCTGCATAAGCACCATGGCATGTTTGTACCCACATGCATGCACACACAGTAAATCAATTAATAAATATTTAATATATGTTTGGAGATATAATTTATACCACTACCTATTTACCTGTATATCTTAATTGTAATAATTTCTATTTTTATCTTAAGTGTCATATGGATTTTGCTATCTTACAAAATACATTAGATTTCCTGGCATGATATAAGAAATTAATTCCCAAACTGAAAAGATGACTCAGCAATTAAGAGCACTGTCTGCTTTGCAAGAGGTCCTGAGTTCAATTCCCAGCAACAACATGGTGGCTCACAACCATCTATACAGGGATCTGATGCCCTCTCTGGCATGCAGGTGTACATGCAGATAAAGCACACACACATACTCCTTTTTTGAGACAGCGTTTCTCTGTGTAGACTTGGCTGTCTTGGACTTGCTTTGTAGACCAGGCTGGCCTCAAACTCACATTAATCCAACTGCCTCTGCCTCCCAAGTGCTGAGATGCAAGGCGTGCACCACCATGCCTCACACATATCTATTTTAAAAAATAATTATTTCCCATGTTAAACATTATCTATGAAAAAAATGTGCACTGATCAAGGGTGATTTAGTGTTTCTCAGGACTGGAGAGGAGGGGTGTAGTCAGACAAGGTGAGAGCTCAGGCACTCCTCATTTCCTGGCACTTGGCTTTACGGGGCTCTACGGTCATGCTTTTCACAGATTAAAAGTTAATAACAACTTTGCATCCAGGTCATCTCTAGGCCATTATCCAGTAGCGTGGGCTTACTTTATGACTCTGGGTGTCATATTAGTCACTCTCTCACTATTTCAAGCTCTTGGTATTATTGTATCTATGCTCAAAGATCCGCAGTGCTACGATTGCTTGCCACAAGCCACACCCAGTGAAGCAGTGACCTTATATGTGAGTGTTCTTAAAGCTTAACCAACCAGCTACCCCATCTCTTCCTGTCTTTTCTTGGGACCCCCTTCCCCTGGATTACAACGTTGAAATTAGGCCAATTACAGCGAAAGGGGCGGGAGGAGCTGAGAGGAGATGTGAGGGAGGGGACAAATGAGAACAAAGTATAATAATACATACGTATAAAAACTCCATGATGAAATCCATTATTATGTATCCTAACTTAAAATTGTTATATCAAAGAAATAAAATTAGCAGCTGGAGCCGGGCGTGGTGGTGCACGCCTTTAATCCCAGCACTCGGGAGGCAGAGGCAGGCGGATCGCTGTGAGTTCGAGGCCAGCCTGGCCTACAAAGCGAGTCCAGGACAGCTAAGGCTACACAGAGAAACCTTGTCTCAAAAAAACAAAAAAAAAAAATTAGCAGCTGGAGAGATGGCTCCATTGTTAAGAGCTCTGGCCACTCTTTCTGAGGATGCAGGTTCTGGTCCCAACGCACAGTTATGGTAATTCATAACTACTTGTAACTCCAACTTCAGGAGTTCCAATGCCCTCTTCTGGCCTTCTTGGGTACCAGGCACACACATGGGCTACATATATATATGCAGGCAAACACTCATGTGCATAAAATAAAATATTTTTAAGAGGAAGAAATTAAGGCGACTAATGGCCCTGCAGTGGCTTCTGGGTGTTCAAATGAGAGGAGGCATCATCAGTTTCTCATTTGGAATGTAAAGCCATGATCCATTAAGGTTGAGGAAGCCAGGCCTCCTGGACCAGGTAATGAGCAGAGCCACAAGAGCACAGGGAGAGCTCTTGAGGAAAATTACTTTTTGTTGTTATGGGGGCGAAGGGGTTCTTTGTTTGTTTAGTTTTTTTAGATTTCAATGAGTTTTGTTTTGTTTTTGATGCAGGGTCTCTCTATTATATAACACTGTCTGTCTTGGAGCTCACTATGTAGACCAGGCTGGCCTCAAACTCACAGAGATCTGCCTGCCTCCACCTCATGAGTTGATGGAGTTAATGTCATGTGTCACTACACCTGGCCTCTTGAAGGAAATTAAATGCACCACTCCAGTGAGCATAGAAATGATAAGAAAAGATAAAAAAGAAGGAGGAAGAGAAAAAGGAGGAGGAAGAAGAAAGGAGAGGGAGGAAGGAGGAGGAGGAGAAGGAGGAGGAAGAGGAAGAAGAACAAGAACAAGAACAAGAAGAACAAGAAGAAGAACAAGAACAAGAAGAACAAGAACAAGAACAAGAACAAGAAGAAGAAGAAGAAGAAGAAGAAGAACAAGAAGAACAAGAAGAACAAGAAGAACAAGAACAAGAAGAACAAGAACAAGAAGAACAAGAAGAAGAAGAAAGGAGAGGAGAGGAGAGGAAAGGAAAGGAAAGGAAAGGAAAGGAAAGGAAAGGAAAGGAAAGGAAAGGAAAAGAAGATCGATCCAATCACTACATCCCCTTAAATACAGAGCAGAGTCCCAGCCCTCTGAGTCTATGAGACAGAGAAGTTACAGAAGAAAAGTTTGAGAGCAGAAAAGGCGTTGAAGTAAAGAAACCTTCTTTGTCATTATAAGGGCAACATGAAGCAACAGGTGCTGTTACAGACACTGCAGCAAGCCGTCTAGACTATCAGCTGAGGCCCCTGAGGAAGACAGCTTCGCTGAGCAAGATTCCCAACAGAGATGAAATAGGCACCTGTTGGAGGACAATGCCATCTAGAACTTCCAAAGGAAAGCCAATGCTCGCCTCCAAAGCTTCAGACAACAGGCTCACTCATGAATCCTAAAGCCTGAAGAATGATACTAAGGGCTAGAAAGACGGATCAGAGGTTAAGAGTGCTGACTGCTCTAGCAAAGCACCGAGGTTCCGTTCTCAGCATCCACATAGCAGTTCCCAACAGTCTAACTCCAGCTCCAGGGGATACACCGCCCTCTTCTCATGGCTCTGGGAGCTGCATGCACTGTACATACATCTATACCGGCAAAACACTCAGGCCCATGATACAAAATACATTTTTCAAAAAAAATTTTTAAAGATCGAAAAAAGAGGAAATGATAGTGAAAGTCCCCCATCGTGCCAAGTGGAGCGGCAGAGCCTGTTGAGTGGCATCTAGGGACTGGAAGAGGCTGGGCAGTTGAGAATGCCTGCTGCTCTTGCAGAGGACCTGAGTTCGGTTCTCAGCACACACTTTAGGTGGCTCACAGGCTGCCTATAACTTGTGACTCCAAAGGATCCATCACCCTCTTCTGGCTTCTGCAGGCACCCATATGCATGGATGCATACAAACCCACAAATATACACATAAATAAAAACAAATCTTTTTAAAGAAAGAAGTAACATCTGTATGCAACATGGTCCCTAAACATCTCATGACCACTGTTAAGATTACAGCTCAGGAGAGAAAAAGATTTCACTCTGGTTCATGAAGATGCATGAGGCAAATGTTGTCTCCATGCTTTCTGGAGCAATATCCCCTCTACAGCCCAACGGACCAGGGGATAATTGATTTTCAACTCTCATTACTTCAGAAGCACATCTTATAAAGCTGCCATAGAATGTGATCTAGATATCTGCACAAAGCACATTGAAATTTTCTGAAAAGAGTTCAACATCTAGACATCATTACGAGTATTCATGATTTAAGGGAAGGGGTCAACAGGAATTGTAAAAGTCACTTTTATTTGCCTGATAGAAAGTCATCTCTGAGGCTTACTGTCTCCGTCTGCTAACTTAGACCTAGTCCTGGGAACTTCTAGGGTCTGTACAATCTAATCTAGGCCTAAAATGTTTTCAGCCTCTGAGACTCACTGCTGAATAAGCTCACCCTTTCTAGCTCTTTCTGAGCTCTGGCTGGCTGGTTCAACTCAGCTATTCTGGCTCAAACTCCTTGCCAAGCTGACTGATCAATCTGGCTTCTCTCAGCTTCTGACTGAATTGCTCTGCTTGGCCTCTAACTAATTCTAGCAGTCTGTTCTAATCTTCTGGCTCCTTCTCATTCTCTGGATCATTCTGTCTTCACCTGTGTCTAGCTTGTTCTCTCTCTCTCTCTCTCTCTCTCTCTCTCTCTCTCTCTCTCTCTCTCTCTCTCTCTCTCTCTCTCTCTCTCTCTGCAACCTGTCTCTGTATAACTGACCTGGTAAAAACTGCCTCCCCACCCCCATCCTTCTCGCTGCACTGCTCTCTTAAGTTGCCTCTCTTCCCTCTCTGTTCTCATGAGAGTTGGGAATATCCTATCTCTGACTCATTCTGTCAAGTCTTTCTCTGATTAGTCATTTTGCCTGCCTTTCAATTAGACATCACTCTGAAACATGGGTGCTTCCTTCAACAAACTAACTTTACCTTCATTGTTTGGGATTAAAGATATGTACTACAGACATGTCTGCATTCCAGCCAGATCACACAGACTTTAGACAGTCTTTGGATATGATTACAGCAGTCCTGTTGCTGGGTTAAAATTCCTATTCAAGGAGTGTAGAATATGCTGACTTCAACCCTCATGGATGACTTTGAGAGGATCCAGACTTCGGTCCAGGGAAGAAGTACAGATGTAGCTTTTTAAAACTCCAGAGAACCTCTGCGAGTTCGAGGCCAAGTGAGTCCAGGCCAGCCAGAGCAAATACAAAGAAACCCTGTCTCAAGAAACAAACAAACAAACAAAAAGATTGAAAAATTCAGAGAACTAGAGTTAGAAGTGTCTGGGGAATTGGAAAGAGTGACTGACTTGCCTCGATCTCATGATGAAACCTGAATTTCTTCTTGTAGACCAAAGGGTGTGGGTTCTGGAAATGGAAACTACTTCTGGTGAAGACACTTTGAAGATTGTGGGAGGGGCTTAAAATATTACACAAGGGATCGGCGAGATGGCTCAACAGATAAGAGCATTTGCTGCTCTTACAGAACCTCTGAAGGCACCCGTACACTTCTCTCCTCTCTTGAGCAGGGGCAAATAAAACAAATCTTTGTAAATAAAACATCACACAAACTTACTTGAATAAGAAGAATTTGAGAGGCCTGACTCCAATTTTGCAAGCTGCAGAGAAATGTGTTGTAAAAGGAAGAACCAAGATTTGCGTTGAACTGTTGCTTCCTGGTCTTAAGAAATGTCCACAGCCACCACCCTGAGCAGTCAGCAGCCATCAGTGCCAGGACCATGCAGTGGTAAAGGCATCACCACAGGAAAGACTCAGATGATCATTAGCGATTTTAGCAATGATGTGCTGAATTAAGGATATACACTTCTAAGCATAATGCCACCTGTTGTATATGTACCAGACTACAATATAGTATCAAATAATTCCATGTGCCCTTGTAAACTAGGAACTTAGTGTGACATTTAATTGCATTGTCCACGTTGTTGCAGTGGTCTGGAAGTGGACCTGTGATGTCTCCTGGAGTGTGTTTACATATAGTCTGACATTGAGAGGATTAAATCTTCTAAAACTGGCTGTGGAATGGCTGCACTTACCTGTTAATATTCAAAGATCATTGGGTTATATCAGCAGTTCTCAGTCTGTGAGTTGAGACTCCCTTTGGAGAGGTCTCATATCAGATATCTATCCTGCATATCTGGTATTTATATTATGATTCATAACAGTAGCAAAATTACAGTTATGCAGTGACAACAAAATGGCTTTATGGTGGAAGGCGGTCACCACACCATGAGAAGCTGTACTGAGGGGCCACAGCATTAGGAAGGTTGAGAACTACTTTATGCTTTAAATGGTTGGACTGCATGAGGTATGATTTATGCAACAGGCTGTTTGAAAACACAGTCCAAGACCTCAGGTATCTACCTAGGGGAATTTCAAAGATCTAGTTTAGGCTATCATCACAGTTAACCCTCTTTTTTTTTTTTTTCTTGAACGATTTCTTTATTCCTTCCCCAAAGACCAACTGCAATGAAATGAAGTGAGTCAAAGCTCATGACTTATTGTCTTCATAACAACATCGCCTTAGAACTGGATCACTTGGCCCTTTCTCTTCTTATCGCCTCCCAGTTCAAAATGCTCGCACCTCTTAATAGCCGCATCCTCTTAGATCTGCAGTTGGGCTCAACACACTCCAGTCTCAGCACAATCTTCTTTGTAGTTTTAGCCTTTTTGCGGAAAATCGGCTTAGTCTGCCCACCATAGCCACTCTGTTTCCTGTCATAACGCCGCTTTCCCTGAGCATATAAAGAATCCTTGCCCTTCTTGTACTGTGTCACATTGTGGGGCTGGTGCTTGCCACATTTCTTGCAAAATGTCTGGCGGGTCTTAGGAACATTCACCATGTTGGCGGGAGCGTTATCGGCTCAGAAAGAAAGAAGGCAGGCCAGCAACCTTAACCCTCTTTTGAAAAGGTTTTCAACCATATGTAAGTGTTTTCTTTTAAATTATGTGTATTTGGGGGGAGAGGTGCATGAGTCCTTGCCAAGTCCAGAAGAAGACAACAGATTCCCTGGAACGGAAGTCACAGGTGGTTGTGAGCCATCTAACATGGCTGCTGGAATTCGAACTCAGATTCTCTGCAAAAAATAAGCAAGTGTTCTTAACCTCCGAGCCATCTCTCCATCCCTGTATAATTAAATTTTCACTGGTGCTGGTATTACTCCTCTGCTCAGCTTCCCTCACCTTTCAGGCTGAGACTCTGGACTCTGCTTTGGATGGCAGTTGTGCAGGAGAAAAGAAACCATGGACCATGAAAGGACCCTAGAGCTGGGAAGATGGGTGTGGGTGTTCCGGGAGAGCCTGCATGTGAGCACAACAGACTTGACTTTTCTCCTTCACTAGCTCAACTCTGCTCTCTTGCAGTGTCAACTTGAAGGTCTCAGCACCTGTCCTCATGTGCAGAGCAGTCTCCTGAGAGCTTGCCTTGACACAGCACTGTGACCTTTGCTTGCTTGCTTCCTTCCTTCCTTTTTTAAGACAAGGTAGCCTAGGCTGGGTTTGAACTCATGATCCTCCTATCTCAGCCTCCAATGGGATTATGGGTGTGCACTATCATAGTAACACACTTACCTATGTCTATTTCACTATATCTTACTATCTGTGTTAAGAAAATGGTTGCAAGCCAAGAGTGGTAGAGCATGCCTTTAATCCCAGCACTCTGGAGGCAGAGGCAGGCAGATCTTAATGAGTTTGAGGCCAGCCTGGTCTATATAGTGAGTCCAAGACAGCCAGGGCTATTACACAGAGAATCCCTGTCTCGAAAAACCAAAAATAAGTGGTTGTATGTAGGAGTGTACACTTGGGGGGTGACCACGGACACATGGATAGAGGCCAGCATAGCATGCTGGGTACCCTCCTCTATTTCTCTTTTCTCTTGAGATGGACTCTCTCGCTAGCCTAGAGCTCACTGGTTTTTTTGTTAGGTTTCTGGCCAGCAAGTTCCAGCTCCACTCCTGACTCTGAAAGAGGTGGACAGCCACACCCAGATTTTCCTGTTGATGCTGAGGACCTGAACTCAAGCCTTCATTCTTGCACAGCAGGCGCCCCTCCCCACAAGCCCCCAGGAAAGGCTGTTTTCTAACATGCTGTTTCAGCTCATTTTCCCCCTAGACAAGGTGGAAAAGCATGCTGCTGCGGCTGTCTCTGTAAACTGCTGTTCTCTCTGGCCCACTGTAGGAGCGCCCTCCTAAGCCAGAAGCTCCATGGCTGCCTCTTCAAATGTGGTTCGCATGCTGTGACCTAGAAGAATCGTTTCCGGTCTTTGAAGGACTTACAAAACATATACTGTTACATCCCATTTCTGTGTGCATAGGTAAGATGACAAAAAGTACTGTTGATGGGGGGGGGGGGGTGTTGACACTTTTTAAACTCTATTTTATTTGAGGTATTGAAGCTTCTACCTTCCTTCCCCCAACTCCTTAGCTCTGGATAACAGAGAGAGAATGTTAGTGTAGAGATGGGCACAGACCCCTTTACTTCTTCCAGCTATTCAGGGGCAATTGGGTTCTTTGGGGACAGTACAAATCTCCATCAACAGCAAACACGCAAGCATTCTCCACCAAGCCTCTGCGCTGAAATGTTTCTCTCTGCCTCTCTACAAACCACCACACTGTCTGCCCCTGGTCTCCCTAAACTGCTACTCACCACCACCACACACACACGCACACACAGTTTTTCTCTCCAGGCTCTCCTGTTTATCTTCCTCTGAGTCCTAAGCCACGCCCCTCTCCCTGCTGCATGAGGCAGGCTGTTACCAGCTGGCAAAGACCACGCCCCGCAGGAGGCAATTATAAGCTGTGGACGAACTAAAGCCCAAACTAAAATCTCACACTTGGGATTAAAGCAAAACATATTTACATAAGTGAGTTTTCAAAGAAACTAAGACTTCCATTACAGGAGGGGCTAAATAGGCTCCTGAGTCCTGACTTTAATTTGTGCATTCACCTTTTCTCCCAGCGTCTATACTTTTGATGGGGTGGGAATCCCTTTATTTTTAAGACATTATAAGTCAATCTCTTTTACTACAATATCTTGAATTGAATTCTTGGCCCACGAAGTTTGAATATTTCATGGCTATTTCACAGTGTGTGTGTCTGTGTGTCTGTGTGTCTGTGTGTGTCTGTGTGTGTGTATGTGTGTGTATGTGTGAGTGTGGTGTATCCATGAGTTTATCCATTATGTGGGAGAGTGTACTTGCCCATGCAAGCAGGCAGCAATGGAAGCCAGAAGCTGGTGTCTGTGTGTGTCTGTGTGTGAGTGTGGTATATCCATGAGTTTATCCATTATGTGGGAGAGTGTGCTTGCCCATGCAAGCAGGCAACTATGGAAGCCAGAAGCTGGTGTTGGATGTTTTTCTTATATTCCTTCTCTTCCCTGTTTATTGAGACAGGGTCTTTCGCTGAGCCTAAAGTTAACCATTTCCATAGACTGGTTGGCTAGAGAGCCCTTGAGATCCACCTGCCTCGGTGTCCATCTCTGGCTTTTGCATGAGTGCTAGAGAGCAGAACTTGGGTATCCAGGCTTGCACATCAGGCATTTTGCACACTGAGCCATCTTCCCAACCTCGGCCTCATCCCTTTTAAGGCATTCCATAGGCCTTTACATTTTTTAACTTTTTATTTTTAATTTGTTCGCTTTATATCCCGATTGTAGTCACCTCCTGATCCCAGCCTCCCTCCCTCCCCCCCATCCCTCCCTCCCCTAATCCTCAGAAAGGGGAGCCCTCCTCCCCTAACATCTGACCTCAACCTATCAAATCTCACTTGGACTGCCTGTACCCTCTTCCTCTGTGGCCTAGCAAGGCTGCCCCACCAGGGGAAGTGATCAACATGTGGGGCCAGAAGTAGTCCCTATGCCCCATATTATGAGACACACAAGGAGACTGTGCTATCTGTAAACTACATCTGAGCACAGGGTCTAGGTCCTCACCATGTGTGGTCCTTCCTTGAGGCATCAGTCTCTGTAACACCCCCTCCTCTGCCAGGATTTGTTGGCTCCATTGGTCTTGTGGAGTTCCTGACCTTTCCAGGTCCCTCTATTCCACAACTCTTCCATAAGACTCCCTGTGCTCCACTCTGGCTGTGTGTCTCAGCATCTGCTTGGATCTCCTGCTGGGTGGAGTCTCTCAGAGAACCTCTGTGGTAGGCTCCCTTCCTGTTCCTTCTCTTCAGTTGCTTCTGGTATCTATTCTATTTGCCCTTCTGAGTGAGAATTAAGCATCCTCCCTAGGGTCGTCCTTGTCATTTAGCTTCCTTAGGTCTGTATATTATAGTGTGGGTATCATGTATTGTGTGGCTAATATCATTTATAAGTAAGTATAAGCCATGTGTGTCTTTCTGGGTCTGGCTTACTTCACTCAAGATGATCTTTTCTAGTTCCATCCATTTCCCTTCAAGATTTCCTTGTATTTAATAGTATTCCATTGTGTAAATGTACCACAGTTTCTTTATCCATTCTTCAGTTGTGGGATAGCTAGGCTGTTTCCAGATTCTGGCTGTTACAAATAAAGCTGCTATGAACATAGTTGAGCAAATGTCCTTGTTGTATGATGGAGCATCTTTCAGGTATATGCCCCAATTAAAAAACGGGGTATGGAACTAAACAGAAAATTCTCAACAGAGGAATATCAAATGACTTGACTGAGAAACACTTTTAAAAATATTCATCGTCCCTAGTCATCAGGGAAATGCAAATCAAAACAGCTCGGAGATTCCATCTTACACCCATCAGAATGGCTAAGACCAAAAACTCAAGTGACAGCGCATGCTGGTGAGGACATAAAGAAAGGGGAACACTCCTCCATTGATGGTGGGAATGCAAACTTGTACAACCACTCTGGAAATCAGTCTGGTGCTTTCTCAGAAAATTGGGAATAGCTCTACATCTTTACATTTTTTTTTAAGGGGTAGCATATACACTGAAAAGTCAGAAGTACAACTTAACCACACACACTTACACACTTATAAACCACGACTGCTTGAGAAATGGGAAGTGGCAGCGTGTCAGAATCCCTCCCACTTCTTCATGGCACCTCCCTCCTCACAACAGCTCTGAACTGTAACACTGTGGTTAATTCGTGCCATTTCTAAAAGTACCTTTTGTAGTTCAAAGGCATTTGATATTTGGAGGCCTTGTTTTGTGGATCATTAACTCGATTATACAACAAAAATTATCCCTGTGCTTTGCATGAGATTGATTGATTGTATTCTTTAGACATTTTGGCATCGGGATGCATGTGCTAACTACGGGAAATGTTCGATGCAGCTTGTTTATTGGAGGCAAGATTCTGTATGTGATGTCACCTCAAACTTGCTCTGCCATTTATTCCATTGATGGGTTTTTGTTTGTTTGTTTGTTTTAGGTTTTTTGAGACAGGGTTTCTCTGTGTAACAGCCATGGCTGTCCTAGACTTGCTTTGTACACCACCAGGCTGGCCTTGAACTCAGAGAGATCCTCCTGCCTCTGCCTCCCCAGTGCTGGGATTAAAGGTGCGCACCAGCACTGCTCAGCTTCATTGTTGGGTTTATACTCATTCTGTCAGCTTCTGAAAGAAGTGAGTTGAGGTACACTATGTAATGAACAATTTCTGTTTGTAGTCTTACATGTTTAACCACATCTTGTAAAATCATGCTATTCTATGTATATAAAGTTATTTTCTCCAATGTAAATCCTCCATTTCTACATAATTCTCTTTACTCCAAACAATATTTTTTTACTTAAAATCTATTTTAAATTGTTTTTATGTATCTATGTTTATGTGTGGTATGCCACACGTGTGGGAGTAACAGAGGAAGCCAGAAGAGGGTATCTGATACCTTGGCCCTGGGGTTACAGGCAGGGTAAACAGAACTAGGGTCCTCTGTAGGCTCTGTTTCTTAACAATTAAACTTTATTATACAACCCAACTAGCTTACACAAGAGGGAAAAAAGGTTAAAGGGAAAAAAGAGTGAACCCACGGGACGGGTCCTTAGGTGTCTCTGGCCTGTGTGCTGGTCCAGCCTGTTCGCTGATCCATGTGCGCTCAAGCCCAGTCTGAACCTGCTGCAGCTCTCTCCTCTCTGCCGGCCTGAGTCAAGTGTGAAGGGCCATCTCCTTCTCCCATTGAGGGTCGATTAGAAAGACAATAGTCCAGGTGGAATCCCCAGGTCTGCTTCCTGAACTCCAGGGCCAGGATGGCTCCACTCAGTCTATCACAAGGGTTTATCCATGGGGTGCCCAAGGGTAAAGCCCGCCATGACTGCTTTTACCTGTGACAAAGCTTATAGCCTGTCCCACAGTCTTCTGTGCTCTTAACTTCTGAGTCATCTCTCTAGCCTTTGAAAATCTCTTTTGTAATGTAACTTTCTCTAAGTAGCCTTCATCTCCGTATTTCCACAGTCTTATTTCTAATTCTTTGTGTTTTACTGCTACAGTTCAGGTGTATCTTTGGTGAGATGTCGTTGTTTTGTGGAGTGTTAAGTAAATCTCTTTATTCATGGGCAGGTTTTAGTCCATTGTATTTATTTCAGATGTTGATCTATTTCTGTTTTCCAAACTGGTGTGGATTTTTAGCCCCTGGAGGATATTTGGGAATGTCTGGAGATAATTTCTTTGTCACGCTGGGTGGTGCTACAGGTGTCTGGTAGGTAGTGACCCAGATTGTGGCTGAGCACCCTATGATGCTCAGAACTCTCCATGGAAAGGAGCCACCCGGTCCAAAATGGCAGCATTAGTGAGTCTAGGAACTGGCTCGGACTACAAAAAAAAAAAAACACTATTTGATAAGGGCATCAAATATAAATGTCACTTACATATAATACATCAGTTAATGAGATAGCTAGAGGCCATAGCAGAACCCCACATGAAATCTACTCATCAGAGAAGACCATACAGGGGCAGTTAGAAATGGGCCTGAGACACAGGACCTAAGTGCAGAGAAAGAAGAGAGGAGCTGGGCTGACAGACTCAGTAATTCTGGAAGCAGCCATTGCTTCTTGATAAGAGGATAAGGTGGTAAAGTGTTACCCCTGTCTGATGAACTAAAATGTCAGAAGGTGTTAAAGCTTCCATTTACACGGTGTATGCTTTAAAAGTGAGATTTAGGTCTTGACTGGTGATATTTGTCACTCTTAACCTAAACATATAGCCTTTTATGGTTTTCAAGTGCAGGATATTCAGGGGCTGGGGAGACAGCTCAGGGCTTGAGTGTTTCGTGGTCTTCCATAGGGCCTGGGTTCATTTCCAAGTACCCACATCAGGCAGCTCAGAGCCACCAGCAACCCCAGCTCCAGGAATCAGCCGCCCTCCACTCACTTCCCTGGGCACCCACACACATGTGGCATACACTCACACATCTGCATAAATAAAAGCAAAAAATAGAGGGAGGAGTGGGAGTGGATCTGGGGATAGTTACGGTGAGGAGTTGGAGATGATAAAAATATATGGCATATATGAAGCTATCAAATAATAAACATGTTCTATTAAAATAAAAGCAAATAAGCTTTTATGATAAGGCATACATTTAAATATGCCAAAGCAGTAGAGATCGGATAGCAACCGAGAACCTCGGGGAACCTCAGGGAAGTCAGCTGCGTACTTTGGGAATACTTTGTCCCTGGGGGGTCTTTACCCTTCCCTTTTGTTTAATAAGCATCTCGTTTAAGATATGATTAGCTCTTTCAACAACTGCCTGCCCTGTTGGATTGTGTGGTATGCCAGTAATGTGCTTAATATTATAACATGTAAAGAATTTCTTCATCTTAAGGGATGCATATGCAGGAGCATTGTCAGTCTTAATTTGTGCAGGTATTCCCATAATTGCCATTATTTTCAATAAATGAGTAATTACACAATCAGCCTTTTCAGAACTTAGGGCACTTGCCCATCTAAATCCTGAATAGGTATCGATAGTTTGATATACAAATTTTAGTTTTCCAAATTCTGCAAAATGAAACATATCCATCTGTCAAATTTCATTCTTTTTGGTACCCCTAGGTTAACTCCAGCAGGTAAAGAGTTTTGATTATATGTAGGGCACCTATTAATTGTTTCTCTGGCTTGTTGCCAAGTGATAGGGAAAATTGTTCAGTCCTTGTATCATCATACTGGACTTGTTGTCTTAAGTCAGCATGTTGCCCTTCACCAAGCAATTGTTCTTTACTAACATTTATCTCCCTTCTCTGATTTTCTTGTTCCATCCTCTCTGCCTCCCGTCACCACCATGATAACCACTGCAGTCACTGCGCATCTTCTAACACCACTGAAACCAAACTTTCCCAATCTTGGGGAGCAAGTCTGTGCTGCGTGGCCCAGGTACTCAGCATTTGTTTAACAAAAGTGGAATGTAATCCATATCTAACGATTGATTCTTTAAAATGTTTTAAATCTAGCCATTTCATCATAGCCCTCAGCACCATTCTGAGCAGGCACATGTCTTACAGTAACTGGAAAAGCTGATGGTGACTGGGTGACCTTGGAGGGTTCCTCTATGGGAACATTTTTCTCCCAAGACCCTTTTGTTTTTCTGCCGATCTGCTCCTCTAGTTTGTTTACAGCCTCTCTGGCTCCCCATTTCTCGCCAGCCCCTTGCACATGCTGGTGCTCTGACCACCTGGTCCGTGGAGCAGGGCGGGGCAGCAATAGTGGGAAACACTCTCTCTCAGTTACCAGGTTTTTCTCCTTTATCAACAGCGCCATTTGTTTTCTATTTGCTTCGACTTCTACCTTCAGATTTTCTAGTTGTGCTGCCAACTCTGCAATCCTTTCCAGAACGATAGAATTTACAGACCCTTCCAGTTTTTGCATCTTATCAGTCTCTCTTCCAATCTTTTAAAAATGTAATACAGTAAAAGGACCAAGAACAAACAAAAAATTCCCTCTGGATATAAAGCAGGAAAGCACTTTGCAACAGCAGCTGGAATTTTGCTGACACCCTGAAAGAGCATTGCTATATCTTGAAAACCTGTATCTTCCCCTGCAATGTTAGAAACTAAATTACCCATGATGCCCAAAGCACATTGGATGCCACCTGTAGGCTCAATTTTCTTACCAACTATATTTTATTATGAACTTACTAAACAAGCCTACCTCCCTTACAACTCAACTAACCCAAACAATAGGAAAAGGAAAGTAAAGAACACAATAATGAAACCTTAAGGATATTAGTTCTAAGGAACAATTCTCTTGGCATTGTCAGCAGGACCTCAACAAACCAGCAATCCCACTAAAGTTGCTGCTGGGACCTGGAGCAACTGGAACCTGAAGCCTCAGCTGGAGTCCAAAGCCTTGATGCTTTCCCTGGAGCAGTTTTCTCCAGGAGCATCTCTTGAAGTGTTGATGAACAGCCAAAACAATCCCAAGTCTTCTCTCTCTCAAGCCTCTTACTAGGATGTTGTCAGCTGGCAACATCCAAGCTCCCCCAGGAAGTGATTCAACTTCTAAGGGGATAAACATCCTGCTCTCTCACTAGTCTGTTCCCCATTCCACACTTGGGATCAACAAAAATATGTTTATCTCTCCTACACAGGATAGCTAAAACAATATTGTACAATAAAAGATCATCCAGAGGAATCTCCATCTCTGATCTAAAGCTCTACTATAGAGCAAGAGTAATTAAAACAGCATGGAACTGGCATAGTAATAGACTGGTTGATCAATGGAATCGAAATCAAAGACCCAGAAATAAATCCACATACCTCTGGACACTTGATTTTTTACAAAGAAGCCAAGTCTATACAATGGAAAAAGGATAGCATCTTCAACAAATGGTGCTGGTCTAACTGGATGTCTACATGTAGAAAAATGCAATTAGACCCATATTTGTCACCATGCACAAAACTCAAGTCCAAGTGGATTAAGGACCTCAACATAAAACCAAAGACATTAAATCTGTTAGAAGAAAAAGTGGTGAAGAGTCTTGAACTCATTGGCACAGGAGACAACTTCCTAAACAGAACACCAACAGCCCAGGCCTTAAGGTCAACAATTAATAAATGGGACCTCATGAGGCTGAGAAGCTTCTGTAAGGCAGGAGACACTGTCAACAGAACAAAGCGACTGCCTACAGACAGGAAAAAGATCTTCACCAACCCTACATCTGACAAAGGGCCACCAAAATATATAAAGAGCTCAAGAAATTAAACACCACCAAACCAAATAACCCGGTTAAGAAATTGTGTTCAGAGCTAAACAGAATTCCAAACAGAGGAATATCGAATGGCTGAGAGACACTTAAAGAAATGCTCAAAGTCCTTAGTCATCAGAGAAATGCAAATTAAAATGACCCTGAGATTCCATCTTACAGCCATCAGAATGGCTAAGATTTAAAAAAAAAAAAAAAACCCTCAAGTGACAGCACCTGCTGGCAAGGATGTGGAAAAAAGGACCATTCCTTCATTGCTGGTGGGAGTGCAAACTTATACAACCACTTTGGAAATCAATCTGGTGCTTTCTCAGGAAATTGCGAATACGGCTACTTCACTCCTTGAAATATACCTGAAAGATGCTCCACCACACAACAAAGACATTTGCTCAACTATGTTCATAGCAGCCTTATTCATGATAGCCAGAAGCTGGAAACAACCTAGAGGTACCCCAGTCGAAGAATGGATAAAGAAACTGTGGTACATTTGCACTATAGAATACCACTCAGCTATTAAAAACAAGGAGATCTTGAAATTTGCAGGCAGGTGGATGGAACTAGAAATGATCATCCTGAGTGAGTTAACCCAGACTCGGAAAGATACACATGGTATATACTCACTTATAATTGGATATTAGCCCAACATGGATGCCCTCTGAGAGTCTTTACTCAGTGGGGGATGCTGGGACTTACTATTGGGGCTCTAGTGGGGAGATAGAAGGACCCAAAGGGTCCTAGAACCCTACAAAAAGACCATCAAGGCTGGTGGATCTGGACCCAGAAGAGCCTACATAAAGTACTGTACCAACCAAGGACAATGCATGCAGTAAACCTAGATCCCCTATTCAGATCTAGCCAATGGACAATGCATTCTCCACAACTGTGAAGAGCAGGGACTGACTCTGACATGAACTCTGGTGCCTCCTATTTGACTAATTCCCCTTGTTGGGGAGGCTTGGTGGCACTCAGAGGAAGGGGAAGCAGGTTATCTGGATGAGACTGATAGGCTATGATCATATAGTTGGGGAGGAGGTCCCCTTCTGCCGCAGCTCTAAAGGGGGGGGGGAAATAGGGTGAAAGAGGGAGGGAAGGAAGAATGGTAAGATAGAAGTGAGAAGATACAATTGAGATGTAATCTGAATAGAGCAGTGCAGGGAGAAAAAGGGGGCAGCGGTGGGTGAGAGTCTGTGAGGCAGTTTTTACTGGGACAGTTTTAAAGAGGCAGACTAGGCACAGGTGAAGACAGAATGAGCCAGAGAAGGAGAAGGAGCCAGAAGATTAGAACACATTGCCAGAGTTAGTTAGAGGCCAAGCAGAGCAATTAAGTCAGAAGCCAAGAGATGCTGCATTGAATCAGTCAGTTTGGAAAGAATTTGGGCCAAAACAGCTGAGTCAAACCAGACAGGAAGAGTAAGTTTATTTAGCATTAAGTTTCAAAGGCTAAGACATTCTTGGCTTAGGTCAGCAGTTGGTGGTTGGAAGTTTAAGCCCTCAAGGTCCAGGCTTGCAGAAGATTAGATTGTACAGAGGCTAGAAGCCTCCGGGCCTAAGCCTAGGGATAGTTAGAACAGAGAAAAATGTTCTGGGCTCAACCCACGCCTTGAATTTGCACAGCTTGGGTACAGCTCTCATGCCATTCCATCATCAGATGAAATAAAAACAGCATTTACAGGCTACAGAGATGAGAAGGGGCCCTGGATCATCTGGAGCTGGAGTATGGATGGTGGAGAGCTGCCATGTGGGAGCTGGGAGTTGAACCTGGGCCGTCTGAAAGAGCAGCCAGAGTTCTTAACCTCTATGCTATCTCTCCTGCACCACCACCCATATGCTATTTCTTACACTTATTGTATTCTTTTTTGCTTTTCCTTCTGCCTCCAACAGGGGCGGTTTGATATATTTCATGATATTATCTAATATGTGTGTTTATTTTGTTGTGCTTTTATGTAATTTTATCTTAATTAGAACTTGACCTATTGCCTCCTTTAATTATGATTTTTTTGGGGATTTTTTTTTCCTGAGACAGGGTTTCTCTGTGTAGCCTTGGCTGTCCTGGACTCACTTTGTAGACCAGGCTGGCCTCGAACTCCCAGTGATCCACCTGCGTCTGCCTCCCGAGTGCTGGGATTAAAGGTGTGCGCCACTACCGCCTGGTTTTATGATTATTTTAAGATCTGTTTTAGCCAATGTTATGCTAATCATTTCCACTTTCAGTTTTGCTTATACTATTTCTATACATTCCTTTGTTTTTAACCCCTCTATTATTTTTATTTGTTTGATTGTATGTGTTTTGCTGTTAGATTTTGCTTTGTGGTCTCCTTTTAAATTCTTTGCTTTGTAACTGGTTTGAGTAGCAGTGAGTTTAATGTTTTCACACATTTGTTTTTTTAAAAAAAACTGGCAGTAAGCACAGGAATCTCCTTTTAACTACCAGCATATATTTCTTTAATTTCAGAGTCAAAACTTCTTGGATTAAAGCATCTTTTAAAACTGTCTTTCCAGGATCTTTTGAGACCTATATTAACCCACAGCATTGGGAAGGATACGTTAAACCAAAACACGAAGACGAAAAGGATCATACGTGGGGCTTATACTTCCAGTCTTTCCATAAGCTAATCCTTATTAAATGCTGTAAAGAAGAAAAGGTGAGCCACCATTTTTAATTAAAGGGCATGTCCACTGAAGGCCACCAGCTAGTTGTGAGTTATAGATTTGCTTGTGGCTAACAACAGCCAAGTTTAGGAAATAGCTTTAAAAATAAAGATGACGGTTTTAGTAGAATGTGTTTTCCCTGCAGGATAAAAAAAAAAAGCCACCCAGGAACCTTGTCACCTCCTGCCAGCTGCTCACTATTAGGGAAGTGTCACCATTTCACATGTGGGACTGGGGACTATTGGAAGGTTTTGGCAGGGAACTAACCTTAATAACAGGAGGAGACATTTAATGGGCACAAATCTGTAGTCTCCAGACCTGTTTGAAAACTGTTGAAGTAGTCTTTGTGAGAGATCATGGATACATGAGCTAAGACAGAAGTAGAAGATTGCCAAGAGGGCAGGGAATGTGACGAGGGGACAGCTGTGGCTCCCAGGTTCTGCTTGAGTGCCAGTGGGGATGGCTGTACCAAAAACTAAGCCAAAGTGAAAGGATGAAAAGGATGAATGTATCAGATAAAGACGAATGTGCCTGCCACTGCCTGTCAGAGTGGGTGGCAGCTTAGAAACTCCAGAGAGAAGTGTGTATTAGAATACAGATGAGGAGATCAGAAACATTCAGTCGCAAAGCAAAGCCCAGCTCAGGCAGCTAAGAGCTGGTCACTTGCACATGGCACAAATAGCTCCAAAGGATCTAGTGCCCTCTTCTGGCCTCTAAAAGTACCTGCACTCACATGCACATGCTCACAAGCATCCTTCTAAGAGTGAAAATTGGGGTAGGAATATAAAGTGTTCCTCAATCAAGCATAGTACTTCTAACATTTTTTTTCTTTCCAACTTTCAGGTGGTTTTTGCTCTTACAGACTTTGTGATGGAGAATCTTGGCAAACAGTTTATTGAAACACCTCCAGTGGACCTGGCCACTCTATACCAGGATATGTCAAGCAGCACCCCCCTGGTGTTCATCTTGAGCACAGGCTCTGATCCCATGGGTGCCTTTCAAAGATTTGCCCGGGAGAGTGGGTATGCAGAACGGTAAGGTCACATCACAAGGTTGTAGTTATATATGGGGTGTGGGGTGTGTGTGTGTGTGTGTGTGTGTGTGTGTGTGTGTGTGTGTAGTGTGTGCGTGTGTGTGTGTGTGTGTGTGTGTGTGTGGTGTGTGTGTGTGTGTGTGGTGTGTGTGTGTGCGTGTATGTGTGTGTGTGGTGTGTGTGTGTGTGTGTGCGCGTGCGTGCGTGTGTGTGTGTGTGTGCGCGTGTGTGTGTGGTGTGTATGCGTGTGTGTGTGTGTGCGTGTGTGTGTGTGTGTGTGTGTGTGCGTGTGTGTGTGTGTGTGTGTGTGGTGTGTGTGTGTGCATGTGTGTGCGTGCCTGTGTGTGTGTGTGTGTGTATGTGCGTGGGGGGGTGTATGTGTGTATGTGTATGTGTATGCGTGTGTGTGTGTGTGTGTGTGTGTGTGTATGTGTGTGTGTTATCATTCTGTGTTCTCCCCTGTGTGTGAAGCAAGGTTTTTCCATTTAAGTAGCCCTTACTAAATAAACTGGATTACTCAGCCATGGGTATTGTTAGGGAGGGGGTCAAAAATCATAAGTGTGGGTATAAATTTCATCTGACCCAAAGAGAGATTGCCTAAAATCAAGGCACAATCTAGTGGAAATCTATTAGAACTTGGCTGAGTATTAGAACTTATGTAGCATTTAACACATGATTACCAATCATATAAACATAACAAAAGTGAACCTTGCTCCTTATGTTCAACTATGTTTAGGAACAGAATTCTTTATGTTCTTATAATTTCATCTTTCTCAAGATGACCTCTAGCTCAATGGAATCCAAATGAAATTGTTGATATGGCCTAGTCCCTGGACTGAGAATTATAGAGAAATGATGGGTCTCATCTCTTTATTTAGGCTTCATGATTGATATTTGTTAAGCTTCTGCAAAGAAACAGAATCATAGGCTACTACCATGGGTGACAAATGAGGGCAGAGAGAGGGGAGGGGGAGACAGAGAGAGAGAGAGAGAGAGAGAGAGAGAGAGAGAGAGAGAGGAGAAGAGAAGAGGAGAGAGAGAGGAGAGAGAGAGAGAGAGAGAGAGAGAGAGAGAGAGATTATGTATAGAAATTTATTATAAGGAATTGAATCATGCAATTACGGAGTCTGAGGGGTCCCAAGTTCTGAAGTCAGCACCTTGTAAGCTCTGAAGAGCTGGTGGTATATAGCTCCAGTCTTAACTCTTGCATCCATGATCCCTCATAAAGACTAATGGAGATGTTGTTTAAAAAAACATTTGGCACCCAACATGTGATCTTAAGCCAGTGGGATGACAATATACATAAGATGAACTTTGGTGCCTCATCTTGTACATGCAAATCAGTCCTGATAGCTGGCAGATATAAACATAGTTGGCAAAGCCAAAAATAGAGGATAATATAGGTAATAACATCTGAAGCATGAAATATTTCTTAAATGAAAATATTAAAAAAGAGAGATCATGTAAAAAGTTGACAAGCTAGGTCTCATTGTGCACATCTGTAATCCTAACACTCAGGAAGTGAAGAAAGAGAATTTTAAATTCATGGACAGACCTGCAGTGGATGTGAAACTCACTGAGCAAAGACATTTGCAGCCAACCCTAGTGACTTAAGTTCAGCTCCTGGTCCCACACAGTAGGAGGAGAGAACCAACTCATGTTAATTGTTTTCTGACTTTCATATGCACCCCATGGAACCTACATGTGTGCAGAGAATATAAATAAATGTAATTTCTTAATGAATTAAGATCTCTCTATTGCTTACAAATAGCATGAAAGTCTTTCCCTGTCGTTCCACCCAGAGTACAGTCAATTTCACTGGGACAAGGACAAGGCCCCATTGCCGAGAAGATGATCAAGGATGCAATGAAGTTCGGAAACTGGGTGTTTCTGCAGAACTGCCATCTCGCGGTTTCCTGGATGCTGGCAATGGAGGAGCTGATCAAAACCTTCACAGATCCAAGTAAGTTGTGCTTCCAAGCAGTGGCATCAGCCTCACACAGCTCTTCTAGTCCAGACAGTCTAATGGCTGTTCTCCATTACAGTACAATCCCAGTGATTTCTCCTATGGAGAAGAAAGATTTGAGCAAAAGGGATATTCAAATATAGGCCTTTGGACTCCAAGTAAGGGGATAGCCCACTGAATCATTTGCTTCACATTGCGTTCTGTGGGAAAGCCACCTGAGCTTGGAATGTATCTTATGGATATGATTTTTTAAAAAATAGAGAGAGAGGTGGAGAGACGGCTCAGAGGTTAAGAGCACTGTTCTTCCAAAAGTCCTGAGTTGAAGTCCCAGCAACCCAAGGTGGCTCACAACCATCTATAATGAGATCTGGTGCCCTCTTCTGGTGTGCAGGCACACAAGAGGGCAGGATACTGTATAAATAAATAAATCTTTAAAAAAAAAAAACAGGAAAACAGGCTTGGATCAAGAAAAGACATCAAATCTTACCGTATAAAAGGAAAGCGCAGAGCTCAGCTGTGTGGCACATTCCTTGAACGCCTGCACTTGTCAAGTAAAGGCAGTAAGGTTAGGAGAGCACGGTCATGTTTGGCTACATGGAAGTTCAGTGCTGGCCTCGGCTACATATACTCTGTCTACAATAAAACAGCAAAACAGAAATAGAGACATACAGGCCTGGGTGTGATGGTGCACACCTTTAATCCAGGGCTCGGGAGGCAGAGGCAAGTGGATCTCTGTAAGTTCAAAGCCAGCCTGGTCTACATAGTAGACCCATCTCACAAAATAAACATGCAGAACCAGGATGCCATGAGGAGAATATCAAAATGGCCTCCAGTATCTAGGACCCTGTCCCTGGGCCCTTGCCAATTACAGAAGGCTTTCAGAGAAGGGAAGAGCTATATGACCCTTGGCTCCTTTACTCACTGCTGTCTATTGAGGAGACAAGCTACTTCTTTACAGGGTACCCAGATGCCTTGGTCACTAAGTCACCATCCCTGAAAGACTCCTCCTCCCCATCACCACCCCTATATGTTTACATGGAAAATGGTGAGATGACAAGGTCTTCATTACAGGTCATGGTCCAGCATCACAAAAGCAGCCCCTGGCAGCAGGGCTCCTTTGGCTTCTCAGCAGGCTCTTCAAGAAGCCTTAGCCAACTGACAGGAGGTGGGAACGAACTCCCACCCCTACCTAGATGAGGAGTTAGTGGCCAATGATAGCTGCTGGGGGAGGGGGAGCCCACCTTCGCTGAGTGCAGCCCCTGGAAGCTGGCCATGCTTCACTGGGAGTCACACATCCCAGAATATTCGGGCAGCACAAATTAGACTTGATAGGTGGGGGAAAAAAGTGTGTGAAAGGGATCTGGGAGGAGTTCAGGGAGGGCGTGTAAAATGATCAAAACGCATAGAGAATGTCCAAAGAACCAATAGCATATATAGATAGTAAATAAATGAAGGTAAATGCTTTTCATTGATATGTGTGGTTTTGTTATTGAAACTTGCCAGCTTTCAGGCTGCCAAGCCCCCCTGACAGGAAGTCTCGAGATCAACTATTCATACCTTCCTTCGTCCTCGAACACTTAATGGTAGACTTGAAACTTATAAACTGAGTCTTTCGGTGGCCTTTACAGCATTGTTTTCCTTCCCTAAAATAACCTTTTCTGGTTTAAAAAAAATACCCCCTACAATCTATGAATTTTCTGTTGTCTCTGTTTTAAACAGATCAGACAATCAAGGAGACCTTCCGTCTTTTTCTAAGCTCCATGCCCAGCGCCACGTTTCCTGTGACCGTCCTTCAGAATTCTGTCAAGGTAACATATGTGTACAACTAGAGCGTGAGAGAGTTTGTCTTTGAAGGTCCCCAGGGACTCCAGGGACCGAAGACCTTGCAGAGAGCCATGTAAGGGACTGTGTGGCCAGGACGGCAAGGTGGAAGTCGTTAATCATTCTTTCAAATGAGAACAGGCAGAGAAGTGATTTCCCTAGACAGGTCTCATTTTGGCACGCCCTGATCTATTGGCCATTCAACTCCCCCAACTCTTCCCTCTGCAAGAAAATGCTACATGCATACAGAGATGGGAACGGCCCCCTCCTGGAGCTAAGGGGCTGTCTCAGCATTTGGCAGACAAGAAAGCCTCCCGTTGTGGTAAGTCCCTATAAGAGGGAAATCTTTGCACAGGAGAAACAAAAGATGCCTCTTTCCTCCCCCACCCCCATCCTGGGGCATGGTGGGGCAAAGTATGCAGGACAGTTCTGTATTTTGACTTGACCACAAAATCCAATAGAAACTTACTAAGCTTCCCGGCTTATATTTAAAGAGGGAAGGACCCCAAACGGAAATATCCTGTGATGCTATTTCAACCATGATAGCTCTGAGGACCCCACTAGGCTCTGTTCACCATGGACTGTGGTTGAACAAGACAAAAAGTTGTTGCACCAAGAAAATGGCTTGGTGAATAATAGCACTTGGTGTGCAGCCACATGGACCTGAGTTCAAATCCCCAGTACTCATATAAAAAGTCGGTACAACATATATGCCTGTAACCCCAGTGCTATAGAGGTCAGAAATTAGAGAAGTACTGGAGTTTGCCAGTCTCTATCCTTAGCTCCATGGTCAGTGAGAGACTCTGTCTCAAATAATAAATAAAATTGAGCATAGTAGAGCAGAATAGCATCTTTCACCAGCCTATGAGCACACAGGGGTATGAACATAAACACACACACACACACACACACACACACACACACACACACACATGCAATGTGCACACACAAAGTAGGCCTGGCCATGTCAAAAGTGCCCCCATGGGCATCAGTTGTCCATATCTCAGCATCTCCAATCTATGTGTGCTATCCAGAAATAACACAACCCTATAAAATCACCCTCTCTGCTGTGTATGTTGTTTCCAAATCCAGGTAACCAATGAGCCTCCAAAAGGCTTGCGTGCAAATATCAGGCGAGCCTTTACTGAAATGACAGCCTCATTTTTTGAAGAAAATATACTTGGAAGGAAATGGAGACAACTAATATTTGGAATTTGTTTCTTCCACGCAATTATTCAGGTACACTCCATTCTGCTTTTCTAGAAAGATCTGCTAATTTCTATTTATTTGCATGAATGAGTATGTGTCCAGGTGTGTGTATACTCATTTACACGCCATGAGGTGAGTTCTTGGTCCTACCAGAAAAAGGGCGCTGGATCCCCTGGTGCTGGAATTAGATGGAGCTATGAGCCTAGAATCACCAGGGAAGAGTCTCGGCAAGGTTGTCAAGAGCAGCTTGGCCTATGGGAGACCGTCTTGACTACTAATGGATATGGGAGGACACAGACCACTACGGGTAGCACCATTCCCTGGGCTTGGGCCGTGAGTTGTGTAAAAATAAAGGAAGAGATGAGCATCCTCTCTGCTCTTGCCTATGCACACAATGAGGTCCGCTGCTCCAAGTTCCTGCTGCTGTGGCTTACCCAGAGTCGTTGATGGTAGCCTGGAGTTGAGAGTACAGATCAACTGGTCCTCTCTTAAGTTCCCCTCCCCCCTCCCATTAGGGTATTTTTGTGCCAAACTCTAGGTGGGCTTTTTCTGTTTTGTTTTACCCTGAAGAACGGTCCCTTCTGATAGATCTGCCAAATCTAACAGAAAACCAGATTTTCCTTTAGCAACATGGGGAACATTGGATGAAGATGTGTTTGGCATGTTTGGCAAAGGCCTGGCTGAAGCTGAACCAAATGTTGTCATCACTGAGTGCAGTACGGAGGTGCCCACCACTCAGGGAAACTTTTGTTTCTTTCAGTACTGAAGATTAACCTCGTCGTCATTATACAAAATTAGCTTCATCAAATTTTGTCTCAGGTTGGTCTCACCTTCTATTCTAGGAGAGAAAGAAGTTCGGCCCCCTTGGCTGGAATATCTGCTATGAATTTAATGACAGTGACAGAGAATGCGCCTTACTGAACCTCAACCTTTACTGTCACGAAGGAAAGATCCCCTGGGATGCGCTAATTTACATAACTGGTCAGTACCGTGCCCATGGCCAGGGATTCTGGCCGCGCAGGCGCAGCAGAGCTATTGATTTACACCTTCCAGGCCCCTGTGAAGACTGTGAACACCTCAGTGTTTAATGTTGCCAATGACAACTGATGTCCCCACTGAGAACTTACAGTAGTGACTAAGTGCATCATGGGAATATTTGCCCATAGAAAATTAAGGAGACATTTCTCATCAATAACAATAATACCAGATGTTGTGTGTGTGTGTATGTGGGTCTATGTATGTGTGTGTGTATGTGTGTGGTGTACATACATACCCATATGTGTGATCATGCATGTGCATACATGTGAAATCTAGAAGCATCCAGTGTATTGCTCAATCACTCTTCACCTTATTTTTTTAATGTTTTGAAATTTTCATACACATATCCATATCTTAATCATGTCTGCCTCCATCCTCCCCCCTCCTCCTCCCCTTAGGCAGAGTGGGAGCCATTTTTCTTTGGGGCTGTAGTCGTCACTGGTAGGACTCGATCTTAGTTTCTGAGGCAGGGTCTCTCACTGAACCTGGAGCTCACCTATTTGGCTAGGCTGACTGGCCAATGAACTCTGCCTGTGCCTGTACCCTCTCCCCCTGTCAGGTGCTAGGAATGCAGACACAAGCCATCAGGCCTCGCTTTTCTGCTGGGTTTCCCAGTTCAGCTTCTTAACCCTGGCGCACCAGGCACTTAATGACATCCATCTCCTCAGCCCCAGGCTTACTTTAAATATTTAACATGAGTCAGTATGTTAAAGTCTTACATCAACCTTGAAATATCATACATGAAATAGTAAAGTGTGCCAATGAATCAAGAATGTTCCCAAGGCATTATATCAGCATTAAAAACCATTCAGTGTGGTTCCTTTCTGCTCACTTTTTTTTTTTTTTTTTTTTTTGAGCAACCCTGAAGCATGCTAGGTGATGCATCTCTGGAGAGAGAGAGGCATTGCAGCCATAAATTTGCGTTCCCCCTGACATAATCTCTGACAGGCAAGCTCTCTCTTTCACTTGGGATCCGTCTTTTCCTTCCTGGCTTGATAACAATAATTTATGAGGTGTGTACAGATCGACTGTCTTTCTATAAATGTAAGGTTCCCTTTTACTCAGTGAGCTCAAACGAAAGCAATGTCTCATGGAAAATACGTTTTAGAACCTGATAGTCACTGGGGTCAACACTCGGGAATATTCTGAAGCAAAGGAAAAAAAGGAGAAATCCTTCAGTAAAGCACAATGGCTTTCATTTCTGTTATTTGGAAAAAATAAAGTAAAATACTAGTACTGAGAAGATGGCTCAGCAGCTGAGAGTACTCACTGCCCTTGCAAAGGATCCAGGTTCAAGTACCAGTACCAACATTGGAGGTCTTGTTCCAGATGAGCTGATGTTCTCTTCTAGCCTCTGTGGGCTCCTGCATGCACAGGGTGCATCTAAACTCATATGGAATCACATACATACATGCATACATGTATATACAATTTTAAAAAATAAAATTAAGCCAGGCAAGGTGGTGTACGCCTGTAATCCTAACACTCAGGGAGGCAGAGGCAGGAGGATCTCTGTGAGTTTGAGGACAGCCAGGTCTATAAATCAAGTCCAGGACAGTGAAGGCTACACAGAGAAACCCTGTCTCAGAAAAACTAAAAATTTTTTTAAAAACCAAAATTATTAGGATAGCATACATATATTAGATTTTTCCACTTTTTAAAAATTGACTTATATCTTAGAGAGACATAGCAATGACTTTTGACAACGACTACATGTGTATACAAATAAATTTATTAGAATTTTGGTATGTTTATTAATGTAAAAAGTCAATAGTAATAGATTTTAAAATGCAAGCTCCCTTTCAGGTGAAATCACCTATGGCGGGCGAGTGACTGACACCTGGGATCAGAGATGCCTCCGAACTGTCTTGAAAAGGTTCTTCTCTCCTGAAACATTAAGAGAGAACTATAAATACTCTGAATCAGGTAAGTGGCTTTTATGGGGGGGGGGGGGGAGTCCCTTCCCTGGGAGCCTCCAGCAGCATCTCTCAGTTGTCCAGCAAATCTTCCTGCCCATCTTCACAGCTTCATCCATCCCACGTCTGACTGTCATGGCCAGTTTGATAGCAAGAACACAATGGTGTGTGTTACATAGCAGCCCCTGTGAATTAGCTCTGTATTAAACTTGATTGTATTACAGCTAAACGCATTTTCAGAGCTCTGGGCTAATGTATTTTTAATATGATTAGAGAACACTTCCATTACCGATATTGAGTAATGAAGATGTACGAATTGGAGGCAACTCATTTTGCATCAGACGGTAGTCAGATGGATGGCCATGGGTGTCGGTTCCTGAGAGGAGGGAATCTGATGACTGCACTGCAAGCTCACAAAAGGTCCTCTTGCCGTGTTGCCAGACACAGCTTCAAGTCAGCCGTGTGGCTTGTCATCATTAGGAAAAGGGCAGTGGCCCTATAGCCAACGCTTTGTGAATGTAACCTTTGATTTGAGGAGCTGGCATCCATTTACCAAGCCAGCACAAAGACAGTTTCTAACATGGGCATAAATTTGGATCCCTTAATGAGACTGACTTCCAACAGTGTCCAGAATCCATCTTGTCTCCATACTCTGAAAAGAGTGCTATGCTTATCTCTGATGCTCAAGGCCTCAAGAAAAATCAGTGTAACTGTGGGGCTGGAACAGTGGCTGGGCAGTTAAACAGCACAAACTGTTCTTGGAGATGACCTGTGTTCTGTTCCCTGCACCCATGTTGGGTGGCCCGCAATCACCTGTAACTCCAGCTCCAAGGAACGCCCTCTTTCTGCACTCACACCTACATGCCCATGGGAAGACACACATACATACAGATAATTTTGTGATTAAAATAAAAACCAAGCCAGGCAGTGCTGAGCCATTTCCTACACACGTGTCTTCTGTGATTTTTTTAATGACAGGCATCTATTTTGCCCCCTTGGCTGACAGCCTCCAAGAGTTTAAGGACTACATTGAAGATCTGCCTTTGATAGATGATCCAGAAATTTTTGGAATGCATGAAAATGCTAACCTAGTTTTCCAGGTATGTAGTCTTTCCGCTTGAAAGATGTATTTACCACCCTTTTCTTTCAGCAATGGTTTCAATCCAGCTTGGTACCTTTGGAATCCTTAATGAGACTCATCTTCCAATAGTATCCAGAATCATCCTGGGCTCCATACTCCGAAAAGATGCAGATTCTAATCTCGGATGCTCAAAGCCTCAAGAAAAATTATTAATACAACTGGACACAGCTTTCACAGAATCCTAAGCCGTGTGTGTGTGTGTGTGTGTGTGTGTGTGTGTGTGTGTGTGTGTGTTCCCTTCTCACACCACACTGGCCACTTTTGGCTCATGTTACACAGAGTCATGAGTGAACATGGTTAGATCAGAGCTACAGTTATAAGTACCCAAAGCATCTCTTGGGTTCAGATCCTATGTACACCTATCCAGGGAAGATAATTAACCTTGCTCTGTCACTGGCTCCAAAACAGTGGTTCTCAACCTGTGGGTTGTGACCCAAATGGCCTTTTCACGGGGTCACCTAAGACCATCAGAAAACACCAATATTTGTGTTATTATTTATAACAATAGCAAAATTACATATGTGAAGTAGCTGTGAAAATTACTTTATGGCTGGGGGCGTCACCACAACATGAGGAACTGTATTAAAGGCTCGCAGCTTTAGGAAGGTTGAAAGCCACAGCTCTAGAGTATGGTGGATTATTTTTACTCCTCTGTCAAGATCTTTTGATACCCGCCCCCTTATCTGAGAGTAATCTGAACTCATGTGACATTTGACAGTCCCTCATGACACTGGGCACAACTCACCTTCCCCAACTTCATGCCATCTTAGGCTGTGTCGAGGGCTCTAGATATCTCTAAAAGTCGAGGATTAGATTCTTTTTGAAGAGGTCGGGGCAGAGAGATCATCTTCCTTTTCAATTTAAGTTTTGCCCGTATTCATGTTAGAAGGTGATGTCTACCTCAGTATCCAGGGCTCCAGGGACACTGGCATGTCCAGAAAGCACACCACGAGATCAGTGTTCCAATGCCTCACTTCATGTTGGCCCACAAGGACACTGCTCCTCAGAGTGATGTGTCATCGTTTCTCTTGGTCTACTTTCAGGAGAATGTACTTGTGGCTAAAACCTTCTATTGACTCCACTGTGACCTCAGACTGCTTTTCCTAAAAGGTGGAGAGGGGGGAATAGACAAAGGGGAAAAAAGCGTGGGAGGGCTGGCCCAGCCTCGTCTTGAGGACAGCTTTGGGAATAACTGCCCACCCACTGCCAGGCGGCACTATGATCCAGGCACGGCGGCTTTTGTCTTTTCCCTTGGTTTCAGCATGACTAGCAGAGCCGACAGTGTAATGTGTCCCAGACCTGCTTTTCTCGGCAGCGTTCCTTCTTCCACAGTTCTGGATTCGCAGCCACTTTCCTTTGAGCAATTGTCCCTTTCCTCCCACGAAAGTCTGAGAAGATGAAAGTTGAAGAGCTGGCCCAGCAGTTCAAAGCACTGGCTTTTCTTCTAGAGGGCTTGGGTTCCATTCCCAGCACCCACATGGGCAGCTCATAACCATCTGTAGCTCCAGTTCCGAGCGATTCAGTGCCACCTGTTGGCCTCCACATACACGAGTGCACATGGTACACAAACATGCTGGCAAACCACCCATAATATAATTAGTGCACAGAGGTAGGTGTGTGACCTAAGATTAACCAAAGTTGACACCTCCTCCCTCTGCCACTCTAATTGCTCCAAGAGGTACCCAGATGTCTAGCACAGTACACGCAAACGCTGAGTCTCAGGGAGGGTCCTCTGGAACCATTGGATGGGATGTCATATCTGCAGTTATCTATCTTTCCCTGGATAAGCCCAACCCCTGCCCCAGCCACCAGGTAGGGGAAGTTCATCTGCCACAGGAAAACAGTACGAGCTACCAGGAGCAGAGCAGCTGCGCATATGCAGAAGAGACAAGGAGGCCTCTGTTTATACCTGCACAGGGAACTCACAGCGCCATCTCCACCCTGCCAAGGCTCCAACTGAGCCACAGAATTAAACTGGCATTGTTGGTACAGATTCACAGGAGAAAGGTTTGCAGATTTAATATAAGCTTTGTGTGACTCCAGTGACAAATGAAGCCCAAAGAAATGGCAAAACCTACGCCACTTGGTATTATGTTAAACACAGGGAAGCAGTGTGGGGCAGTGAATGAGGTATGTCGGAGGGCAGAGCAAGATACAGATTGTTTTGTGTCTGTTATTTATTATTGTTGTTGTTGTTGTTGTTGTTATTGTTGTTGTTGTTGTTGTTGTTATCATTATTATTATTATTATTATTATTATTATTATTATTATTATAGATTATAATAGAATAATGTCATTCCCCTATCCCATTTTCTCCCTTTAAGTCCTTTTATGTATCATGGCCTCTTTTCTTTGTTGTTGTTGTTGTGGTGGTGGTGGTGGTGGTGGTGGGGTGTGTGTGTGTGTGTTCCTAAATACATAAATTCAATCTGTTCATTCTGTATAATGTTACTAATATGTATGTTTTCAGGGCTGAACATTTGATAGAAGTGTGCTCTTCCCTGAGAAGACAATTGGATTTTTTTATAATTTTTTGAGACAGAGTCCCTACACAGGCCCAGGTATCCTGGAACTCACTCTGTAGACCAGGCTGGCCCTGAACTCACAGAGATCACCTGCCTCTGCCTCCAGAGTGCTGGGATTACAAGCATGTGCCACAGGCAAGACCATTGGATTTTAATAAGCTCTCTTCTCTCCTGATACCAGAAGGCCTTCTTTCATGTGGGAGATTTTACCTCCTGTTTCTGGGAAGGAAAAATATTTGAAATCGGTCTTCCATCTGTTTGCAAGTTGCATTGAGCTAGAGAAAAATCTTTATATCAAAGTGGATGGTTATGAACTGGCAAGTTCTTCTTAGGCTGGGTAACTCCGCCCCTTTTGAGCTATGTGGTCTTTTTTGTTGTTGTTTTTTGTTTTGTTTTGTTTTGTTTTTTTGGTTTTTTGAGACAAGGTTTCTCTGTGTAGCCTTGGCTGTCCTGGACTCACTTTGTAGACCAGGCCAGCCTCGAACTCACAGCGATCCGCCTGCCTCTGCCTCCCGAGTGCTGGGATTAAAGGCGTGCGCCACCATGCCCGGCTGCTATGTGGTCTTAACGCAAAGGATTTCTCCCTCCGGGTAGCAAGTTATATCTAAATAAGTGCTTAGTAGGAAGTAGTAAAGGACAGAACGGGCAGGAAGGGGGCAGATCTGTGTCCCAAGTCTGTGTCAGCAGCCCCCCTCTGCTGTCCAACCCTGGCTTTGTCACCCCAGCGCACTGCCAAAATGTCACTTTCTAAAACTGATCCTGAACAAGGTGGACATGAGGGAGAAGTGAGTTGTTCTGAGAATGAGTTTTAATGTTTTATGAAGAAACACAAGCTAACAACCAACCACGGATACTAAGGCTGCCACCCCATGTGTCAAATTCTGCTCGGACAATGAGTGCCGTTGGCTGTCTTCGTGAGCCCCTTGCTGCTGCAAGGATGCTTTGCTAAAGGACCGTGTGGCTGAGAGGTGAAGGAGGCCGGCCTGTGTCCACACAGCTGCTGTGCCTGTCACCCTACTAGAAAGGTTGCCCTATCCTGGAGGGAAAGGAAGGAAGGAGGAAAACACCCTAAAGACACAGTTACCGAGCCAGCTAAGGAGGAAGCTTGCTGAGCTTCCGGTCCACACTCGGGGACGCCCATGTCCATGCTGGGTCAGCTCGGCACAGAGGCCAGGAAAGATAGAGCCGAAACACTTGGCTCAGCTAGGAGAGCCCGTGCTAGCGCTGCAGGCCAAGCCCACTGATTGCCTCTGTGCTGGGCGAAGTCAATGATGTGATTATCGATGGCGAAGCAGCTTTTGCCTTCCTCTCTAATCAATGGACATAAGGTCTCAGTCAGGAAAGATGAATAGGTCTGGAAATCTGCTGAACAGCGTTGTGTATGTAATCAATGGAGCTGTACACTTAAAATTCAACTAAGAGAGAGCTGGTGAGATGACTCGATGCCAAGCCTAATGACACGAGTTCAGTTTCTAAGACCCACAAGGCAAATTGCCCTCTGACCTCCACTTACACATCACGGCACACACGTGCACACAATTTTTTTAAAATTGTAAAAAATATTTTTGGTTTGGTTACGAGAGTAACTCTCGTATTGCTTCCTCATAACTAAATCACTGCCTTTGTTTTCGAAAAACTTCCCTCATTGCTGTATGTAAATGATACATACGCATGGCAAACGCGTGGTGACTCCACCTCCCCTGTTCTGTCTCTTACCACCCCCCAGTACAAAGAGACCAACACCCTCATCACCACGATCCTCGAGGTCCAGCCGAGATCCTCCGCTGGTGGCGAGGGGAAAAGCAATGACGAAATTGTCCAGGATCTCGTTGCTTCCATCCGAACCAGGGTTCCAGGTAATAAATTCCTGCTGGCATCCACCCTTCACGGGAGCTTTAGGAGTAAACGCAGATGTCGAGGCTTAATTTTCATACGTTTTTCTTTCCCTGGAGGGCTCACCTCACGTGGGGTTCTCTGCCTATGTCTAGAGAGCTACTGCGCCCCATCAGCCCACCTGCAAGACCTGTGTAGGGCCACAGGCTCACAGCCCACACAGCTCTAGCCAGGCTTTGCTCTGATCGCTGATGCTAACGTCTCTGGGCCTGTGGTGTCCGAGACGGTAGCCCTGGCCACATGCGGCAGCTTGTTAACCTTAAACAAATTCCGCTTCGAGTCCTTTGTTGCACTGAGCGGTTTTAAGTGCTTGTGTCCTGCACAGCACCAATGGAGGCATTTCCATCGCTGCCTGGGGTTTTATCAGAATCCTGTTCTGGGCCAGGTGTGGTGGTGCACGCCTTTAATACCAGCACTCAGGAGGCAGAGGCAGGGGGATTGCTGTGAGTTCAGGGCCAGCCTGATCTTCAAAATGAGTCCAGGATAGCCAAGGCTACACAAAGAAACACTGTCTCAAAACAAACAAACAAACAAAAAAAAGAATCCTGTTCTAGAATCTACCTCAGTATTTTTTTCTTCAGTCAGGAGAAACAGTTAAGTTATTTTAATCTCATTTGCTGGTAACTTATGGAATCTTTCTGAATGATCATGAAAGAGCCACCTCCCCCACCCCCCACTTCCCTGAGACTGACAATACGCTTACGTCCCTACATCAGTTGTTCATGGTTGGAGGTGACATCATAACAAGAGAAAGAAAATTGAGGTAGAGGAAAAGAACCCGGGTCCAAGTCCTGCCAATACTCCAAAGGCCTCCAGACAAAAAGAAACCACGTGACCCAAGAATAACCGCATCATTCCCCAACCCACAAGGGCTGGGCCCCCAAAACAGAACGTCCACTTGGGCAGGAGTTCTGGTAATGTTGCAGAAAACTGCCAGTCAACTTAGGGAGCAGTTTCTTCTCAGTAAATATAACAAATGGGTGAGGATAGAAGTGACACAAAGACGAGGGGCGGCGGAGACAGTAGACGTTCTCCCGAGCCCCACTGACGCTGAGGAGACTTTCCCCGCATCCTGCGTAGAACTCACACTCGCACTGTGAAACAGGAAGTGGGCTCCTCCACGCTTCGTGGAGCTTCGGGTCTTCCTGTGAGATGAGAAACAAGCCGTCTCCCAAGCCTGAGGGGCAGGAGGTCTGATCAGCTCCACAGAAGAACCTGGAGTTCCTGAAGCATCCCCCAAAGGGAGTGATAAGGCTCCTGTAAGCACAGCTCTGCGGCCCTGAGAGATCAGACTGACCCACATCCTGCTGAGCAAGGTCCCTCCAGCAGCCAACTTGTGAACGCTTAGGAAGGAATCTAGTCGGTGTGTAGTATATCTTAGGGCCCCACGCGTGCTCACACTTTGCACAGATGTGCAAGGGAAGTGCAATGCTTTCCTTCATTCTAGCCCATGCGCCTCATCTGGACCTTTGGAGGACTAGGGGTAGGAACGACACATCAGCTCTCCCTCCAGTCTGACCAGATGTCAGACTCAGGATAAACTCTTAAGTCTCTCCAGTCTCCATCCCCCAACTCCCACCCCGCCCCCTTCCCCAGGAAGCAGTGCAGACCTACAGAGAAGAACACACTCATACTCCAGTGGGAGTGGGGGCAGGGGTGGGAGCTGGGTCCCTGGAATGTGGCTTGTCAGCTGAGCCATCACCTTTCTGGGTGGCGTTTGCTACAGAGATATTCAGAGCCCTGCCTCTGGTCCTACCAAAGCCGCATGTATCTGGTGTGGAGCATTCTCCCCCCCCCCCATTCCCATGTGTGTCTCAGGGATTGAACTCGGGTTGGGAGGCTTGGCAGCAGGCTCTGTTACCCCCTGACCGATCCCCCACCCCAAGTGTATCTTCTTAAGCCCCCTGCCACACCGCCACACGCCCTTGCAGGATCCCCTCTCTCACACCCACTGTGCAGGAGCTCCTCTCTCACACTCACTGTGCAGGAGCCCCTCTCTCACACCCACTGTGCAGGAGCTCCTCTCTCACACTCACTGTGCAGGATCCCTCTCTCACACCCACTGTGCAGGAGCTCCTCTCTCACACTCACTGTGCAGGAGCCCCTCTCTCACACTCACTGTGCAGGAGCTCCTCTCTCACACTCACTGTGCAGGATCCCCTCTCTCACACTCACTGTGCAGGAGCCCCTCTCTCACACTCACTGTGCAGGAGCCCCTCTCTCACACCCACTGTGCAGGAGCCCTCTCACACTCACTGTGCAGGAGCCCCTCTCTCACACCCACTGTGCAGGAGCTCCTCTCTCACACCCACTGTGCAGGAGCCCCTCTCTCACACCCACTGTGCAGGAGCTCCTCTCTCACACTCACTGTGCAGGATCCCCTCTCTCACACTCACTGTGCAGGATCCCCTCTCTCACACCCACTGTGCAGGATCCCCTCTCTCACACTCACTGTGCAGGATCCCCTCTCTCACACTCACTGTGCAGGAGCCCCTCTCTCACACCCACTGTGCAGGATCCCCTCTCTCACACTCACTGTGCAGGAGCCCCTCTCTCACACCCACTGTGCAGGAGCTCCTCTCTCACACTCACTGTGCAGGATCCCCTCTCTCACACTCACTGTGCAGGAGCCTCTCACACCCACTGTGCAGGAGCTCCTCTCTCACACTCACTGTGCAGGATCCCCTCTCTCACACTCACTGTGCAGGAGCCCTCTCTCACACTCACTGTGCAGGATCCCCTCTCTCACACTCACTGTGCAGGAGCCTCTCACACCCACTGTGCAGGAGCTCCTCTCTCACACTCACTGTGCAGGATCCCCTCTCTCACACTCACTGTGCAGGAGCCCTCTCTCACACTCACTGTGCAGGATCCCCTCTCTCACACTCACTGTGCAGGAGCCTCTCACACCCACTGTGCAGGAGCTCCTCTCTCACACTCACTGTGCAGGATCCCCTCTCTCACACTCACTGTGCAGGAGCCCTCTCTCACACTCACTGTGCAGGAGCCCCTCTCTCACACCCACTGTGCAGGAGCTCCTCTCTCACACTCACTGTGCAGGATCCCCTCTCTCACACTCACTGTGCAGGAGCCTCTCACACCCACTGTGCAGGAGCTCCTCTCTCACACTCACTGTGCAGGATCCCCTCTCTCACACTCACTGTGCAGGAGCCCTCTCTCACACTCACTGTGCAGGATCCCCTCTCTCACACTCACTGTGCAGGAGCCTCTCACACCCACTGTGCAGGAGCTCCTCTCTCACACTCACTGTGCAGGATCCCCTCTCTCACACTCACTGTGCAGGAGCCCTCTCTCACACTCACTGTGCAGGAGCCCCTCTCTCACACCCACTGTGCAGGAGCTCCTCTCTCACACTCACTGTGCAGGATCCCCTCTCTCACACTCACTGTGCAGGAGCCTCTCACACCCACTGTGCAGGAGCTCCTCTCTCACACTCGCTGTGCAGGATCCCCTCTCTCACACTCACTGTGCAGGAGCCCTCTCTCACACTCACTGTGCAGGATCCCCTCTCTCACACCCACTGTGCAGGAGCCCCTCTCTCACACTCACTGTGCAGGAGCCCCTCTCTCACACCCACTGTGCAGGAGCCCCTCTCTCACACTCACTGTGCAGGAGCCCCTCTCTCACACTCACTGTGCAGGAGCCCCTCTCTCACACTCACTGTGCAGGAGCCCCTCTCTCACACCCACTGTGCAGGAGCCCCTCTCTCACACTCACTGTGCAGGAGCCCCTCTCTCACACCCACTGTGCAGGAGCTCCTCTCTCACACCCACTGTGCAGGAGCCCCTCTCTCACACCCACTGTGCAGGAGCTCCTCTCTCACACCCACTGTGCAGGAGCTCCTCTCTCAACACCCACTGTGCAGGAGCCCCTCTCTCACACCCACTGTGCAGGAGCTCCACTCTCACACTCACTGTGCAGGATCCCCTCTCTCACACTCACTGTGCATGAGCCCTCTCTCACACTCACTGTGCAGGATCCCCTCTCTCACACTCACTGTGCAGGAGCCCTCTCTCACACTCACTGTGCAGGATCCCCTCTCTCACACCCACTGTGCAGGAGCCCCTCTCTCACACTCACTGTGCAGGAGCCCCTCTCTCACACTCACTGTGCAGGAGCCCCTCTCTCACACTCACTGTGCAGGATCCCCTCTCTCACACTCACTGTGCAGGAGCCCCTCTCTCACACCCACCGTGCAGGAGCTCCTCTCTCACACCCACTGTGCAGGAGCCCCTCTCTCACACTCACTGTGCAGGAGCCCTCTCACACTCACTGTGCAGGAGCTCCTCTCTCACACTCACTGTGCAGGATCCCTCTCTCACACTCACTGTGCAGGAGCCCCTCTCTCACACCCACTGTGCAGGAGCCCTCTCTCACACTCACTGTGCAGGAGCCCCTCTCTCACACCCACTGTGCAGGAGCCCCTCTCTCACACTCACTGTGCAGGAGCCCCTCTCTCACACTCACTGTGCAGGAGCCCCTCTCTCACACTCACTGTGCAGGAGCCCCTCTCTCACACCCACTGTGCAGGAGCCCCTCTCTCACACTCACTGTGCAGGAGCCCCTCTCTCACACCCACTGTGCAGGAGCTCCTCTCTCACACCCACTGTGCAGGAGCCCCTCTCTCACACTCACTGTGCAGGAGCTCCTCTCTCACACCCACTGTGCAGGAGCTCCTCTCTCAACACCCACTGTGCAGGAGCCCCTCTCTCACACCCACTGTGCAGGAGCTCCACTCTCACACTCACTTTGCAGGATCCCCTCTCTCACACTCACTGTGCAGGAGCCCTCTCTCACACTCACTGTGCAGGATCCCCTCTCTCACACTCACTGTGCAGGAGCCCTCTCTCACACTCACTGTGCAGGATCCCCTCTCTCACACCCACTCTGCAGGAGCCCCTCTCTCACACTCACTGTGCAGGAGCCCCTCTCTCACACTCACTGTGCAGGAGCCCCTCTCTCACACTCACTGTGCAGGATCCCCTCTCTCACACTCACTGTGCAGGAGCCCCTCTCTCACACCCACCGTGCAGGAGCTCCTCTCTCACACCCACTGTGCAGGAGCCCCTCTCTCACACTCACTGCGCAGGAGCCCTCTCACACTCACTGTGCAGGAGCTCCTCTCTCACACTCACTGTGCAGGATCCCTCTCTCACACTCACTGTGCAGGAGCCCCTCTCTCACACCCACTGTGCAGGAGCCCTCTCTCACACTCACTGTGCAGGAGCCCCTCTCTCACACCCACTGCGCAGGAGCTCCTCTCTCACACCCACTGTGCAGGAGCCCCTCTCTCACACTCACTGTGCAGGATCCCTCTCTCACACTCACTGTGCAGGAGCCCCTCTCTCACACCCACTGTGCAGGAGCTCCTCTCTCACACTCACTGTGCAGGAGCCACTCTCTCACACCCACTGTGCAGGAGCTCCTCTCTCACACTGACTGTGCAGGATCCCCTCTCTCACACTCACTGTGCAGGAGCCTCTCACACCCACTGTGCAGGAGCTCCTCTCTCACACTCACTGTGCAGGATCCCCTCTCTCACACTCACTGTGCAGGAGCCCTCTCTCACACTCACGGTGCAGGATCCCCTCTCTCACACTCACTGTGCAGGAGCCTCTCACACCCACTGTGCAGGAGCTCCTCTCTCACACTCACTGTGCAGGATCCTCTCTCTCACACTCACTGTGCAGGAGCCCTCTCTCACACTCACTGTGCAGGATCCCCTCTCTCACACTCACTGTACAGGAGCCTCTCACACCCACTGTGCAGGAGCTCCTCTCTCACACTCACTGTGCAGGATCCCCTCTCTCACACTCACTGTGCAGGAGCCCTCTCTCACACTCACTGTGCAGGAGCCCCTCTCTCACACCCACTGTGCAGGAGCTCCTCTCTCACACTCACTGTGCAGGATCCCCTCTCTCACACTCACTGTGCAGGAGCCTCTCACACCCACTGTGCAGGAGCTCCTCTCTCACACTCACTGTGCAGGATCCCCTCTCTCACACTCACTGTGCAGGAGCCCTCTCTCACACTCACTGTGCAGGATCCCCTCTCTCACACTCACTGTGCAGGAGCCTCTCACACCCACTGTGCAGGAGCTCCTCTCTCACACTCACTGTGCAGGATCCCCTCTCTCACACTCACTGTGCAGGAGCCCTCTCTCACACTCACTGTGCAGGAGCCCCTCTCTCACACCCACTGTGCAGGAGCTCCTCTCTCACACTCACTGTGCAGGATCCCCTCTCTCACACTCACTGTGCAGGAGCCTCTCACACCCACTGTGCAGGAGCTCCTCTCTCACACTCACTGTGCAGGATCCCCTCTCTCACACTCACTGTGCAGGAGCCCTCTCTCACACTCACTGTGCAGGATCCCCTCTCTCACACCCACTGTGCAGGAGCCCCTCTCTCACACTCACTGTGCAGGAGCCCCTCTCTCACACCCACTGTGCAGGAGCCCCTCTCTCACACTCACTGTGCAGGAGCCCCTCTCTCACACCCACTGTGCAGGAGCCCCTCTCTCACACTCACTGTGCAGGAGCCCCTCTCTCACACTCACTGTGCAGGAGCCCCTCTCTCACACCCACTGTGCAGGAGCCCCTCTCTCACACTCACTGTGCAGGAGCCCCTCTCTCACACCCACTGTGCAGGAGCTCCTCTCTCACACCCACTGTGCAGGAGCCCCTCTCTCACACCCACTGTGCAGGAGCTCCTCTCTCACACCCACTGTGCAGGAGCTCCTCTCTCAACACCCACTGTGCAGGAGCCCCTCTCTCACACCCACTGTGCAGGAGCTCCACTCTCACACTCACTGTGCAGGATCCCCTCTCTCACACTCACTGTGCAGGAGCCCTCTCTCACACTCACTGTGCAGGATCCCCTCTCTCACACTCACTGTGCAGGAGCCCTCTCTCACACTCACTGTGCAGGATCCCCTCTCTCACACCCACTGTGCAGGAGCCCCTCTCTCACACTCACTGTGCAGGAGCCCCTCTCTCACACTCACTGTGCAGGAGCCCCTCTCTCACACTCACTGTGCAGGATCCCCTCTCTCACACTCACTGTGCAGGAGCCCCTCTCTCACACCCACCGTGCAGGAGCTCCTCTCTCACACCCACTGTGCAGGAGCCCCTCTCTCACACTCACTGCGCAGGAGCCCTCTCATACTCACTGTGCAGGAGCTCCTCTCTCACACTCACTGTGCAGGATCCCTCTCTCACACTCACTGTGCAGGAGCCCCTCTCTCACACCCAGTGTGCAGGAGCCCTCTCTCACACTCACTGTGCAGGAGCCCCTCTCTCACACCCACTGTGCAGGAGCCCCTCTCTCACACTCACTGTGCAGGAGCCCCTCTCTCACACTCACTGTGCAGGAGCCCCTCTCTCACACTCACTGTGCAGGATCCCCTCTCTCACACTCACTGTGCAGGAGCCCCTCTCTCACACCCACCGTGCAGGAGCTCCTCTCTCACACCCACTGTGCAGGAGCCCCTCTCTCACACTCACTGCGCAGGAGCCCTCTCACACTCACTGTGCAGGAGCTCCTCTCTCACACTCACTGTGCAGGATCCCTCTCTCACACTCACTGTGCAGGAGCCCCTCTCTCACACTCACTGTGCAGGAGCCCTCTCTCACACTCACTGTGCAGGAGCCCCTCTCTCACACCCACTGCGCAGGAGCTCCTCTCTCACACCCACTGTGCAGGAGCTCCTCTCTCACACCCACTGTGCAGGAGCTCCTCTCTCAACACCCACTGTGCAGGAGCCCCTCTCTCACACCCACTGTGCAGGAGCTCCACTCTCACACTCACTGTGCAGGATCCCCTCTCTCACACTCACTGTGCAGGAGCCCTCTCTCACACTCACTGTGCAGGATCCCCTCTCTCACACTCACTGTGCAGGAGCCCTCTCTCACACTCACTGTGCAGGATCCCCTCTCTCACACCCACTGTGCAGGAGCCCCTCTCTCACACTCACTGTGCAGGAGCCCCTCTCTCACACCCACCGTGCAGGAGCTCCTCTCTCACACCCACTGTGCAGGAGCCCCTCTCTCACACTCACTGCGCAGGAGCCCTCTCACACTCACTGTGCAGGAGCTCCTCTCTCACACTCACTGTGCAGGATCCCTCTCTCACACTCACTGTGCAGGAGCCCCTCTCTCACACCCAGTGTGCAGGAGCCCTCTCTCACACTCACTGTGCAGGAGCCCCTCTCTCACACCCACTGTGCAGGAGCCCCTCTCTCACACTCACTGTGCAGGAGCCCCTCTCTCACACTCACTGTGCAGGAGCCCCTCTCTCACACTCACTGTGCAGGAGCCCCTCTCTCACACCCACTGTGCAGGAGCTCCTCTCTCAACACCCACTGTGCAGGAGCCCCTCTCTCACACCCACTGTGCAGGAGCTCCACTCTCACACTCACTGTGCAGGATCCCCTCTCTCACACTCACTGTGCAGGAGCCCTCTCTCACACTCACTGTGCAGGATCCCCTCTCTCACACCCACTGTGCAGGAGCCCCTCTCTCACACCCACTGTGCAGGAGCTCCTCTCTCACACCCACTGTGCAGGAGCTCCTCTCTCACACCCACTGTGCAGGAGCTCCTCTCTCAACACCCACTGTGCAGGAGCCCCTCTCTCACACCCACTGTGCAGGAGCTCCACTCTCACACTCACTGTGCAGGATCCCCTCTCTCACACTCACTGTGCAGGAGCCCTCTCTCACACTCACTGTGCAGGATCCCCTCTCTCACACTCACTGTGCAGGAGCCCTCTCTCACACTCACTGTGCAGGATCCCCTCTCTCACACCCACTGTGCAGGAGCCCCTCTCTCACACTCACTGTGCAGGAGCCCCTCTCTCACACTCACTGTGCAGGAGCCCCTCTCTCACACTCACTGTGCAGGATCCCCTCTCTCACACTCACTGTGCAGGAGCCCCTCTCTCACACCCACCGTGCAGGAGCTCCTCTCTCACACCCACTGTGCAGGAGCCCCTCTCTCACACTCACTGCGCAGGAGCCCTCTCACACTCACTGTGCAGGAGCTCCTCTCTCACACTCACTGTGCAGGATCCCTCTCTCACACTCACTGTGCAGGAGCCCCTCTCTCACACCCACTGTGCAGGAGCCCTCTCTCACACTCACTGTGCAGCAGCCCCTCTCTCACACCCACTGTGCAGGAGCCCCTCTCTCACACCCACTGTGCAGGAGCCCCTCTCTCACACCCACTGTGCAGGAGCCCCTCTCTCACACCCACTGTGCAGGAGCCCCTCTCTCACACTCACTGTGCAGGAGCCCCTCTCTCACACTCACTGTGCAGGAGCCCCTCTCTCACACTTACTGTGCAGGAGCCCCTCTCTCACACTCACTGTGCAGGAGCCCCTCTCTCACACCCACTGTGCAGGATCCCTCTCTCACACTCACTGCGCAGGAGCCCCTCTCTCACACTCACTGCGCATGAGCCCTCTCACACTCACTGTGCAGGAGCCCCTCTCTCACACTCACTGTGCAGGAGCCCCTCTCTCACACTCACTGTGCAGGAGCCCTCTCTCACACTCACTGTGCAGGAGCCCCTCTCTCACACCCACTGTGCAGGAGCCCCTCTCTCACACTCACTGTGCAGGAGCCCCTCTCTCACACCCACTGTGCAGGATCCCCTCTCTCACACCCACTGTGCAGGATCCCCTCTCTCACACCCACTGTGCAGGATCCCCTCTCTCACACCCACTGTGCAGGATCCCCTCTCTCACACCCACTGTGCAGGAGCCCTCTCTCACACTCACTGTGCAGGAGCCCCTCTCTCACACTCACTGTGCAGGAGCCCCTCTCTCACACCCACTGTGCAGGATCCCTCTCTCACACTCACTGTGCAGGAGCCCCTCTCTCACACTCACTGCGCAGGAGCCCTCTCACACTCACTGTGCAGGAGCCCCTCTCTCACACTCACTGCGCAGGAGCCCTCTCACACTCACTGTGCAGGAGCCCCTCTCTCACACTCACTGCGCAGGAGCCCTCTCACACTCACTGCGCAGGAGCCCCTCTCTCACACTCACTGCGCAGGAGCCCTCTCACACTCACTGTGCAGGAGCCCCTCTCTCACACCCACTGTGCAGGAGCCCTCTCTCACACTCACTGTGCAGGAGCCCCTCTCTCACACTCACTGTGCAGGAGCCCCTCTCTCACACTCACTGTGCAGGAGCCCCTCTCTCACACTCACTGTGCAGGAGCCCTCTCTCACACCCACTGTGCAGGAGCCCTCTCTCACACTCACTGTGCAGGAGCCCCTCTCTCACACTCACTGTGCAGGAGCCCCTCTCTCACACTCACTGCGCAGGAGCTCCTCTCTCACACTCACTGTGCAGGAGCTCCTCTCTCACACCCACTGTGCAGGAGCCCCTCTCTCACACTCACTGTGCAGGAGCTCCTCTCTCACACCCACTGTGCAGGAGCCCTCTCTCACACTCACTGTGCAGGAGCCCCTCTCTCACACTCACTGTGCAGGAGCTCCTCTCTCACACCCACTGTGCAGGAGCCCCTCTCTCACACCCACTGTGCAGGAGCCCCTCTCTCACACTCACTGTGCAGGATCCCTCTCTCACACTCACTGTGCAGGAGCCCTCTCTCACACTCACTGTGCAGGAGCCCCTCTCTCACACTCACTGTGCAGGAGCCCTCTCTCACACCCACTGTGCAGGAGCTCCTCTCTCACACCCACTGTGCAGGAGCCCTCTCTCACACTCACTGTGCAGGAGCTCCTCTCTCACACCCACTGTGCAGGAGCCCCTCTCTCACACTCACTGTGCAGGAGCTCCTCTCTCACACCCACTGTGCAGGAGCCCTCTCTCACACTCACTGTGCAGGAGCCCCTCTCTCACACTCACTGTGCAGGAGCTCCTCTCTCACACCCACTGTGCAGGAGCCCCTCTCTCACACCCACTGTGCAGGAGCCCCTCTCTCACACTCACTGTGCAGGATCCCTCTCTCACACTCACTGTGCAGGAGCCCTCTCTCACACTCACTGTGCAGGAGCCCCTCTCTCACACTCACTGTGCAGGAGCCCTCTCTCACACCCACTGTGCAGGAGCCCCTCTCTTACACTCACTGTGCAGGAGCCCCTCTCTCACACTCACTGTGCAGGAGCCCCTCTCTCACACTCACTGTGCAGGAGCTCCTCTCTCACACTCACTGCGCAAGAGCTCCTCTCTCACACTCACTGTGCAGGAGCTCCTCTCTCACACCCACTGTGCAGGAGCCCCTCTCTCACACTCACTGTGCAGGAGCCCCTCTCTCAGACCCACTGTGCAGGAGCCCCTCTCTCACACTCACTGTGCAGGAGCTCCTCTCTCACACTCACTGCGCAGGAGCTCCTCTCTCACACTCACTGTGCAGGAGCTCCTCTCTCACACTCACTGCGCAGGAGCTCCTCTCTCACACTCACTGTGCAGGAGCTCCTCTCTCACACCCACTGTGCAGGAGCCCTCTCTCACACTCACTGTGCAGGAGCCCCTCTCTCACACTCACTGTGCAGGAGCTCCTCTCTCACACTCACTGCGCAGGAGCTCCTCTCTCACACTCACTGCGCAGGAGCTCCTCTCTCACACTCACTGTGCAGGAGCCCCTCTCTCACACCCACTGTGCAGGAGCCCCTCTCTCACACTCACTGTGCAGGAGCCCCTCTCTCAGACCTCCACACTCCGCAGTCACTCTGACTTCTATTGTTCCTGCTCCTCCCGTGATTGTCCAGAAAGAAAAGGAGCCGGCTGCTCTCTGTCTGGTACACACATGCCTCTCCCCTCCACACACCAGCAGTGTCTCCTGTGAGCTGCCTACCTGTGTCCAAGCCAAAGTCCACACAGTTCAAAGAGGCACAGAAGATAAAAATAGCTGGACAAGAAGTGAATGGAAGTGAATGCTGACTCTCTCCCTCCCCCCCCCCTCTCTCTCTCTCTCTCACACACACACACACACACACACACACACACACATTTTTCCTATTTTCATTAATTTAAGCCTTATTTTTTATAACTGCTTCTGTGCAAACACATAGACTTATAAATAATAAGAATGTTGTCAAATTTACGCTCTGGCTTAAATGATGAAAGAAATTAGCTTCAGGAGGAAAAAAAGTAACAAAAAGCTAGGCCCAGTGATATGGCTCAGTGGATAAACTGCTCATCTGGCAAGTCTGAGGATATGAGTTCAATCCCCAGAACTCACATGAAGGTGGAAGGAGGAAACTGACTCCTCCAAGTTGTCCTTACACACACACAGAGGCATGGCATGGCATGCATACACACACACCCAGGCATGGCATGGCATGTACACACACACACACACAGAGGCATGGCATGGCATGCACACACACACACACACACCCAGGCATGGCATGGCATGTACACACACACACACAAACAGGCATGGCATGCACACACCCACACTCACACACACACACACAGAGGCATGGCATGGCATGCACACACACACACACACAGGCATGGCATGGCATGCACACACACACACACACACAAACAGGCATGGCATGCACACACACACACACACACACACACACACACACACACACAAACAGGCATGGCATGCACACACCCACACTCACACGTCCTATGAAACAGAATGATAATAAATAATATTTTAAAGGAGAAGCCCATGACATTAGCAGTGTCATAAAGATGGAAATCAAGGATGTCTTGTCTGAGAAGCCAACTGTGTGTGTTTCAGAAGTCCTGATCATGGAGGGAGCTTCTGAGAGCCTTTTCGTCAAGGACCCTCAAGGTCGCCTGGACTCTCTGACCACCGTCCTTGGCCAGGAAGTGGACCGGTTCAACAATCTTCTGAAGTTAATACACGTATGAAGTTTACTTCCAACATTGAGACTGGGTAGCCGAGCCTTGTAGAGAACGCTCTAGAAACATGAGTGTGTTTATAAGTCTCCATCGCATCATCCCTATGTTTCTATTTGGCTGTTGTTACTACTCTCCAGCCCCAGGCTGTGTATGGCTGAGCCAATACTGCCTTATTCCAACAGTGACTGTGTGAACATGGGACCTTGCAAGCCCTGCATTCCTTGCTGGCCTACCTTATACCTTTAGAATAGCATCAACTGGCTTAACATTTTCCAGGACCTCAGCACTCAGTTACAAGTGAATTGCTGCTGAGGAGATAGTTCAGTCAGGAAAGTGTTTGCCTTGCAAGCACACTGACCAAAGTTCAAGCCCCAGACCACCTGGTGGGGGTCGGGGGGACTCAGGCAGTGGCATGCACTTGTAACACCCCACCTACCCACCCCACCCCTGATCTTGAGAAGCAGAAAGAAAGGCGGGTCCCTGGGGAATCATTGGCCATCAGCTTAGCCTACTTGGTAAGTTCCAGGCCAAGGAGAAGATAGCTCAGCAGTTAAGAGCACTTTTTGCTCTTCCAGAGGACCTGGGCTCGATTCCCAGCTCACAACCATCTGTAACACCATTCGCACAGAGTCAGACCCCTCTCCTGGCCTCCCCAGGCACTAGGCACATATGTGGTGCATGTTGTGGAAAATCGGTTATTAATATCTACTAATAATCCATAGCATTATTACGGCAGTTATTGCTCAACCACTATCACATCAATAAAGGGCACAGACACCTGTTCGAGTTTTAAGGTGCCAGTGCACTGGAACTGAGCAGAAACTAAGCCCTGAAGCTGCCTTGTTTCTCCCAGCCCCACCCCCTGAGCCCCTCGTTCCCACCACAGTGCTACCAACGCTTGCTTAAGCTTCCCGCCTGGGCTGTTTCTCTCCGACCACACTGATCCTCAGCGCAGGCTCCTCCCCTGCGGGCTCTGCTTTCTCTTCTCCTCTCCTCAGCCTGTCTCTCATCTCCTTCCCCTCTCTGCTTCCCCTCTTGTGACCCTCTGTCCTCCAGGCCCACTTCTGCCCTACCCAGGTGTCGGCATTTTTTGGTTTTTTGTTTTTGTTTTTATTTTTTGGGTTTTGGGGTTTTGGTTTGTTTGGGTTTTTGGATTTTTGTTTGTTTGTTTGTTTGTTTTTGTTGTTGTTTTGTTTTGTTTTGTTTCCAAGACAAGGTTTCTCTGTGTAGCTTTAGCTGTCCTGGACTCGCTTTGTAGACCAGGCTGGCCCTGAACTCACAGAAATCTGCCTGCCTATGCCTCCCTTCTGGGATTACCATGCCCAGCTTTGGTGTAGGCATTTTTATTTAGCCAATCAGGGATAATTTGGAGGCAAGGTTACACAGCATCACGTTGGTATATGTGGGGGTCAGCTCGAAGACCAGTAAGAATCTTGGGGGAGGCCAGGGCAGGGGACATGAGATTAACATCAGAATGCGAAGCACCAAACCATGCCATAACAGGTGCACAGATATGCACTGGCAAAACACTTAAACGCATAAAAATAATAAAATAAATAGATTTAATTTCTTTCAGAAAAGGTAAAGACAATGCCTGAGGGACAATACCTGAAGTTGTCTTTGCCACATGTGTGTACATGCGCATGCTCAGACACACACATATGGACTGTGAAAGCAATAGTCCTCTCCACCACATAATTATGTCTGTAACGTGCACTGATCTTTTTTTGTTCCGTCAGATTTCCCTAGAAACACTCAATAAAGCCATTGCGGGACTCGTGGTGATGTCTGAAGAAATGGAAAAAGTGTATCAGAGTTTCCTCAACAACCAAGTTCCCTCTCTTTGGTCTAACACAGCCTACCCATCCCTGAAGCCATTGGGATCATGGGTCAAAGACCTTATTCTACGGACTGCATTTGTGGATGTACGAAGATTTCTCTCATTTTGGGTTTGATGGATTTTGACAGTGTGGCTGGCCCTACACTCCTGAGGGAGTTCTGAGTAGCAACTATTAGGAATCATTTGATTTCAGAGAAACAGAACCTTCCAGAACGGCTTCACTTTGAAAGTCTTAAGCAAATTATAATGCCAGTTTCCCTAGGCTCTTATCTATATATTGGTTTTCTACCTCAGGCCCCTTCTTGAGGTTTTGACTGCAGCGTATGGCCCCATTGTAAGGTGCAAAGCACAACTTGGCTCCACACAGCCAAATCTACCTTGGCTGCCCAAGCCTCTGGTCCCCTGCAGTTCCAGGTTTGCAGTCAGGGCTGGTAGGTGAGGAAGGGAATGGACCAGTGGTAATATGAGGGACAGTGGGTAACTCAGGAGCCAGTGAGGGGCTGGAGAGATGGCTCAGAGGTTAAAAGCAGCTTCTGCTGGCTGCTCTTCCAAAGGTCCTGAGCTCAAATCCCAGCAACCACATGGTGGCTCACAACCATCCATAATGAGATCTGATGCCCTCTTCTGGCCTGCAGGAAGAGTGCTGTATACACAATAAATAAATAAATATTTTTTTAAAAGGAGGGGGGAGTCAATCAGACTCCACTTCCCAGCTCTGATTCGGATGGCACACCTCAAAAAATGAAGTGCCTCAGCCGGGCGTGGTGGTGCACGCCTTTAATCCCAGCGCTAAGAAGGGAGAGGCAGGCAGATCGCTGTGAGTTCGAGGCCAGCCTGGTCTACAAAGTGAGTCTAGGACAGCCAAGGCTACACAGAGAAACCCTGTCTTGAAGAAAATACAACCAAAACAAAACAAAAAAACGAAGTGCCTCATTAAATCCTGTCTCCCCCTCAGCTGTGGCTCAAAAGAGGACAGCCCAAATCCTTCTGGATTTCCGGATTCTTCTTTCCTCAAGGATTCCTCACAGGTACTGGTGCCTCCCCTAGGAAAGTACAAGGGAAAGGTTGTGGTTTGTAGGCACTGGAGAAACTGTGGCTGCCAGTGGATGGCCTGACTGGCCCTGCTGACCCGATACAATCTAAGAGGTAGGGGGTGCAGAACTAGATGCGCACCCCCATCATCCCTTACCCCCCTCACTCTCTCTCTCTCTCTCTCTCACACACACACACACACACACACACACACACACACACACACACACACACACACCCGCCGCCCTTCTTAGGTTATCTATGCATGGGTTTGCTGTAGGCTAAATCCATTGATTCAGTTCTCCATGGCACACAGCCCTCCCGTGCCCCTCCTCCTTCAAGAGCATCAACTGATGTTTTACACCACCACCCTACTCTCTCTCTCTGTCTCTCTCTGTCTCTCTCTGTCTCTCTCTGTCTCTCTCTCTCTCTCTCTCTCTCTCTCTCTCTCTCTCTCTCTCTCTCTCTCTCTCTCTCCTAAACTCTAAGCAGACTCCTCTCTAAAAAATACTTTACATTTTGAGACAGAGTCTCCTGTAGCCCAGCCTGTCTTGACCTCATCGCACAGCCAAGGAAGACACCGTACTTCTAATCTACTGCCCCCACCTCCCCAGTCCTGGGATTACGTGCGTGTGGCAGCGCCCACCTGTGGCCCAGTTTCAGACAGTGCTGAGAATTGAACCCAGAGCTCTGGGCATTCTAGGCACCAGAAGCAAGCCAGTCTGAAACACTCCTGATATCTACCCTTCATCCATCTCCCAGAGGGATCCAGGCCTTGGGGCTTCTGGAGACCCAGTCTTCAGTCCATCTCATTCCTAACCCCCAATAACCAGCCCACGTATGCAAGCTGCCCAAAAACTTCTATTCTCACTAGTTTGTCTCATTCGTGGCAGGACAATATGCATCCAACTTAGTCTCTCCTTGGTCTTTTGTTTGTTTGGTTTTAGCTTGGGATTCGCTGGTGCTTTTTGTTTGTTTGTTTGTTTGTTTGTTTGTTTGAGTTTTAGGGTTGTTTTGTTTTGGATTATTTGGTTGGTTGGCTGGTTTTTTGAGACAGGATCTCACTACATAGCCTTGGCTAGCCTGGAACTCACTATGTAAATTAGGCTGGCCTTGACCTTAACAGAGATCTGCCTGCCTCTGTCTCCCAAGTGCTGGGCGGAAAAGGGTGTTCCACCATGCCCAGCTTGTTTGTTTTATAGATTTGTGGGTGAGTGCTTGTGTGTGCTTCTGTGCTTGTGCATGCGTGTGTGCATGCTTGCATGAGTGTGTGCCTGTGTGTGTGTGTGTGTGTGTGTGTGTGTGTGTGTGTGTACACTTGAGCAAGTATTTGGTATGTGCATATGTGTGCAGATGCACTTGAAGGCCAGAGCAGGGTGTTGGATTCCCCTAGCACTGGAGTTCTAGGTGGCCGTGAGCTGCCTGATGTGGATACTGGGAGCTGAATGTGGATCTGTGCAAGAGCAACAGGTGCTCTAACCACTGAGCCATCACTCCAGCATCTTTTCCTCTCTTAATCATGACATGGGCTTGTACATCCCTTGGGTCCTTAACCATCCCTGCCCCCAGCATGATCCAAGTTTCTACGCTCTATGAACTACTCCATGAAGAGTGTTAATAGCCTCTGTTGCTTTTTAAATTGTTTTTTTCTTACATTCGTTGGCTTGTTCGTTTGTTCATTTTGTTTGTTTGTTTAGAAAGAAGGAAGACAAGTGTGGATGGAGGTAAGGAGGCAACTTCCTGCAGTTGGCTTTCTCCTTCCATGATGTAGGTTCCGGCAATCAGGCGTGGCAGCAGATGCCTTTATCTGCGTCATCCCACCCGCCTGGATATGGGTTTCTATGGAGAGGAAGTTCTCTAATGCTAGCACAGCCTGGGCAGACAGGAGGGACGTTGTATGTGTGGAGCGTCAATGTGCTTTAAAGGACCCACTTCTTCCTATTTCCAGGCACTCTTCAGAACCATGCTCGAAAATATAATCTGCCTATAGATGAGCTGAGTTTCAAGTACAACATGGTGCCCGTCTACCGAGACCAAGCCCTGGTGACGGAAGCAGCCAAGGACATTCGCTTTGGAGAAGAACTGCCCATGGACCTGATGGTATTGTCCACACAACTGCATGGCCAAGAAGCTTCTATTTTATTGTCAGTGGAGAGTTCAGCCAGTCTCCCCTGCCCCACAGCCTCCATTTTCAGAAGTGGGAAGGGAGGGTGGTACTCACACCCCAAAGCCAGCTCCACAGCAGCAGCTGCATGGGCTCTCTTCAAATATAGTCCGATATATAGAAATAATTTTTCTGCATGAAGCTATATTATTAAGACTCAGACAGCAATAGTCTCCATCTTACAGAGGCAATGTAACAAGATGTTAAAAACAAGAGGTTTCAGATTAAAAAAATAAAACATTGAGTTTGAATCCTGATTCTACCCTTCACCAGCCATGTGGGCTGAAACAATTACAAGTCTGAACTTTGATGTTCTCATCTATAAAGTAGGGCTGATGACAGCGCTCTAAAAACGGAGTGGCACCTGTCATGTAGCCAACACGAAGCTCACTCACAATAGTCTACTATAATATTATAGACTAAATTTGTCTACAGCAACCACTCAGCCTCCTCATAGCAGATCTGAAATGCTTGCTTCACACCTCTTCATACCCCCTTCTTACTGTAAGTACAGTGAATAACTAATAGATATGTGCGATATATGAAACCTTGATGGTTTTCATACTCTTCAAAAAGTATTGCAGGGGGCTGGAGAGGTGGCTCAGCGGTTAAGAGCACTGCCTGCTCTTCCGAAGGACCCGGGTTCAATTCCCAGCACCCATATGGCAGCTCACAACTGTCTGTAACTCCAAGATCTGACACTTTCATACCAATGCACATAGATTAAAGTTAAATAAAATAAAAAAAATAAATACAAAAAGTATTGCAGATATATAATCTGTCTTCTAGAAGGCACCCAGATCCCCAGAAGGCCTTACTGAAATGACACATGATAATTCCAGCCCTTGACTCACTCTCCCTCTCAGGAGGGAGAGAAAAGTCATTACTCATAATGTCAGATAGTCTAGTCATAATTGGGCTTCCCAGGGGCATCTGCAGTTCTGCATCCTGGTGGGGCATGGACAGTATCAAATTCAGTGCCAAGCTGAGGATCAGGGTAGCCTACCTCTCAGACCGTTAGGATGCCCTTCTCTTACAATGCAGTAATAGAAACTACTGTTTTTAGAAGGGCTTGTTGAAGAGGTGGGACAGGACAATGGATCGTTGTTAAGGAATGTTCATCTCTTCTCCTCCGCCCACCCCTACCTAAACTTCTGAGTGTCTTTCAGTTGCCCTCTCCTGAAGATGGGGTTCTTGTTCATGGAATGTTCATGGATGCTTCTCGGTGGGACGATAAGGAGATGGTCATAGAAGACGCATTGCCGGGACAGATGAACCCCATGCTGCCTGTAGTTCACTTTGAACCACAACGAAACTATGAGCCAATCCAGACACTCTACCACTCCCCTCTCTACAAAACAGGAGCCCGCGCAGGGACTCTTTCAACCACAGGTGAGGATGTTCTTAAGACTTGTACATGGGGTTGGAGAGATAGCTCAGCAGTGAAGAGCACTCTTTGAGGCTTTTACAGAGGACCCCACTTTGATTCTCAGCACCCACAATGTGGCTGACAACCATCTGTATCTCCAGTTCCAGGGGATCCAGTGCCCTCTTCTGGCTGCCCAGGGCACTGCACACATGTGGTGCACAGACAAGCAAGCAGGCAAAACACCCACATACACAAGAATAAATGAATATTTGTAACTGTACAGGTAATAACCAAATAAAAAGCTCAATCAAAACCCAAATGCTGCTGGGCATGGTAGCATATACCTTTAATCCCAGCAAAGGCAGGCAGATCTCTGTGAGTTCAAGGCCAATCTGGTCTACACAGTGAGTTCCAGGGTAACCAGGGGCACACAGTAAGACCCTGTCTCAAAAACAGGAGGAGGAGGAGGAGAGGGATGAAGGAGGAGGAGAAGCAAGAGGAGAAAGGGGAGGAGGGGGAGGAGGGTAAGGAGAAAGAGGAGGAGGAAGGGGAGGAGGGGCAGGAGGAGGAGGGGAGAGGAGGAGAAGCAAGGGAGAAGGAGGAGGGGGAGAAGGAGGAAGAAGAAGAGGAGAAGGAGGAGGAGGAGCCAAATACTGGTCACTCAGTCAATACAGTGCTTGCCTAGTATGTACAAAGTCCTGGGGAAGTTCTAAGCACTGTGTAAAACTGGGTGGTGGTATGTACCTGTAACCTCAACCCTCTAGAAGTAGAGACAAGAAGATCAGAAGTTCAAGATCATCTTCAACCATTTAACAACTTTGTGGGACCAGCCTTGGATATGAGTCAGCCTCTCTCTCTCTCTCTCTCTCTCTCTCTCTCTCTCTCTCTCTCTCTCTCTCTCTCTCTCTCTCTCATGCACATGCACACACACACACACACTGCTGAGCTAGGGATAAAAGTCCATTACAGAATACTTACCTGGCATGGAAAGTATCTAGTTTTAGTGCCCAGGTCTGTTATTGGTCCAATTAACTAGATTTAAAATGGGAGTGCCTGTGCTGGGGAGGCAGCTGAGCAGTTACAATCATTTGCTGTTCTTGCAGAGTACTGGGATTCCATCTCTAGCATGAATGTTAGCCTGTAACTCCAGCGCCAGAGGATCTGACTCCCTCTTCCGGCCTCTTCAGACACATACACTCACATGCACACCCCTCTCACAGAGATGCACACACATACAAGTAAATAAAAATGAAAGAATTTATTTTTAGTGGAGGCACCTATTCCACAGGCACTTATAAATGTTGAAATTGTGTTTGTGTGTTACCACACTTTGGGTGGACGTGAAATATAGTCCTATAAAAAGAAAGCACAGAGAAAAAAATCTCTGCAGATAACATGAGAGCCTGTGGACCAACCCAGGAGCTGGCTCAGTGGGTAAGTCAGTAGGCTTGTCACCAAGCCTAACAACTGACCTTGATTCCCAAGACCCACATGATGTTAGGAGGAACTGAACCCCACAAGTTTTCCTCCAACTCCCATGTATGTGGCATGTCTTATATAGGTTCACATACACATAATAAATGTAATGTCTTTTTTTAAAAATGAATTTTCAAAGAAAAAGAGACCGCTAAAGAATATCCTGAGAAAACACCTCAAAATATAGCACAGTGCACTGAGAAAGTCTGATGCTGTAGGAAGAGCTATAATCCCCCACATTTATCCAGTAGCAACTTAGGAGAAAGTAAGAATGAGGGCAAGGCAATCTTTACAAAGAATAAAAGCTAGTGGTTCCCTAACCTAAAGAAATGCTGTGTCCTTAGACTCAGAAATCTCGCCAAGTAGGGCAAGGGGTGCTTTTACAATGGAATCTGGGAAGGGTACATGGATGTTTGCAGAGTGTCCAGGGTAGCGTCCAGCACATAGTAAATTCCATCTCTGCAAATTGGACACAGAACAGCATTCATGAAGAAAATTCTTAGGAGATTATGGAACCCTTTATCCTAATGATGGTGACCAGGAAAGGGCAACCTCTCGGGGTACCTGAACACCAATACAGCCTTCTCCTGGGATATGAATATGAATTTATGGATGACAAGACTGGATCAAGAACTATGAACCACTTTACTTTAAGGATGATGTGCTAGCCTCCTTTGTGTTGCTTCAACCAAACATTCTAACAGAAAGCGACTTAAGGGAGGAAAGGCTGCATTTGGCCTATCACTGAGGGAAGTCAGGGCCGGAATGAAGGTAGAAACCTTCAGGCAGGAATCCTGGGGGACCACCGCTCGCTAGCTCAGCCACAAGCTCCTGTTTAACTTTCTTACACAGCCCAGGACCACCAGCCTAGGGTTGGCACCACCCAGGGTGGGCTGGGTCCTCTTACATCATTTGATAATCAAGATGATCCCCCACTGACATGCCAACGGGCTGATCTTATCTAGGCAACTCCTCAGTGGAGACTTTTCTCTCAGGTATCTCTAGTCCATGTCAAGTTGAAAACTAACACTTGTCAGGACCAAGGGAGCATCTATTTAAATTTTTTCTACACAGCCTTGTAAATCATCATAATGGAAGAGTTCTGACACAGCATGATGTTGGCCTCAGGGATGAAATTAACAAACATTAAGCAGTCACCGTGCACCATGACATGGCAAACGTTAGACAGTCACCGCGCACCGTGACACAGGCTCTGGGAGGCTGTCAGAAGCTTCTTGGTACTGAAAGCCAAACTGCCCTCCTAACAGAGATGTCGTGCCGTGCATCTGCCAGCTCGCACCTCCCTGGAGTCAGTGATGGTATCGACTCAATGATTAAGGTGCAGCCTCAAGCATTAATTTAATCATTAATTCAGTGATTAAAGGAAGAGTCAATACTGGGCTGCTTACTGCAGCTCAGCACCATGCAGAAGGCCTTCGCCAGACCATAAAACGGGAACTTGGATTTGCCTACATAACTGATCACACGAAAAATCCCAAAGTCGCCTCCAGGAAAGGGGTCTGCTACAAGTGATAGACAGTAGGAACAGCCACTACATAACCATCAACAGAATTCTTGGTAGAGAACACTTGCTCAGCATGTCTGAGGCCGTGAGTTCAATCCCAACGCTGACAAAACGCTAAGAAGTTAACAGGATGCAGCCAGCCTGGTGGCACACACCTTTAACCTCAGCATTCTGGAAGCAGCGACAGGTGGATCTCTGGGGATTGAAAGCCAGATTGAGCTACATAGTGAGTTCCAGGCCAGCCAGGGCTACTTAGTGAGACCCTATCTCCCAACAAACAAATACTGTTAAAAGAATCCCTGTGTTCCATCAAAAACAAACAGGAACAAAAGTAAAAGAAAAGGTCTCGCTCCCAAGAGCACATTTGGTCTGATTAGGAGCAAATCCGACAAGGAGAACACGCTTGGAACACTTCAAGCATGCTCCTGAGGTCCACACGGCAAAACCAGACTGAGGAGGGGAGCCGAGGCCCGTCCGTAGGTGGGAAGACTTGGCGTTGTCATGATCCCAATTCCCTCCCAAATCAATCTGTGGATTTAAAACAGCCTCAAATAACTGAAAGAAATAACTCTTCCGATGCACTGTGAGGTGAAAACAAAGAAGAGTGCTCCTTTGAATAAAATAAAACCGAAGGCTCTGTTTCTAACAAATCTTCCTGCAGCTACGACAGTGCCACAAAGGACCTGCACATCAGTCGGATGCACGGCGGAGAACCAGGAGCAAATGAGAGTCCACATGGTGCCAGAGAAATGGTTGCACCACAGTTAGATTTTGTTTTGTTTGGGGGGGGGTGTTGTTCTGTTTTGTTTTGGGGTGGTTTTGTTGTTGTTGTTGTTGTTGTTGTTGTTGTTGTTGTTGTTTGCTTGCTTGTTGGTTGGTTGGTTGATTGGTTGGGGGGTTTTATTGTTGTTGTTGTCTTCAGTTTTTTTTGGGGGGGTTGGTTTTTCGAGATAAGGTTTCTCTGTTACACAGAGCCCTGCCTGTCCTGGACTCTCTTTGTAGGCCAGCCTGGCCTCAAACTCACAGAGATCCACCTGCCTCTGCCTCCCAAGTGCTGGAATTAAAGGTACATTTAGATTCTTAGCTCATATTACACACAAAGATTTTAAATTAGCTTGGAGAGATGGCTCAGCAGAAAAGGGCGATTGCCACTCTTGCGGAGGACTAGCGTTCAGCCCCTGGCACTGACTTCAGAGAGCTCACAACTTCTCACTCCAGCTCCAGGGCCTTTGATGCCCTCTTCTGGCCGACAGGCACATACTCACATGCATACTACGACCTACATGCACATATACATAAAAAGAAAATCTTAAGTTAAATCATTGGTAGGTACTTGAGGCTTAATCATCAAATTTTAAATTGCTTGACTCCTAATGAAATGGTTGTAATAACTGCCAGTGGATGCTCATCTCTTCAAAAGTCAGGCGTGCGCATGCTCCCTAGTGGAGGGTCAGTCAATCAGGTGTGTGCATGCTCCCTAGTGGAGGGTCAGTCAATCAGGTGTGTGCATGCTCCCTCGTGGAGGTCCAGGCCACTGAAATGCTCTTACCAACACACTCAAACCTTAGTGTGAACACATCTCAGTGGCTAAACCTTCCTTCCCACGGATAGGAGATTCTGGGAAACTTAGTGGGGCTAACAGCCTGGTTGGGTCAACAACCATATCATAACAGGTGATAAAGAGGCATAGGGATAACTTATCGTTAAAGGAGACTTAGCACACATCAGTGCTGTGAGGTGTGGCCCTTATTTGAATTCTGAATCAACCCTAAGTCAAGTTCCAACTGTGTGTGTGTGTGTGTGTGTGTGTGTGTGTGTGTGTGTGTGGTTGTGTGCTGGGTTTGTTCACGTGTATGAGTATATACACACTAGAAAAATATGAATAGCTATTAGAAATTAATATTTAGCTATGATAGTTGTATCTTTAGGAATCATGATTTAGAAACACATACTAAAATAAGTGTAGCAAAAATTGTTACCTATCATTTGCCTCAAAATAATCCAAGAGACAAGCGGGGGGGGGGGGGGGGGGGAGTTGCACGCCTTTAATGCCAGCACTCGGGAGGCAGAGGCAGGCTGTGGGTTCCAGGCCAGACTTGTCTACAAAGCAAGTTCAGGACAGCCAAGGCCAACACAGAGAGACCTTGTCTCGAAAAAAAAAAAATCATCATCATCATAATCATAATCTAAGAGAGTGTGAGGAAGTGTGTACTATGAGTTAGATACCAAAGGAACATTTATATTTTCATTTTTACACAAAAAAAGAAAAAAATAAACATGATCAAACATGAACAGTGAGCCTAGCTAACCAATCAGCATGTTCTAACAATGTCTCAATGTGTTTTAGAAGGACACAATAATACTGCTTTGAAACTAAACTGAAAAAAAAAATGGCTGTCCAAGTCTCGTTAACTGTAGCAGCATAAAGGATGGAAGCAGGCAGGCTCCGGTTGTAACGGAGACTGAATTATTCTCAGATGTAAAACACGTTTCTTCACTAAGGGGTCCCACCCACCTCAGGGCAAGTTCAGCTGAGCACCATGCAGGGCCTGGTCCTGCCTGCAAACAGCAGCCTTTGTGAGCATGCTCAGTAGTTCTAAAGCCCACCCAATACCTTCTGTTCAAGCACCCTCACCTTCTGGGGAACATAGCCTCTATTTCAGAATCCTTTTCTTTCTCATTCGTTTGTTTGTTTGTTTGTTTGTTTGTTTGTTTTGAGACAGGGTCTCACTCTGTAGCCCTAGTACCTTGGAACTCGCTATGTAAACCAGGCTGGGCTCCAACTCATAGAGATCCATCTGTCTCTGTCTGCCCAGTGCTGCAGACAGGCATGAACTACCAGCCTGATTGACTGAATGAATGATTGATTTTGCGTTGGCTTGGTTTAGTTTGGTCTGGTTTCAAGACAGAGTTCTCTGTGTAGCCTTGGCTGTCCTGGACTGGCACTGTAGACCAGGCTGGCCTCGAACTCCCATCGATCCACCTGCCTCTGCTTCCCTGAGTGCTGGCATCACAGGCCTGTGCCACCATACCCGGCTTTTTGTTTTGTTTTGTTTTGTTTTTTAATTATGTATGTTTGTGGTGGTGGTGGTGGAGGTAAAGAACGGAATGTACACCTGAGAACACTACCCACAGTGGCCAGAAGAGGGCATCAGATGCCCTGGAGCTGGAGTTACAGGCAGCTTAAGCTGCCAGTCATTGGTGTGGGAACTAAACTCAAATATTATACACTCTTAGCCATTGAGCCATTCTCCGGCCCTTCTCCATCCTTTCCTTACACACATTCAGCCTCACTTAACCTTTACTTTCTTTAACCACAGTCCACTATACAGCATCGGCGTCATAACCACCCTGTTTTGTCAGAAGCACAAGACCTCTGACATGAGCCCTCTGGGATTTCGGTTTAGGTGGATATGTGACATGAGCCACATGCGCACGTGTGCACGTGCACACACACACACACACACATACACACCTGCGCGGTCTGTCCCAGTCATCTACCCCTTAGAGGTGGCTGCTGCCTAACTCTGAGTCATCCCAGAGTGTCCTGTCCTCCCTAGGTCTAGAGAAAGACTTGGGACATGGCCACACCCTGCAGCCACTGCCTCAGTCTAAACAGAATCAGTTCTCCGTTGGCCAGAAATGAATTTAGCTGCCTTCCAAAATCCTCTTTCCCTAAGTCTCACACACTTTGTAGACCAGGCTGGCCTCGAACTGACAAAGATCTGCTTGCCTCTGTCTCCCTGAGTGCTAGGATCACAGGAGTGCACCACCATGCCCGGCATAAGAGTGACTTTTCATATTGAATGGCTAAGCACTGAAGACAAATCCCTGGCGCTATGCTTATTCATTTCAGGAGCCCAAGACTCCCAGGAAGGGAGGGGGAGGGAGGGGAGGGAGGGGGAGGGAAGGGAGAAGGAAGGGAGGGAGGGGGAGGGAGAGAGGGGAGGAAGGGAGGGAGAGGGAGAGAGGAAGGGGGAGGGAGGGAGGGGAGGAAGGAAGGGAGAGAGGGGAGGAAGGAAGGGAGAGAGGGGGAGGGAAGGAGGGAGGGGGAGGGAGGGAGGGGAGGAAGGAAGGTGAGGTAGATAGGTAGATGACTGACTACATGAACAGATGCCCTACCTGCCATTAGATACCCCTAAGTCCCACTGGAATGTCAGACCTGATTCCCAGCCCAGTGTTCCTACATTGACACTACAGAGACCCTGAGCCATACTCACAAAGGCATCAGGGTCTAAGCCAGACAGGCCCTACAGCACCGTGTGTTCTGAAATCTCCTTTTGGATAGCACGGAACACACCGAGGACCGTGCCCAACATCCTCAGATTCAGTCAGGTCTGGAGGGAGAGTCTTCACTCTCAGTGTCTTCTCTCTGGGAATCCAGGGGTTACTGTTTAAACGACAGCTCTTCTCTCCCACTCCCACCCCATCCCTTCCCCCACCCCCTCGTATCTTTCATTAGGCCATTCCACCAACTTCGTGGTGACTGTCCTCTTACCCTCCAAGAGGCCCAATGATTACTGGATCGCCAAGGGATCCGCGCTGCTCTGCCAGCTGAGTGAGTGAGCCGAGCGACAAGCACTCTGACCCCGCCGCCGAGACCTCCCCTGAGGAGGAGAAATTGCCTTCTGACTTGATGTAAGAGTAGCAACTGTGGCTGTTATTTCTCCTATGACCTAAAATAAAGCAGTTTTGAATTATAAATGTTGGAAATCCTGGCTGTGATGTGGAGGTGACAGATTCACACCCCCTAATAAACTGGCTCCTCCACTGCAGGTGAGAGCCAGGCTGCTTCTCTTGAGTGTGGTGCTGGGAGCCCTGAGAGGAACCAGGAGTCAGCCCCTCATTCACACACGCTCCCGTCCCTGTCACGCTGGTTTGAGGAGCCCACAGTTCACATTAGCCACATAGCCTTGCACACTTCTCTTTCTAGACCTAACTAAGACTCTCAAAAATCCAACATGTAGGGGCTGGAGAGATGGCTCAGAGGTTAAGAGCACTGGCTGCTCTTCCGGAGGTCCTGAGTTCAATTCCCAGCAACCACGTGGTGGCCTCCCAGCCATCTATAATGAGATCTGATGCCCTCTTCTGGCCTTCAGGCATACACATACACATAATAATGAATAAATAACCCTTTTCAAAAAGCCAACATGTAGCAGACTGACCCAGTGACATCAACAGCCGTCAGGTGTGTCCAACCTTTTGATATTTGTAACCTGACATTGTCACCTACAAGCTTCATCCTTGAGAACTGTGCAATTGAACTACCAAAAAAAAAGTGGAAAAAATCGTGTGTTGTATGTGTGTGTGTGCATGTCTGTGGGCTCATGCTTGCTACCACAGTGCACATGTGAAGACAGGATGGCAATCCTCACCTTGCACTTTGAGGCAGGGTCTCTCTCATTAGTTGCTGCACATAGCAGCAGAGCTGACTCATGAGCTTCTGGCAATTCTCTCATCTCTGAAAGAATGGACTGAGATTTCAGACATGCCAATGTGTCGGGCTTTTATGTGGGTTCTGGAGAACACAGCTCAAGCTATCGGGCTCCTGTGGCAAACACTCTACCCACTGGACCATCCCCTCTGCTCATTGCAGTGTTTGAAGTAAGTTTCTGGTTTTGTGTTGGGACACATGCATAGCTGTCCTCAGCTGCATGCAACTGAGCAGCCAGACAGATCTTGCCCATGGCACCAGTTTCCCACTCTATAGAGCTGTATCAGAGCACTTGGACGAGGGGCTGTAGAGATCTGAGCAGCTAAGAGTACTTGCAGCTCTTGCAAAGGACCCAAGTTGGGTGCCCAGCACTCACACTGAGTGACTTACAACTGCCTGCAACTTCAGCTGTAGGGGGTCCAATGACACTATCTTCTGGCTTGTAAGGGCAGCTACACATACACACACACACACACACACACACACACACACACACACACACTAATAAAAAACCTTTTAGCTGAGTGCAGCAGTGCATACCTGTAATCCCTCAGGGAGGCAGAAGCAGGTGGATCTCTGTGAGTTCGAGGCCAGCCTGGTCTTAAAGTAAGTCCAGGACAGCCACAGCTACACGGAGAAACTCTCTCAAAAAAAAGAAAAAAAGAAAAAGAAAAAAAATCTTCAAAAGAGAAAAAAAATCACCAGAGGAGCCTGGGAATTCAGGACAGCACAGATGGCTCCTGCACACACACAGAATCCCCTCCTTCAACTTTAGGATGAGCCAGTGTCAAAACAGACCGCATCCCACGTGGGTGTATCTGAGCCCAAGAGCTGACTGGGAATGAGCCCACAAAGAGGTCTCCAGAGCAATGCGAAGACGGCTTGCTGTGCAAACATGAGGACTCAAGTTTGGCTCTGTAATATCCACATGAAAGCTGAGCTTGGTGAGTCTATAACCACAATGCTAAGAGTGAGGGCACAGACATAAGAGGGTCCCTTGAATTCATCGGACAGCCATGCCAGCAGTGGATGAGCTGCAGGGTCACTGAAGGACCCCGTAACAAAAAGTAAGTTCCAGCATGACAGAAGAAACCCAAGGTCAACCTCTGATCTCTACACACACCTACACACACACACACACACACACACACCAGGAAAGAAAGGGAAGCCAGTGCCTAAAATCCAAGCAATCAAACTGCCCTAAGCCATGTAAGGATAAATAATACTACTACTTGGTCCCATCCAATGCTGGACAACCGCTCTGAGGTTTGTAAGCTACTCCAAGGCCCAAGAGGACAGAAAAGGAACCAACAGGTAAGAGAGGCTGATCTGGATAGGGAAAGACAGCTGGGCAGCGCTCAAAAGTTCCCACTTCTGCCTCCCCAGTGCTGGGATTAAAGGCGTGTGCCGCCACTACCCAGTCAGTCTGTGAATTTTTTTAAAGATTTATTTATTTATTTATTTATTATGTATACAATGCTCAAGAGGGCATTAGATCTCATATAGATGGTTGTGAGCCACCATGTGGTTGCTGGGAATTGAACTCAGGACCTTTGGAAGGGCAGCCAGTGCTCTTTAACCTCTGAGCCATCTCTCCAGCCCCGGGGTCTGTGAATGTTTAAAGTGGTCTTTTAAAGTGAAAGAGATCAGTCTTGGCCTGAATCCTCTAATTATTGGGAGAGGGATGTCTCTCTCTCTCTCTTGACACCCGGCATTAGCACCCAGAACACAGGAGGCCACAGGGACAGGCAAGCCCCGATAGCCATCATCTGCCTGTGGCGAAAATTTACTTGTAAAAAGCTGCAGTTGGGGACAGAGGGACGGGCCTGTCCATGACAGGGACCTGGAGTTTTAGGCACTAAGAGGCAAAGAGGACAGAGAACCAGGGCATTGTTGAAACTGCTGCAGCTTCCAAGACGCCCCCTCCCCAGTGTCCACACAGCGGCTTTACATCTCCCCTCTTTAAAGATAGTCATATGGATTAGTACACTAATTCAGTGGTTTGGGCCATCTCCACCAGCAAATGACAACATTAGGAGGATAGCCAATGGTCCTGCAGTTTGGTGAGTGCTAATAGCCTTGCTAAGGGAAGGCCCAACTCTGAGTTGGCCCAGCATGAGCCGCTGGCACTCTTGAGCACAGATCTAGCTCTCTGACCACTGGGCACAGGCAAGCCATGAGGACTCCGCCCTGGATGTCCGCCCCTCTCACCTACCCTAGTCTGGACCTGTGTGCACACCACACAGGCGTGCCAAGGAAGGGACAAGTTGAGGGGCCCGTGACCTCAGGCTCACCTGGTCCTTTCAACTCACCTAAACCCATGGCCACCCTGAAAGTAAGTGACTCAAGTTGAAAATACTGCAAAGGGCAACTTAATATTCCATCAGTGGAGGGAGGTTAAAGAGCCACATGGGACACGGACAGCTGCTTGGCTTCCCACCTACTACCTCCAGGCTGCTAGCGTTTATGCTTTTAAAAAATGAAATTTGGGGCTGAGCTCAGTGATCAAAAAAGGTACTTGCCTCTGGGCGCAGTGGTACATACCTGTAATCCCAGAACTTGGGGAGGCAGAGGCAGGCAGATCGCTGTGAGTTTGAGGCCAGTCTGGTCTACAAAGCAAGCCAAGGACAGCCAAGGCTACACTCAGACACCTGTCTCAAAAAAACCAAAAAACAAAAAACAAAGAACAAACACAAACAAACAGAAAAACACTTGCTGCTACTATAGAGGACCTGAGTTCTAGGTTCGAATCCCAGTGCCTACATTGGTAGCTCACAATCTTTTATAAAATCCAGTTGCATGGAGAACCAATGCCATCTCCTAGCCTCCGTGGGCACCTGAACACACATGGTACATGTACATACAGCCAGGTGCATACACATAAAAACAAGAAAATCTTCAAAACCGCAAGTCACACAGGATACCAGGGGTCCCTTCAGTCCTTTCAATAACCCCCTAGTCCCATGGGCATGGAATTCTGTTCCTCCCTTCTTTGTTTATGCCTCTGGACAATGGCATGCCATTAAGCTTTTCTCTTCTAAGGCTCCCGCAAGAATTCTGTCATCTTGCTATCACTCATACGATGGCGCTCTCGAGGACAGACTTTCACTCAGTCCCCTCTGCCTCAGGTCGCTCACCCTGATGCTGGTGCAGCACTTACACAGCCCTGGTCTGATCCAGACTCCACAGAGCTGCTCATCAGATGCCACTCTGCCTGGTTTCTACTTGATGTCAGTCAGAATGTTTCTTTCAGTGGGCTCCTCTTAAGCCCAGACTGTAACTCCAAAATGCATACACACGAACACGTGAACAAAGATGCACACACACACACACACACACACACACACACACACACACACACACACACACATACCATAATATCTGTGCTTCCCTTAAAAGCTACTGACTCAGAATCTGGCTCCCTCACTAGCTGGTGCACTAGGTGAAGTCAGGACCAACATCTCTCCAGGTCGTCCAACAGTATACAGTATGCACAGAGCCACACACGCCGGAGGGACTCAGCTTGGGTTTGGTTTAAGGGAGCCTGGATTCCAGCTTCTCTGGTGTAATTCCTCCAGAGGCTTCCTGCCCTTTGACCCAGCGCTGAGCTACAGCCTTGCTTCTCTAGTACGTGCTTTCTTTGCTCACTAGTTCTAGTAAGTGCACTCGCGGCTACAAAGCTTCTGGCATTGAACAGTTACAAAATTGTCACAGAGCTTCGATGGGAAAGGGGCTGAAAAATAGAGTTCTTTGTGACTTTAATTCTCACATCATTCAGCTTCCAATGGGCCCATCCACACATCTATGTCTTTTCCAACAGGAGACACATGTAGTTTAAGGTAGGCTCGAAGCAACTGCCTTAAATGAGGAGACAGGCACGTGGAGAAGGCTAGCTACCCCTTGAGGGGTCGCCCATCTCTCCCAGCGTGAAGGTCATTCCCAGGTGTTTAACACCCTATTCCCAGAGAAACACGGATGCAGACATGTTCAGCTCACCTGCCTCTCCTCTCTCTTCCCCTCTCTTCCCCTCCCCTCCCTTCCCCTCCCCTCATCTTCTGACACACTCTTAAATCACTGAGTGGCTGGAGCGGCTGGCCTTGGAGTGCCATCAATTTCTTCTGGAGCTTCTGCTCCCCCTTGCCTGGAAGGTTGGCATCTCTAGAATGGAGGGGGGCAGTGATGGAGAGAGAGAGAGAGAGAGAGAGAGAGAGAGAGAGAGAGAGAGAGAGAGAGAGAGCACTTCTGGTGCCAAGACTTCAAGAATTAGGACTTCCAGCGCAAAGATGGCCAATGAAGCAAGCTATAAGGAGAACCTTTTCCTCTTCCCTCTGAACAAGCCGAAAGTTGTTTGTATGATGCGGCACTTGTGGCTCAGGACATCCCAACAGGCAGATCGCACAAAATTCAAGGCCACCAAGAACAGAAGTTGTTGCCTCATTCTCAAACCACTCAAGAATCCATCCGATTGATCCCCTTAGCTCTCCCCATGTATCCTCATGGCATACTCTCCTAATCCCCCAGCCTTAAGGTGAAAACCCAAGATTCTTTCCCAAAACAAATAGATCGGCAGTGTGTCTAGAAAGAGAGATCATAGCTCTTAAAGAGGGATGGAAAGTGTTTAAACATCATTTGCTTTAAAAAAAAAAAAATGAAGTGGTCCTGAACCCTGTTGTCTTTCTGTATTTTTTTAAACGTTCATTGTGTTTTTAAGTGTGTGTGTGTGTGTGTGTGTGTGTGTGTGTGTGTGTGTGTGTGTACAGGACATCATAAGAGGGTATCAGACCCCCAGAGCTGTAGTTACAGGTCCTTGTGAGCTGCTCCATATAGATCCTGGGGACAGAACTCTGGTCCTCTGCAAGAGCAGCATGTGCTCCTAACTGCTGAGCCTTCTCTCCAGCTTCCACCCCGTACCTTTTTGCAGGTTCGATTCAGAAGTCTATTCTCTGGTGGGTGGTAGCCACCCTATCACCAGGGGAAGTGCTCATAGGCCTGGCCACCAGCCAGCCACCTCACCCAGGCCTGCACCTCAACTGCCTTCCCCAGAGAAAACAGACACTTTCACAGCTGATGGGAAACTCAAACTTGCTTCTAGTCTTCCTCTAAAGGTGACTTTAATCCCCAGACATCCTTTGTGAAAGTTTGTACTGCCTTTTTTGGGGGGGGGGAGGCGGGGCGGGGGCCATGCTGTGTGTGTGTGTGTGTGTGTGTGTGTCTGTGTGTGTGTGTGTGTGTGTGTGTGTGTGTGTGTGTGTGTGTCTGTGTGTGAGTGTGTGAAGGTCAGAGGACAGCTTGGTAGAGCTGGGTGTGGGGATTGAACGCAGCCGATCACGGTTGGAACCACGTTCACTGGGCCATCTAAACATCTCTAACAGTAAAAAAATAAATAAATAAGATATTAGAAGGACTTATGCCCATCTTTGGCTAAACTAAAGTTTGGAAAGATGAAGTTCCCGGGCTGAGGATGACATTACAGGCCGCTAAGAGAATTCCAACCACTAGAGGTCAGTGTCCCAGCATAGCTGTGGAGCCCAGCACTAACTAGCACTGGCAAGGACTTTTGAACGTCTGCAGGCCCGAGGTTGACCTCGCCTCTGAACTGAAGGATAACAGCACCAGGCAGGGCAGGTGGAAGGAAAGGGGAAGACAGAAGAAAGCAAAGCCAAGCAACGGGGATAAAATTCGGGGGACCTGAAGACAATGCTCCAACGTTACAGAGACTTTTGGGTGACTGACTATTCAGGTAGCAAACTGTCTCTGTCATCTTCTCATTTGGAAAGCTGCTAACCTGCACTCCCAGTATACTCAGGTAATCAATTTTATTCCTTCTCAAGTCTCTGATGGGGTTGAAGACCAGATAGTTTAGTTTTACAATTAGGCTTAGTTGTTTAGGGGTTAAGATGTTTTTATGTCTAGATAGATGTTTCAAGTTGATAATGAAGAGATGTGATAGATATTGATTTACATTCAGAATTTTAAAGGCACCAAGATAGGAAAGATGTTTTCTTCAAGGCTGTCAAATACAAATAGCCAAAACACTAAGAATGTAACATTTATATAAGTCCTGATTATGTCATGATTCTTCTTGCTATAAGTAGTTTATTGTATATATGTATAATAATACAAATGTATATGTAAAAATAAAAATGTTTAATTAAAAAAATCAGGGGCCAGGCGTGGTGGCACACTTAATCCCAGCACTCCAGAGGCAGAGGCAGGAGGATCAATGTGAGTTCAAGGCCAGTCTGGTCTACAAAAAGAGTCCAGGACAGCCAGAGCTGCTACAAGGAGAAACCCTGTCTCAAAAACAAAACAAAACAAGACAGCCAAGAGTTAACCCTTTATGTAAAAATAAGTATATTTATCTCATTAGTGCTCAGATTTGCTTTTATCTTTAATTATAAAATTATACACATATAAACAAAATTTATTTGTGTGTGTGTGTGTGTGTGTGTGTGTGTGTGTGTGTGTGTGTGTGTTGTATGCAGTTGCCCATGGAGAGAGACTTCAGAAAAGGTGTTAAATCCCTGGAGCCAGAGTTACAGTTGTGAACCACCCAATGAGGGTGCTGGGAACCAAGCTAGAGACCTCTGAAAGAGCAGCAAATGCTCTTAACCTCTGAAGCATCTCTCCAGTCATGAAAATAAACTTTCCTTGTGACTTATTGACAGCGAGTGTTTTGTTTGTATACCTATTTTATATACCCACACACATGGGGTCCCACAAAAATTTGTTGGGCAAAAGGAGCCACGTGTAGATTTAAGACTTCCTGACAGTCTTTCTGTCTTTCGCCACTCCCTTCTCTCAGAGGCATTTCACCTTCCAGGATGATGCTGAATTCAGCCCACAGTGTCTGTCCTCAATCCTGCAATTCCTTCTTTTCTTTGGATGTTCACACACTTTGTCCCAACTCTAGCATGTACCAAGACAGTGTGAGTCACACCTGTTGGTTCTCATCTCTGCACCTCAGCATCCTTGTGCAAAAGGACACTGGTCCTCTTTGGGCCTCAAAAGCAGAGCTGTCATATCCACACTCTGTATATATATTTTTTTTTTAATTTAATATATGTGTGTTGGTTTGAGGGTGTCAGATCTTGGAGTTGTGAGCTGCCATGTGGGTGCTGGGAATTGAACCCAGGTCCTTTGGAAGAGTAGGCAGTGCTCTTAACCGCTGAGCCATCTCTCCAGCCCCATATCCACACTCTGAAGTGAGTCGCCTAAGTCAGCCTTGATCCTTTCTCCTCTCTGACAGCTGGCACACGCTCTGTGCCACATCCCGGGAAGCTGTTGCCCTTACCTGGGCTCCTGGAGTAACCCTCCCTGGTGCCTGTCTGTTCTTCACCACTCGGCTTTCCACGTTATTTTTATTTGTGTATGTGTGTGCGTGTGTGTGCATGTGCATGTGTGTGCATGTGTATGTGTGTGCATGTGTGTACATGTGTATACATGTGTGTGTGTGCATGCCACACAGAGGCCAGAAGGAGTCTGATTCTCGTGGAGCAGTAGTTACAGGCAGTTGTGAGCACCCGCAGTGGGTGCTGGGAACTGACCTTGGGCCCTGTGCAAGCTCAGCAGCCATTCTTAGGCACCGAACCATCTCTCCAGCCTCTTATTGATTTTGTTAATTAGAAATTTGTTTCTTTTTCCCTCATTTTTCAAGTGTGTGTGCGTGTGTGTGTGTGTGTGTGTGTGTGTGTGTGTGTGTAGATGTGTGTTTGCATGAGTCAGAGGTTAACTATCAAACCCTATCTTATTTCTTGAGGCAAGCCTTCTCACTGAACGTAGAGATGACTGTTTCAGCTAGCCTGTGCCAGCTCCCAGAGCTGACATTACAGCCGTGCGCCACTACACTCAGCTTTTGAGGTGGGGATGAGTGATCCAAACTCCGCTCCTCAGATTGGCCGGGCAGGCGTTTTACCCACTGAGCCACCTCCCCAGCCCCAGAACCTAACGTGTCATGATCCTCCCTGGGGGGAAGAGCACGTGCCAAGTTTCCCAAACACAACCTGAAACCAACCCATCACAGAGCAAAGCTCACTGGAGCATCGGTGGAAAGGGCAGATTCAAAATTTTGCTCGGCTGAGAGTTTTCCCTGGCACTGGGGCCCGGACTGGGATAGGAAATTCCGGCATCAGCTGGATTTGGAGCTGGCTGGACTCTACCAAGCTCCTGGCAACGTTGACGGCCCCCTGGCACTCTCTCACCGGCTCTTCCCAGGTCTGCACCAGTTTATAGCCTCTCACGGCTTCTTTCCATCTGCCTCTCAGACCCCTGCATACAAGAAACTTCATTTACTGGACTATTCTCTCCTTCAGTGAAAAGTACAATTTGAACCATCTTGAGAACTGGCTGATGTCTTTAGCAAGGCATTTTTGACTCTGCAGAGACAACAAATTTTTGGTCTCAAATCAGCAAAGGACTCTCTGCAGCCCCCCAGACCATGTTTTCCCACGAGCTAGGGCCATGTGCCAGCAGTGTGTTAGTCTTCCCACCTGTGGGTATAGCCTAGTGTTCGTCCACAGAGATTTGTGTGCATTGGTTAATCCAAAGAGAATTGAAATAGGTCAAAATCAAATGAGTCTTTGGGGGTCTTCTTGCTACATCATGTGACAGAAAGCAAAAAGCCACCAAGCCCAGTGCTGTGTGAGCCCCCCTTCCCCTGCCTCTTTATAGTCTGGTGTTGCACAGGCTGCCCCCAAACTTGCTATGTAGATGAGGATAGCCTTGAGGTTCTCATCCACCACCTCTGCCTCTTGCATGCTGGGATGACAGGCATGTTCCTGTACCCGTCTGTACGGCAGTAGGCATGGAGCCCAGGGCTTCACATCCATGAAGCACCCACCAGCTGAGCTACATCCCCAACCCTGGATGATCCACTTCCCTTAGGGCCTTAATTTCACTTCTCCTAAGGGAGAAGATATCATGGCCCAATCCTCTCTTAAGAGTCCCACAATATAATACCTGAATTTTGGAGGTGAATGTTGAGACCACAGCACCCATCATCTCTTGGTTTTTCTGGTTCCTGTCAAGCACCTTTAACCAAGAGATTAGGGACAGGTCCTTTTTTATAAAAACCCCCTGTCCTACTTTACTTTCTGTTGCTGTTATTCAGGCCAGACGTGATTTTGGTAGGGAAAATGGCTTGTTTCATTTTACACTTCCATGTCACAGTTCTCTGTTAAAAGAATCCAGGGGACTTGGGGGGGACTTGGGGCAAGAATCTAAAGACAGGAAGAAGAAGAAGAAGAAGAAGAAGAAGAAGAAGAAGAAGAAGAAGAAGAAGAAGAAGAGGAGGAGGAGGAGGAGGAGGAGGAGGAGGAGGAGGAGAGGAGGAGGAGGTGGAGGAAGAAGAAGAAGAAGAAGAAGAAGAAGAAGAAGAAGAAGAAGAAGAAGAAGAAGAAGAAGAAGAAGAAGAAGAAGAAGAAGCTGAGGAGGAGCACTGCTCACTGGATTATGCATTATGCTCTGGCTCACTCACATACTTATATAGCACAGAACCACCTGCCATGGGATGGTGCTGCCCACAGTGGGCTGAGCCCTCCTGCATCAATTAATAAAATCAAGACAATTCCCCCATAGACAGGTCCATAAAACCAATCTGATCTAGACAATTCTTCAGTTGAGCCTTTCCTCTTAGACTGCATGAGTCTGAATTACCCTTACTCTTGACTGTGTCAAGTTCACAGTTAAAGCTAATTACAACATCTCCTCCCTCCTCTCTCTGCTAAGGGGATCCGTACTCATGCGCACAAATATGCACACATAGTAATGGAAGTTTTGGGTTCTTTTAAATATCAGTTATGTGCCTCATGCGGCACAGAGAGGGGCGTGATGTTTGCCAGCTAATTAGTGTAATTCTGAGGGCTTTGAGGGGTATAAATATGAGAGCTCAGAGAGAGAAAGTGTGGCAGGTTGGAAAAGACAGGTTGAGAGAAGGCTTCGAGGAGTGCTTGGAGGATGATGCTCCCAGAGAGGAACATGCTTCAATCAACTCTAGACAGCCAGGAGATGTAAAGAGGTCTACACCGATCTCTCCACTAACCTTCTTTCTCTCATACCTAGAGTTGAGGAATCAAAAGGGATTGGGGAAAAGGGTGGTAGAAGCAGTAAACACTCCAAATATATAGAGTTTAAAAAATAGTGTCAGAAAAAAAATTAGTGTCAGGGCTAGAGACATGGCTTAGAGGTTAAAAGCACTGTCTGCTCTTCCAGAGATCCTAAATTCAATCCCCAGCAACCCTGTGGTGGCTCACAACCATCTATAATGTGATCTATGCCCTCTTCTGGCTTGCAAGTGTACAATCAGGCAGAGTACTGTATACATAATAATCTCTTTTTTTTAAAATCTTAAAAAAAAAAACTAGTGTCGCTGGGCATAGTGGCGCATGCCTTTAATCCCAGCACTTGGGAGGCAGAGGCAGGCAGATTGCTGTGAGTTTGAGGCCAGCCTGGTCTACAAAGTGAGTCCAGGACAGCTAAGGCTACAGAGGGAAACCCTGTCTCAGAAAAATACAAAACAAAAAACCTAGTGTCAACAGGTGACACCCAATGTTAGGCACCTGCTGCATGAGGCAGGCTGTTACCAGCTGGCAAAGACCAAGCCCTGCCGGAGGCAATTATCAGCTGTGGACATACTAAAGCTCAAACTAAAATCCCACACTTGGGATTAAAACAAAAACATATTTACATAACATAACTGAGATTAAAGAAACTAAAACTTCCATTACACACATGCCCATAAAAAATAACAAAATAACTCTTTAATGAAATGAGTAGCAGGGCATGGTGGCACACACCTTTAATGCCAGCACTAGGGAGGCAGAGGCAGGTGGATCGCTGTGAGTGTGAGGCCGGCATGGTCTACAAAGCAAGTCCGGGACAGCCAGAGCTACAGAGAAATCCTGTCTCCTCCCCCCAAAAAAATGAGTATATAAAACATTTTAAGATAAAGGAAAAGGGAAAACAAATGAAAGAGAAGAGGAGAGGGGCTGGAGAGATGGCTCAGCGGTTAAGAGCACTGTCTGCTCTTCAAAAGGTCCTGAGTTCCATTCCTGGCAACCACACGGTGGCTCACAACCATCTATACTGGGATCTGATGCCCTCTTCTGGCATGCAGCTCTACATGCAGATAGAGCACTCATATACCTAAAATAAACAAGTAAATCTAAAAAAACAAACAAACAAACAAAACAAAAACCTGGTTCACTTTCCAGCATCCACATGACAGCTCACAAACATCTGTAACTCCAGTTTCATGGGATCTGACACCTTTTCCATGCATGTGGTACACTTACAAACATATAGGCAAAACATATAAAAATAAATCTTTTAAAAAGAGGAGGAGGAGGGGAGGATGTGGTCATCGCTCATTCCTTTAGCAGTGACCCACTCTTTATCCAAAAGCCACCGTGAGCCCTTCCTGGACCATGTGATCATGGCTTCAAGTAAACGCTTCACAGGATGATGGATGAGAGGACCACAGGGGATTAACTCTCATCTTAGAAGGTCATCATTAAAGGAAGTCGTATGACTGAAACTGAATCAGTCCCTAGCTCTAGGACAGCACAGGACAGGGCCGCAGGCCGAGGGAACACTGAGTGTGTGCACACAGCTCACCTGCTCCTCGGTTACTACTGAGAATGTAGCAGGACTGTGGACAAACAAATCTGCATGTATTTTGGGGTTGGTGCCCTATGGAATGAGGTGATATTTTTTTTCCTTACCTGTTGCTGTAAAGCAAACCTACAGAGGAGAAAGGCCAGAATCTCCAATTACAAGCACCTTCCAAATCCATCACAGAAAAGGTGAGCCAGCCATTCCCTTGCATCCTGGTGAGTTTCAAAATTGAGACATCCTGTTTCAACAAAAATTTATGATGGGGTGACAGGAGCCCCAAATAAGTCACATTTCTATAGCCAGCAAGTGTCAACTCTCAGAAGCACAACCAGCTTAAAAACAAGAGGTCTGGGAAGCCAGGCCTGCTTGGCACTAACTCAGTGTGATTTAAGAGAGGCCTCTCTGCTCACTGACCTCTATGTTCCTGCCCCTCAACACACTGATGAGAGAAGATGGAGACCAGCAAACTGCAGCAGGAGTTCCTTTTCTGGGCTGGCCACGCCCCTCCTCCAGGAGCCTCACTGCCCTTCCTCCCCTGGGCTCCAGAGAAGGTGCAGGCCCCACACCCAACAGCTCCTTAGGTCTCAGTCCTCCATCACGTGCTCTATGCCTCACTAGCCAGAGACTGCAACTTCAAGAGGTGGCATCTTGCTCAGCATTTGTCCTGCCTCTCCAGCCAGAACACAGACTCCTGGGGCAAGAGCTGTCCCCACCACAGTGTCCTGTTCTGGAACTTTCTAGTGAATGCCTAGATCCAGCTGTTTCATCTGCCAGGCGACCCACCAAGAATACACCAAGTCTTGGGTTCCATCCCAGTACCTCTTAAACCCCGTATGGTGACACATCTCTGTAACATCAGCATGAACAGTAAAAGAAACTTGAAGAGGTGGGACCTAATGAAAGGAATTTAGGCCATGTGGGGTGGGAGAGAGGGGGGGGGTTGTCCTTGAAAGGTGTGTTGGTCAGTTCTGATTGTTAAACTGACTAGACTAAGAAACCCAGAGAAATGAATGCTGAGAAACAGTCTTCCAGACAGGGAGTTCTTGGGAAGAACTCACAGCAGCTGTGGTTGCCTGCACTAGACCCTGACATTAAACATCAAGTCCCACCTAGAACTTGAGATACTGACAGTCGCTGGCTCCTGGGGGAGGAAGATGGCCCTTCAAGGATGTGGCCTCTAGTAGCTCCCCTACTAGAGCAACTCATTACACACGCACGCACACACACTCACACATACACACACACACACACACACACACACACACACACACACACACACACACACGAAAAAAGACAGGAAAGTAGGGGAAAGACCAGTTAGGAAGAAGAAAAAGGGGAGAAGCGGGACTGAACAGGGGATAAGAGGTAAGGAGGGGTGAAAATGATCAAAACACATTACGTACACGTATGAAGATGAAGCTATCATGATGAAACCAATTGTTATGTATCCTTTATATAAGCTGAAAGAAAAACATAATTTTTTTAAAAAGCAAACGGGGGTCTGCACAGAACCCCTTGCCACACCCGTTTGGGTATCTACAAAGGTCCATCATGGACTTGACATACTCCAGATGCCTTTGAGGAAGCAGG
>NC_140500.1:70526841-70541841 GCF_964271855.1 Acomys minous
GGACAAGCGGGTGTCCCTGAGAGAAGAGCAATCCTTCATCCTGCAGGAGGAAGAAATAGCACTGCAAAGTCCCTGAGGACTTTGTTGGCTCAACAGCAAAGAGGCCAGCTTGTCAGAGAGGAGACACTTAGAGAGGTCAGGGGAAAACAAAGTCTGAGGAGGTGGTGGGAGTGGGGATGGGGGGCTTCAAAAGACCAAAGGGTGCAGAAGGCCTCTTAAGGTAGTACAGTGGGAGATAGGCTCAGGCTCTTAAGGTGGTAGTGCCAGCCCTGGACTAGGGAGGAATGACAGGAGGTCTTCGATGTGTTTAAAAAGGGCACTCTAGGGCTGATGAGATGGCTTACAGGGTAAAGGCAGCTGCAGTTGAGACTAAGATCTGAGTTCTAGCCCCAGAACCTGCACACACAAGTGGTCCTCTGACTGCCACTCTTATGCCATGGTCTGCCCAAAGATATTAAATAAATACCAAAGCAAAAAAATAATTTTTTTTTTTTTGGTTTTTTGAGACAGGGTTTCTCTGTGTAATCTTGGCTATCCTAGGCTCACCTTGTAGACAAGGCTGGCCTCGAACTCACAGCGATCCGCCTGCCTCTGCCTCCCAAGTGCTGGGATTAAAGGTCTGCACCACCACACCCAGCTACAGAAAAGATTTTTAAATAAATAAATAAAAAGGCTCCTCCGGCAGCTGTGGAGTACAGACTTCTAAGGAATGAATGAGAGGTAGGAAGGTGCTTAGGACATCACCAGGATAATCTGATTCCCAGAACAGAGGCCAAGTCACAAGACTGAGGAAGCATGGTCAGACACTCCAGAAGAGGAAAGTAGGATTTGATGACAAACTGATGAGCTGCCTTCAGCAGAGAAGGGAATGATGGATAAAACATGAGTAAAATGGAAGGTCAGAAATCTGGTGTTTCCCTGTGGAACTGAGACGTAGAAAAGATGACCTAGTGGGGATGTCCAGGCACAGGGCTACAGGAGCCTGTGGTTTGTAGGCCTAGAACAATGGGTCTGCATTTAGGAAATCTTGCTGCTCTTCCAGAAGACCTGAGTTCAGTGTGAGTGTGTGTGTGTGTGTGTGTGTGTGTGTGTGTGTGTGTGTGTGTGTTATACATATATATGAGAAAACTGATAAACGAATAAGAATAAATCTTTTTAATTTTTAAAAATTTATTCAGATTACATCTCAATTTTTATCCCCTTGCTCCTCCCATTCCTCCCTCCTCCCTCTCACACCCCATTCCCCTCCCCTAGGTCTGTGACAGAAGGGGACCTCCTCCCCCACCATATGGTCACAGCCTATCAAGTCTCATCTTGGTAGCCTTCCTATTCTTTCTCTAAGTGCCACCAGGCCTCTCCACCAAGGGGAAGTGGTCAAATATGGGGCACCAGAGTTCATGTCAGAGTCAGTCCCCACTCTCTGCACAACTGTGGATAATGTCCTGTCCCTTGGCTAGATCTGAGTAGGGTCTATTTACTGCATGTAATGTCCTTGGTTGGTGCAGTAGTTTTAACATAACCCCCTGGGTCCAGATCTGTCTGTCATGATGTTCTTTTTGAGAGTTTCTAGGGCCCTCTGGGTCCTATTATTTCCCCATTCTCCCATACTTTTCTCACCTAGAGCCCCAATAGGAGGTCCCCACATCTATCCCAATCTCCTGGTAAGAGAAGACTTTCAGGGGATATCCCAGTTGGGCTAGTGTCCAATTATAAGTGAGTATATACCATGTGAGTCTTTCTGAGTCTGGGTTAACTCACTCAGTATGAGAATAAGAATAAATCTAATAAAGATAAATCTTTTTTAAAAATACAGTCTGAGCTGGGTGTGGTGGTCCAAACCTTTAATCCCAACACTTGAGAGGCAGAGGGAGAGGCAGGTGGATCTCTGAGTTCGAGGCCAGCCTGGTCTAAAGAGCTAGTTCCAGGACAGCCAGGGATACACAGAGAAACCCTGTCTCAATAAACATTTTTTAAAGTCTAGAGTTTGTGATACCCTATGAGCATATACAGGGGGAGGAAGTCCCCCTCAGGAACAGTCATAGGAGAGGGGAATAAGGGGAAAATGGGAGAGAGGGAAGAATGGGAGGATACAAGGGATGGGATAACCATTGAGATGTAGCAAGAACAAATTAATAAAAAAATTTTTTTAAAAAGGCTATAGTTTGGGAGAGGCCAGGGCCAGAGATAAAAACTATTTAGATGTTATTTAAAGCCATAGGCTGAACTGTCCAAGGGACTGACTGCCAATGGGAGGGAAGAGGTCTAGCCTTGGTCCTGTGCCTTCTGACGTCATACCAGAGGACAAGGACCGTGACACATGGTGGCGTGGGGCTGCTGGGAAATCAGAAGCCAGCCATATGGAGGAGGGACTTGTAACGGAAATAAACAAGTGGCTTGAGGGTGACTGGAGGGTCAGCGCGGAGGGAAGGCTGGAGACCCAGACGAGAGCAACTGGACGGCACCCTGGGAACAAAAGCTGCCCTACTCCCACTCAGAGAACAGCAGACAGGACGGGCACTCAATAGATGGTTCTTTGTGGGGTGGGGGTGGGGGCAGGGGGGAACACACACATAACACAAGTGGCTCAAGCCGCAGGGTCTGTTACGTTTTACTTATTTACTTGCAATTTATTGATTGATTGGGTATGCTGTTGGGGGCAGGAAACCTGTGTCAGGCTGTACATGTGGAGGCCCCAGGATAACTTTCCAGGGTCAGATTCCTTGTTACACCACGTGGGACCCACAGATGGAACTCAGGCTGTCGGGCTTGGCCCCTCTGCCCACCGGGCCATCTCCCTGGCCCACAGGTTTTAAATAACATACCATGCAATAGACTGTGCTTGCAATTCATTGCCTTATCTTTTTTGCAGTTAATGTCCTATTAAGTCAAGCCAAGTGACACACATCCCTAGTCCCAGCTAGTCAGGAAGCAGAGGCTGGGGGGGTCACCGGAGGCCAAAATTTTCAGAGTTTACCTGAGTAACAAGCTAAGTTTTCCAACTCAAAAGAGAATGGGGGAAGGGAGGTGTGGGGGGAGGTACGTTATTCATTGTACTGTCTTTCAAGAGCCATAGCTGAGCCTGCATATTACAAGGCTTGACTCAGCAACTCTTCCTGCCCCAGGAGACCTGCCTGGGAAATAACACATTAACATCCGGGAAGCCCTGGGGTGACTTCCTGCCCCAGCTTCTCCCTTAGATTTACATGGGTCACAAGCTTTTCTGCTTTTTTTTGTCCCTAGAAAAAACTGTGTGTGTGTGTGTGTGTGTGTGTGTGTGTGTGTGTGTGTGTGTGTATGTGTTTAATGTACACCTGAGTGAGTAAATTCAGGTACCCACAGAGGCCAGAAAAAGGTATCTGGACCTGGAGTTTACAGGCAAGAGCTCTTAACTGCTGATCCATGTTTTCATGCCCCAATGTGTGTGTGTGTGTGTGAGAGAGAGAGAGAGAGAGAGACAGAGACAGAGACAGAGACAGAGAGACAGAGACAGAGAGAGACAGAGAGAGTTTGAGGCCTGATCTACAGAGAAACCCTGTCTGGGGGCAGGAGTAGAGGCTTAGGGGAAGTTTCCATGCACATAAAAGTTCAGAAATTACATTTAAATAAATAAACGTTGTAGCCAAACATAGTGACCATCTCAAGATTAGCCAGCCGCAGCTACATAGCAAGTTTGAAGCAGCCTAGGCTGCATGAGACACTGTCTCAAAAAAAAAAAATGGGGTTGTCGGGCTATGGATGTAGCTCAGTGGGTGGAGTGCTTGCTGGTGTGCTCAAAGCCCCCTCCCAGCACTTGCCCCCACCCCACACCCCACACTGCAGAAAACAGGGTGGGGTGGCACACCACAACAATGCCAGTGCCTGGCTGGAGAGATGGCTCAGAGGTTAGGAGCACTGACTGCTCTTTCAAAGGTCATGAGTTCAAATCCCAGCAACCACATGTTGGCTCACAACCATCTATAATGAGATCTGTATACATAATAAATAAATCTTTAAAAAAAAAAAAAAAAAAAAAAAAAAAAACAATGCCAGTGCCAGGGTGGCTGAGACCAGATGATCAAAAGTTCTTAGTCATTCTCTGATACTTAGTGAGTTTGAAGCCAACCTGTGACCCATGAGATTGGAGGAGGGAGGGGGCAAGGAAGAGGAGAAAAAGGAGGAGGAGGAGGAGGAAGTGGTTAGAGAAAATAAAAGGAGCCTTATCGTAAATGTTCCTTGCATCCAAACATGCCTAGCTCTGTTCTGACTAGAACATCTGCCTCAGTCTCTGAGCACAGCCGCCATCCTCGAGAGCCATGGATCCCCTCTGGCCATTGACGCTGCTCTACCAGGCATAACCTTAGACTCACAGGCAGGAAGAGGAGCCCTGCGGCTTCTGGTCTGCAGTTCTTATCTTCCTGTAGCCTGGTGCCAAGCCCCAGCCCAGAGCACTGACTGAGCAGGTGTGTCCGCCTCCGCCGCCGCCGCCCTCAGACACACACCCTCAGGTCTCCACTGAACAACCCCACTCCCCCACTTCGGCATAACTGCACTCCACATGTGTTGTGAGCAGAAGCTGTGAATCCTGGCCTTATGATTTAAAAGAGAAAACTGAAAACATGTCCCTTCTAAACCTTGTTGCAACTGTTACAGAAGAGAAACACCTGCGTATGGCTGACTGAGATGCAAGAACCCACACTCATGACACCTTTGACTCTTATTATAACACACCTGCACAGTGCATACTACAAAACAAAACAAGGTTCACTGGGCATCTGTAGCCCTCGGCTTCTCCCATCCTAACACCTGTGACCTACAGCATCTGTGCTTTCCCAAAATGACACTTCATCAGCACAGCCACAATGATACTATGGTAAAGTAGCCATAGCTGTCCATTTTCTTTTTTTCTTTCTTTCTTTTCTCTTTTTTTTTTTTTTAACCAGGCTGGCCTTGAACTCATAGCAATCTGCCTGCCTCTGCCTCCGAGTGCTGAGATTAAAGGTGTGCGCCACCATGCCCAGCGTGGGTGGCCATTTTCATTCAGTCCGTGTTCGTGGAGCACCTATGAGAATACAGATGCAAACACAGCTGACAAGAAGCCCCGTCTCATCGAGATCATGTGGCTGGGATGGGAGGGCAGCAAGAATACTTTTTAGCAGGTCAGATTAAGTGCTACAGAGAAAACAAGCAAGGAAAGTAGACAAAATGGATGGCATTTGATCAGCAAGGGTCACATCAAGAGACATTTGAGTCAAGACCAGATGGAAATAAGGGACCGTGCATGGCTAGATGGGGAAGAACTTTCCAGCAAGAAGAAAAACCAAGAGAAAGGCTGGCAGGCAGGAAAGGCCAAGAGTAGTCAAGGTATATTAACTAGGCTGTCTGTCGTTGTACGGGTTGTTTGTTGTTTGTGACTTGATCTTCGTATCCTAGACCATCCTCAAACGTCCATCTGAGGGTGACCTGGAACCTGACCCTCCTTCCTCTATCCCCAAAGTATGTACCACCACCCCCATTTTATGCCTTGCTGGGAATAGAACCCACAGCTTCTCGCATGCTAGGCAAACGCTCTACCAACTGAGCTACATCCCCAGCCTGTTTGAATGTTAAGAAAGATAAGACACATGCAAGCTAGCAGATGCTCAGGGAAGATCCCATAATACCTGAAGCTGGCTGGGGCTCAGACCTCTCTAACGATTAGCAAGCACATGGCCCTGCAGAGTTCAGTCCTTATTGCTGCACCAAATTAGAAGCCAGACTTCAGAGGTTTCATTCTGGGGTCTGCACAGCACCCTCACATAGACCTACCCAGGATGCTCCTCTACAACATTCAAGTAAGCACACAGCCCAGTGCTCAGGCTCCTTTCTGCCCTCTTCAGGGACTAAGATGAGATAGGCAAGAAGGAGAGATAAACCTGTTTTTTAGGATTCCAAGTGCGGGATCGGAGCGGTCTTGTGAGAGAACAGGTGAGGTTAATTCACTAGAAGAGCAACCACCTCGTGCAAGAGCTTAATTGTTGCCAGCTGAAAAGATCCTGTGAACAGACTCTGGGAGGAGATATATAAATGAGCCCAGAACTGGAGGCGGGGCTTTTGGAGACTTGGGATAGTTTCGGCTGTTCATCGCTGCACTTCAAGATGCTCCCAGAGAGAACCGCTCCAGGGAAGGCTTCAGGGCTCCTGCTGAGGTTCTGGGTTCTGGTTACCCCAGGTCCCAGCAGAAGAAATCCTGCGGCTCACATCCAGAGAATCGTTGCTCAGAACTGATATCCTTAGGGTTTTGTTATTGTGTCCATTAATCCTCATTTCCTATTGTTTTGGTTAGTCGGGTTGTAAGTGACGTATGCTCGGTCACTAAGTTGTTAATAAAATATATTGGTTAAGAAAATTGACCCTACATAGGCACACAGAATACACTAGTCATATGGCCCTGGGACCTGCCAGTGTTCCCAAAACCTCCTCAGGGAAGCTGCAAAGTCCAAACTGTTTACAAAAGCCAAGCATGGCGGTGCGCTCTAGTGGCCCAGGGGAAAGGATGGGGACTTGGAGCTAACCCTGGACTGCATAAGGAGTTCGATCCAGGCCAGCCTAGACTGCGTGGTGAGACACACTGTCTCAAAAAACAAAGCTAATAAACAAAAGGCCGTTCTCAGACCTGGTGAGATGTCACCAGTGGATAAAGGGGCTTGTTGCCAAGCCCAACAACCTGAGGTGGAAGGGAGCGAGCCCAACTCCTACAAGCTGCTCTCCGACCTCCAGAGGCTCTAAGTGGCAAGGGTATACCTCTCTCCACTCACCCTACCCCACCCCGACACACACAAAATCAATGCTCTGAAAAAAACTCATGATGTCCTTGGTTTAACAGACTGAGAGTACCAACCCCTTGTTATTTGCCCCCAGAGCAGTGGTTCTTGACCCCTTCAGAGTCAAAGGACCCTTTCACAAGGTCACCTAAGACCATCAGAAAACAGAAGGAAAAAAAAAAGATTAAAAAATAATAAATTGCTATCTTTAGCTGATTCTAACTTTGTACTTCTAGAAGCAAATTGAAAACATTTTGTATGAGAGCTATCTTTGTGCAAGGGGACAGAGGTGATGGAACATACTGGGCCTGATTACTTAAGAACTCAAGTGTTAGCAAGGCGTGGTGGCACTCCCAGCACTCGAGAGGCAGAGGCAGGTGGATAGCTGTGAGTTCAATATAGTTCTTAATTTTTTAGAGAGAAGGGTGAGGTATAGGAAAGATTAAGCTTTGTCTCAGGTGGAAGCAGTCTTGGCGGGCTTTACCCTTGAGGCACACCATGAATACCTTGTGACAGACTGTTTGGAGCCTTCCTGGGCTTGGAATTCAGGAAGCCTACCTAGGAACCCCACCGTGGCTATTGTTTTCCTAATTGACCCTCGAAGGGAGAAGGGACCGCCCTTTGCATATGACTGGGAAGAGGTAGGAGGAGAGAGGAAGAAGGCTCGGGACAGAGGAAAGGACCGGACCAGCTCGTGGGACTGAGACACCTAAGGACCCGTCCTGCCGAACGGATTCCAGGAGGTTTTAATCTTCTGTCCCTTTAACCTTTTTTTCCTTCTTGTATATGCTAGTTGGGTTGTATAATAAAGTTTAATTGTTAATAAACTGAGCCAACAGTTCAAGGCCAGCCAGGTCTACAAAGGGAGTCCAGGACAGCCAAGGCTACACAAAGGAACCCTGTCTAAAAAAAAAAAAGAAAGAAAGAAAAGAAAAAAAAAAAAGAACTCAAGTGTTGAGTTTCGCTAGCCTTTTTAAAAAGATGTATTTATATATATAAATACTCTACCTGCATATACACCTCTGTGCCAGAAGAGGGCATCAGATCCCACTATAGATGGTTGTAAGCCACCCTGTGGTTGCTGGGAATTGAATTCAGGACCTCTGGAAGAGCAACCAGTGCTCTTAACCACTGAGCCATCTCTCTAACCCCTAGAGTCCCTATCATGACTGCTGTCTGATAAAGCAAGCTACTACAAGGAAGCCTATAGCCATGAAGGAATGATTCTGCCAGTAAGCCAAGTGCCTCTGGGAAGAAACCCAGGGCTGGCCAAGCCCCTAACTGCAGCATGAGAGACCGCAGGCAGAGAATTTAGGTGTCCACTCTACTGATTCAGAGAACCTGAGGTCATAAACATGTGTCCTTTTTATGCCACTAGGTATGTGGATCCCAGTTACCCAGCTGCAGACAACAGACGGGTGGAGTGGAGTGTCACATTTCCAGAAGCTTCAGCATGTCACTCTCCAGGACGGTGTACTCTCAGGGTGCGCAGGCAGCACCCAAAGATTGCAGTTTGGGCAGGGTGGGGGTGTGGGGGATGGGAGTGGGGGTGGGGGATGGGAGTGGGGGGATGGGAGTGGGGGATGGGAGTGGGGGTGGGGGATGGGAGGGGGGGGATGGGAGGGGGGGATGGGAGTGGGGGGGATGGGAGTGGGGGTGGGGGATGGAGTGGGGGTGGGGGATGGGAGTGGGTAGGGGGCTTACTTGTTAGAATACTTGCCTGGCAAGGGACTTGCCCCTCGCTGTGGTTTGTGTACCCAGTGAGACTGCATTGGGGAGAACTAATTTTTCCTTTGTGAGCAGTTATCAATTGGAGATAGCTGCTAGGTTAGGGATCGGGGCTTGTGTCCACTTCCGTGTTAGCACTGGGCTCCATCTGGCTTAGACCTGTTCAGGCCTAGTGCATGCTGCCACAGTATTGGTGGGTTCATAGTCAGTCCTACTGTGTTCAGAAGACCTTGTTTCCTTGGTACCTTCCGTGCCCACTGGCTCTCACAGTCTTACCACTTCTCTTCTGCAGAGTTCCCACATCCCTGAGGGGAGGGATTCGACCTCTTTTTAATTTTTTTATTTTGAGACAAAATCTGCTGCACAACAGACTCTCCTAGAAATAGGGGCTTTAAAAAAAAGAGGGAATTGTTTTCAGGAGCCCACCCCCAAAGAAAAAAACTACAGGCAACTAAGGAATGCTAGGAGAAGGAGTATTAGCCTCTCCCTGGGATGTGCCACCTTTATCGGTTGTCCAATGCAGAGCGGTCAGCCTTGGAACCTTATACACAAAAACAACAAAAATAGACTCAGCAGGGTGTGTGTGTGTGTGTGTGTGTGTGTGTGTGTGTGTGTGTGTGTGTGTATACATGTATATATGTATATATATAATTATTTAACAACAATAAAGAAAAATGTAATTAACTGGGGATGTGGAGGGGTTTGAAGAAAGGTAGCTTGGGGGGATTGAGAGAGAGGAAAATGATATAATTTAATTCTGATTAAAAATATATTCAAAAACATGATGTAGTTAATTTATCCATAGGGTCTAATAATGTTCATTATTAGCCCTATAATTATTATTATGATGGTATTTTCTAACCCATTAGTGGGGCAGGTTATGCTCCAATCCCATGCCATCTGCTTCTAATAATTTCTTTCGAGCTACCTCCCATCCATAATCCCAAATACACCGGGGTGGAGGGGTGGGGGTGGCGCACGCCTTTAATCCCAGCACTTATGAGTTCAAGGCCAACCTGGTCTACAAAGAGAGTCCAGGACAGCCAAGGCTACACAGAGAAACCCTGTCTCAAAAAAACCAACAAAACAAAACATAATCCTAAATACTTGCTAATTACTATCATCTGGGCCCAATCTCCATCCACGCTGGCCATGGGCTGCTTCACCTGACGCCCGGCGGCCTTCCTCCTCCAGGTCCCTCCAGGGTTTCCTTCCAGAGATTCCCTCTGTCCTGGCTGTCCTGGAACTCTCTGTGTAGACCAGGCTGGCCTTGAACTCAGAGAGATCCTCCTGCCTCTGCCTCCCAAGTGCTGGGATTAAAGATGTGCACCACTGCCACCTAGCTGACTTGAATGATCTTAAGTGATTAGCAAGGGTTTAGAAGATCATGTAGAATTAGTTTGCTTACTTACTTGTTTGTTGAGCTGGAGGTCACTGCTCTGTAGCCCAGGCTGACCTGGAACTCACTATGTAGACTAGGACGGCCTCAAACTCCTGCTTCAACGCCTCAAGTGTTAGAAATACAGGGGTGAGACACTACACATGACATGATACATGAGGTTTTTCTAGTGTTTTGTTTTATTTTCAGTGTGTGTGTGTGTGTGTGTGTGTGTGTGTGTGTGTGTGTGTGTGTACAATGCCCCTGGAGGCTAGAAGTGATGGATTCCTCCGGAGCTGGAGTTATAGGTAGGTGTGAGCTGCCCAAGGTGGGTGCTGGGAACCGAACTCCGTCCTCTGGAACAGAAATATACACTCTTACTATTGAATGTCTCTTTAACCCAGTGGATGAGCTTTCCTAGTTTCTGCTTTTGGTGACTGTCCCAGAGCCTCTCAGTATCCCATGCATGCTTGGCACACACTGGGTTTTGTTGGGGGATGGTCTGATATATTTTGATGCTAATTAATAAAAAGCCATCCCAACCTGGGCAGGGCAACTGAGATAGGTGTGGCTAAGGTTCCTGGGCTTAGAGAGACAGAGGAATTCTGGGAAGAAGGAGAGAAGGAAAGACCCTGAGGAGAGGGAAGAGAGGAAGGCCACCATGGGTTAGATGGAAGAGAATCCCATGGCCGGTGTGGGGGGAGGATTTGGCCCAGATGAAGAACATTAGCAAGTATATGGCATTATGGATGGGAGGTAGCTTGATAGAAGTTATTGGAAGCAGATGGCATAGGATATCCCATACCTGCCCCACCATGCGGGGTAGTTTAGTGAATTGATATTTGCCCTGCTCCAGGTTAACTAAGGCTATTTTAAAATATAACAGGTGTCTGTAGCTTAATTGATTGCTTGCTGGGCATACTGGTAATATTGATAAATTAGAAACAACAAAGCTTTGTCCTTCGGGGACTCTGCATCCCTTCTAGAACATTCTTCATTCATTTACTCAGCACCCTTACACAATGCCTGAGTGCTTCAGTGTCAGGTGTGGCTCTGGGCCCCAGGGACCTTCCTGACCATCTCACTGTTTTTCACCACACCTAGGGAGTTCGCCAGCCTACCAGAGCTCAGCTATCTCCATGGCTGGTTCACTCAGAATCCTTGGAAAATGGGACTGAAACCCCAACAGTCTGGAAGCCACACTAGGGCTGAGGGGTTGGCACTGTGGGTAAAGTGCTTGCTGACAAGGGTAAGTTCCGGGATCAAGACCCCAGGTCCCACATAAAGCTGGCCACAGTGGCATGCATCTATGATCCCAACTCTCCTACGTCGAGATGTCCAGTAGAGACAGAAGAATGCCAGGAAGCTCTTGGATAGGCTGGCCTTGTGCACACACAAAAAACACAAGACCTTGCCTCAAACAAGATGGACAGTATTGTCCTCCAATCCCAACACTCAGACATTAGAACACACACACACACACACACATACACACACACACTTTAATTAATTAATAATAAAATCTTTGAGGGGGGTAAGGGGAAAATGGGAGGGAGGGAGGGAGGGAGGGAGGGAGGGAGGAATGGGGGGATACAAGGGATGGGATAACAATTGAGATGTAATATGAATAAGTTAATAAAATATATTAAAAATAATAATAATTAAATCTTTCCTGGTCATTTTAGAGCGCAACCAGGCAGCCAAGAGCCAGAGGCAAACAGACAGACAAATAGCATGACTGTGCCGAGACTGTCCTTTCAGAGTTTGCCACTGGTATGTTGTCCAAACAAAAGCCTAAATTTCAGAAAAGTTTACTTAACAACAGCAGTTCAGGAAGAGGAAAGAGCGTTAGCAAAGGCCTGGAGGTCTGAGAGGAGGGTTGTGGTCCACACGCATGCACGGGGGGGGGGTGGGGGGGGGGTGGGGGTGGGGGTGGGGGGTGGGGGGGGTGGGGGGGGGTGAAAGGCCTAGAAGCTGCCGGGTAAGGAGCCCAAGGTCCTGCAGAGCCCAGACGTTTGCACAACCAGATGCAGGCTTTGCACGGCTCACGGAGCCACAGAATGGAAAGGAAGTCAAGGGGAGCGAAAGTGGAAGTGGCAAGATGACTTGAGAGAGACTTGGGGGACCTGGGTGAGGGTGTGGCCGAGGAAGTGTAGAACTGTGAACAGTAGAGAAGCCACGCCCACGCCATTCCATAGCGTAGCTGACTGAATGCCTGGAGAGAGAAAGAAGTAGAAGCTTCCTGGAATTGGAGAGAGCTGCAGACCACACCCTCTGGCCTCCGCACTGAGGCCACAGTGGTATTAGGATGTGAAAACAAAACGCATAAGTCTCCAGTTGCATAAACACCTCACTGGTCCTTCAGTTCCCCCACGCTCCCCGAGCTGACTTCCCTCCCAAGCACTGATGTCTAGTTTAGGGCCGCTCTCAGTTGGCGTTGGAGAAGCGCCTTTTTGCAGAAAGCGACATTAATGGAAAGACTCTCCTGCTGTCCAAGTGCTGAGACTAACTGGCTGTGGAGTACATGCTCTTAACAGAACATCTCCGTCTCCTCCTCCAACACCCAGGGAGTATGGCGGGAGACGGAGTGGAAAGATGGTAAGAGCTGGAGGGTGGATGTGGTCACCAACACAAGATCTGCGCAGAAAAATTAACAAGGCACTGGGTAAGAGGAGCAGCGGTTGGGAAAAAGGAAATCAAGAATGAGAGAAGGAAAACCGCATGGGGGGGGGGGCTACATTTATCATATGTGAAACTGTCAATAGACTAAAATGACAATTTAAAAAGCAAAGTTAGCCAGGCACTGGTGGCGTACGCCTTTGATCCCAGTACTCAGGAGGCAGAGGCAGGCAGATCTCTGTGAGTCTGAGGCCAGCCTGGTGAGTTCCAGGACAGCCAGGGCTATTACACAAAGAAACCCTGTTTCAGTAACAATTGGATTAGTTGTGATGGCGAAGACTTTTAAGGCCAGCACTTGGGAAGCATCTCTGTGAGTTGGAGGCAGGCCACTACACTGTGGGTTCCAGGGCAGCCAGTGCTACCTAATAAAAAACAAAATGAGCCGGGCGTGATGGCGCACGCCTTTAATCCCAGCACTCGGGAGGCAGAGGCAGGCGGATCGCTGTGAGTTCGAGGCCAGCCTGGTCTACAAAGCTAGCCCAGGACAGCCAAGACTAACACGAAGAGACTCTGTCTCGAAGAGAAAAAAAAAAAGCACTAACTTCCAGCTACCCTCCCTGAAAACTTTTCCTCTGCCGTCTAAGACTGTTGGATTGCCTTAGGGCTTTTCCAGCCCTGCCCACCTCCTACCTAGCTCAGGCAATTTCCCCTTCCGGGGGAGCAGGATGAAAAGAGCTATCATAGGAAGGGTCAGAACTAGTCTCCGCTGGTCGCTTTAGCCCTGCGACCTCAGGCAAGTCACGTAACTCTCTGAACTTTGCCTTGGTCATCTGCAAAAAGAGCAGCAGAGCTTTTGCCCCCCAGTACCCGGATGTGGGTTGTCGTTAGGGAAGAGACAGCTGAATGTGGCGGTGCACATCTGCTGACTCACACTGCTCACACGGCTGAGTGAGAAGGACAGCAAGTTCCGGCCACTCTGGCCTGCAAGAGTGGAGACTGACACAAACAAAAAGCAGTGGTTTAAAAAAATAAAATAAAATAAAATTAACCACTAAGTAACCAAATTCTGGAGAGTGATGCGGATCCTTGCCTCAAAATGTGAGTGTACTTAATGTGCCCGAATTGGACAGTGCACTAAACAGTGATCAAAATACCCCAGTTTATGTTACAGATATTTACACAATTAAAAGGGAAAAGATAAAAGCCAGGGCCAGTGAGATGGCTCAGTTGGTTAGAAAAGGCATAGGGGACCAAAGAGATCACACTCAGGGACTCATTCTCTCTCTCTCTCTCTCTCTCTCTCTCTCTCTCTCTCTCTCTCTCTCTCTCTCTCACACACACACACACACACACACACACACACTCTCTCTCTCTCTCTCTCTCTCTCTCTCACATTCATACACTACAGTATGCGCATGCCCCCCCATACACATCACAAATAAGTATTTACATAATTATAAGTTAATAAAAGCCAGCTAGGGCTACATGAAACCCTATCTAAAAATAAAATTTAAAAGCCAGGCACATGCCCTTAATCCCAACACTCGGTAGGCAAAGATAGGTGAATCTCTGTAAGTTCAAGGGCAGCCTGGTTTATATAGAGAAACCCTGCCCCCCCCAAAAAAAAAACAGGCACTTGGGAGGTAGAATTAGGAAGATCAGAATTCACACTCTGCTATGTGGCCAATTTGAGGACTGCCTGGACTAGATTACATAAAATCTCTCTCTGTCTCTGTCTCTGTCTCTCTCTCTCTCCCTCTCTGTATGTGTGTGTGGGGGGGGTAGTGTGTGGGTGTGTAAATATGATATTCAGACAGGGTTTGACTGTGTAGCCCAGGCTAGCCTCACACTCAAGATCCTCCCTCAAACTCCCAAGAGCTAGCTAGGATCACCCCTATGTACCTCCATGCCCAATTACAATAACTTAAAAGCAAAATAAAACCACTGGGGGCATTTTCACCTCTCAAACTGGTGAAAATAAAAGCTTGTCAATAACCGATGGGAACATCAAAGTCTTTCGTAAGGCACTTGGCGCTGTGTAAAGTGTGCGTGCCTTTTGACCGCAAAAATTGCACAATAGCCATCTGTCCGAAAAATAATATTGACTCCTGTGTGTAGATGTAGGTGTGTGTGTTGGGGGAGGGGCGGGGAAAAGATAGGAAAGAAAGGAGAGAAGAAAGTGGAGGCAAGAGAGAAAAGAGAGAGGGAGAAGGCTAGAGAAGAAGAAAAAAGAAAGAAACCAAAGAAGGGAGAAGAGCGAGGGGGAGGGGAGAGCTTGGACGTTATGCCGGTCACTGCACTTCTGCAGCAATGGAAATCGGCAGGTGGGTCGGGGTCATAAAGAATGCCTCGAGGAATGAGGAAGTGACGTCAGTGGGCTCCACAGAAAGCCGGAGGATTACCACTCTATTGCCTATTTGTCAGGGCTGCAGCTGCTCTCCAGGCTGGAATTCCGTGAAGTATGTCGTGCGCTGATCTCTCACAAGCTGGTTGGCT
>NC_140500.1:70546841-70584341 GCF_964271855.1 Acomys minous
ACAGATGTTTTTGTCACAGACACAAGAAAAGTAAATAGGATTGAGGAAGCAGAGCTCCAAGCCAAGAAGGCAGCAAATTGTCCCAAAGGAGTCACAAAAAGAATATGAATTCCAAAAAAGGGTAAAATAACTATAAAGAAAATGGATATTTTTGCATTTTCATTAAGATGGAGATAAGTGAGGGTGCAGAAGGGGGCCATTTCAGGACAATTATACAAACTAAATGGAAGTCACATGGGGACTGGTGAAAATTATTTCTAGAGTAAAATCACAGCTACAGGCATTGGTCTTAGCTCGCTGCCTTGCAACGCTGTTTGAGAGATATATAATGTCTCTTCAGCCCAGGCAGGAGGCACCAGCAATATGGAGGAGGTGTCGCCCGCATGCACATACTCTGGAGCAAAGCTTCCCAGCTCTGTGTTCCGGAAACAAAGAGTAACCGCACCACAGCCTCACAGAGCTTTGTAAGAGTGCACCAGCCACACAAAAGCTGGCGAGGTTCCAGCTGGACTGATGCAAGCACTCACCACAGCATGTCCGCACTCCAGCCCTCCCACTCAAGGCTTGCCAGCTGTTCTAGGGTCTGTTTCTCTCTGGCTTGTTTTCCTGTCTTCTACCTCATGGCTTCAGAAATTAGCCCAGGAATTCACAAGGCTGCAGCAGTGACTCAGCAGTCAGGAATTAGCTGTCTTCCAACAGTTGCGTAGGACAGCTGAGAAATAGTTTGCTGGAGTAAGTACATAGCTCATATTCCCTCCCCTTAACTATGTTCTTTTTTTTTTTTTTTTTAAACTCTGTTCTCATGCTGACCTGGACATAACACAAGAAACTGAGACAGATTCCTCACATTGGCCACAAGACGGAATGCTAAGACCGCCAAGACTTTCACTCTATAAAATCACCTCTAAGCTCAGCATTCAGGAGCTTGAGGTAGGAGGATCACCTTAAGGTCAAGGCAGGCCTGTGCTACCTAGTGAGTTCTAGGCCAAGTTCTAAGTGAAACGTTGTCTCCAAAAAGAAATGTAATTAGTTATTAGAATAAAAATTTTTAGTTGATCATATTAATACCTACAAAAAGTTTAAATAAATGTTTTTGAATAATTTTGATTGACATCTATACATTAATAATTATTTGGCACTCAGAGGAAGGATAGTAAGCTACCAAGAAGAGACCTGATACCCTATGAGCATATACAGGGGAGGAGGTCCCCCTCAGTCACAGTCATAGGGGAGGGGAGTAAGGAGAAAATGGGAAGGAGGGAGGAATGGGAGGATACAAGGGATGGAATAACAACTGAGATGTAATATGAATAAATTAATAAAATATATTAAAAATAATTATTTGTACTTGGTTTTAGAATATTAGACAATGGTAATATCACAGAAGACAATAGTTTTAGCATATATGAAAAAATCGTATGTGGTGCCTGGAGTAGAAGGGACAGGGCTCCATACTGCTGAAAGTGCTAGCGAGCATCCATAAGAAGCACAGGACCTGAGATTACTCAACAGGGAAAGCATTGAATATTAAGCTTCATTCATCGGTTACTGTTGGCAACTCTAGGGCTTGATCTCAGAGCTCCGCCACTAACATGAGTCCCCGCCCCAGCTCCTTTTTGCTTTTCGAGATTGGTTTTCATTACATTTCCCAGGCTAGTCTTGAGCTGACTCTAAGCCTGTAACAGGGTCCCAGCCCTTAGCACAACTTATTCCATGATGGAAGGGCCATTCAGGCTCTACGACTCAGCACGAAGACAGAACCACCTGCCAAAATGAAAACAAAGACCTAATCCATCAAGTCCATATAGTCCTGGGAAAATCTCTAAGTGTACTAGCCTTGCTTTTTAGCTTGTGCAGTCCTCCTTCTGCCTAACTGTTCTTGTTAACTCAAGTATGTCAACCCAGAACATGTTTGTTCGTGCTTAAAAGCTCGTCCTGAGAAAGGCTCAGAGTGACGTTGGGATCCTGAACACTCAGTATAGAGGCTGGCCAGATAATAAAGACTTTTCATTGGCTTAAACCCATGTCCGAACAGTCTATTATGGTGAATACCCCACAAGGAAGCCCAGTCCCGCCTTGTGATTGTAATCCTCCTGCCTCAGCCCCAAGGGTACCTGAGATTACAAGTTTGTACACCAGGCCCAGCTCAGAGGAATTCAATTTAGGAACCCAACACTACATGTGTTATTGCCTTTTTGGTCTTTACGTGTTTTGGAGGACAGAGTCTCCTATACCTCAGGCTGACCCTGCGTTTGCTACGTAGCCAACTCCTGATCCTCCTGCCTCCATTGTCCTAGGGCAAGGATGACATATATATGCTACAATGTCTAGCTAAGAATACATTTTACAATAAGGTGTGCTCAACAGAAAAGGACATAAAACAAGATTATATACTGACCATTTGGTGAAAATGTGAGGCTCACAGAAAGCTTGCTCTGTATTCCTGCTAGGTCATGTGAAAAATACACATATTAAGAAGTTTGAACAGATACCTTACATGGGTGGGTGAAGTTGCTCCTCAAATGTTGGGGACGATTGGCCATATGACCAATGTTCAGCCATCTTGTCCAAGTCTGCACCTTTAAGTCTCTGTCTTTCCCAGAGCTTACCTTTCACCAGAAACTAGCTGACCCTGCTGTGAGTCAGCAGCCAAAGACAAATAGGAATGAAGCGACCCTGTTGTGAGTCAACAGTTAGACTAAAGCTAGATAAAGACAAAGCAAGATACCCTGTGTGGCAGGACATTATGACCCTGCCTGCAATTCCCTATGTTTTGAGAAAAAATCCGCAACTGCGTTGCTATAGCGATATGCTTCCCTGCCTTCTGACTTATAGAAGCTGCTGCCTGACTAATAAAGTTTGAGAGTTTGATCACTCAGACTTGCTCTCCTTCTTTGTGTCTTGCATTCTCAACAGGTGACCTTCCTCCTGAGTTTTAGTCGAACCCCGCAGGTCGGGTCAGTCCATGATGGTGGAGCAGAGGTAGCAGGCAGCAGCTGAGAGCTCACATCCCCAATAGCAAGCAGGAAACTAGGAGCCAGCCCAAAGTGTCAGGAGTCTATAGGAGACATTGGAGCCTGCACCCAGCAACATATACTTCCTTCAACAAGACCACACCTCCTAATCCTTCCTAGACAGCTCCACCAACTGGGAACCAACTATTCAGTTATGTGCCTATGGGGATGTCGTAGCCACCACAAGCCCAGAACAGACAGTGTGCTTGGAAAAGGTAAGCGTTGAATTTTCAGCTCTACATGGGCAATCTGTATCTCTCCTCCAAGGCTTAGGGACCATCACAGAAGAGAGGCCGTATGTGTTTAAGAGCCCAAGGATGGGGTGGAATCTTGGAAAGCACTGTCTTCAGAGCATGGCATGGTCCCAGTACTCCCGAACTCACAAAAACTGTGATTACTGGTGCAAGACCTGAGAAAGACTGGACTGATGGCATCCTAGCATCCTACCACAGAGGGAGGTCCCACCCATCCTTGCAGAGCAGTAGGTGATTAAGGGTTACTAAGGACGGGAAAGAGATTTTCTTCAGTGGTGTAGCCACTGATAAAGTACCCATGCTCCTGTAAAGAACTTATCGCTCATGCTCCTGTAAACAGCCTTAATAAAACTCATTAGGCCACAAAAAAAGACCTGACAGTAGAAGGGAAGGAGGTCATCAGGAGTGAGAGAGGGTCAGGCAGGGTAATGGAATAAATACGTTAATACACGTATAAAAATGCCATACTCAATGTATAAATAATACGAGCTAGTCAAATTAAAACAATAACAATTTATGAATCATGTATATTTTCATTTCTAGTTCTTCAAAACATTCACAGCCCATCAGCGAAACATCTAAACATGGAGAAGTTATTAAATGCAGTCATCTGTGATAGTTGGCTCACATCTACTCATTAAAAACAAAAAATGTTAACTCATATGAAAACCAAATGTAATGGCACACACCTTTAATCCCAGCACTAGAGAGGTAGGGGCAGGCAGATCTCTGTGAGTTTGAGGCCAGCCTGGTTATAGAGTGAAACCCTATATCAAAACAAAACAAAACAAATTTTTCATATTTTAAACTTTGTATTATGTGCATAGTATGTAGGAGGATATAATATATTTTTATTTAACACTATGTTAGCTTGTTTTATACACTAAACATTTACTTGTGTGATTTATAAGCCTTCCTTTATATACTTGCCCTGGGCCCTAGAAATATTAGAGGTAGAAAACTACTAAGAATAATGTAAATAAAGAGAAATATAATATCTATTCAATAATGCACAGTACGCCTATTTAATAGAATTGTATGCAAATTTCAATAAGACGCATAAAGCAGTGTGCAGAGCCTAACTGTTAGGGTTTGAGTCTTGGCTCACTAGGTGTGAGGCCCTAGTTATTTGAGCTCTTTTTGCCTCCATTTCTACGTCTGAAAATAGGACTCTAGTGAGACAGGGTCTCATGTAGCCTCAACTGGCCTGGAACTTGCTAATGTAGTCAAGGCTAGCCTGGAACCCTGACCCTCCTGAACCATCTCCAGCCCTACCCCTAATCTTTATGAAGTTAGGTAGGATGTTTTCAGATACTTCTTGTCTTAATGTTTTGTTGCTGTGAAGAGACACCATGACCAAGACAATTCTTATAAAGGAAAAGATTTAACTGGGGCTGGCTTACAGTTTCAGAAGTTTAGTTCATTACCGTTATGGCGCTGGACATCTCCTGGCTGGGCCAACTGGACTGACCAACTCATCCCCATCCCATTCCTTGCCTCAGTTTTCTCCTTAGCTCTTTAAAAAGTCCCTCCCCTCCCTCATGGTCAGATGTGGTGGTGCGCACATGGGAGGCAGCTACAGGCAGATCTTCATGAGTTCAAGGCCAGCCTGATCTAAACAGTGAGCTCCAGGCCAGCCAGGACAACATAATGAGATCCTTCAAGGCTCTGTTTCAGTTCCTGCCTGCAAGTTCCTGCCCTGACTTCCCTGTGAGATGTGGAACTGTAGGCTGAAACAAACCCTTTCTTCCCAAGTTGGTTTTGGTTAAGGTGTTTCGTCACAGCAATAGAAAGTAACCTAAAACAGACAGGTAACAGGGCTGGAGAGATGGCTCAGTGGGTTATTCTTCCAGAGGTCCCGAGTTCAATTCCTAGCAACCACATGTGACTCACAACCATCTATGGTGAGCTCTAACGCCATCTTCTGGCATGCAGGTAAACATGGAGGCAGAGCACTGTATACATAATAAATAATAAATCTTTTTTAAGTCATAAGCAAAACTAAAAAAAAAAAAAACAGAAAAAAATAGTATTCTGGCCAGACAGTGGTGGTGAATACCTTTAATTCCAGCATCCAGAAAGTAGACGCAGGCAGATCTCTACAAGTTCAAGGCCAGCCTGGTCCACAAAGCAAGTCCAGGACAGGCAACACTATACAGAGGAGCCCTGTCTAAAAAATAAATAAATAAATAAATAAATAAAACTAAGCTCAACTTAAGAATAAAAAGAAACAAATGAGAAAGTTTGTGATTCCCAGTTCATTTCCCAGAGATGCAAACTTGTAGATTTTGGTACATTCAGGGCCAGTGGGTAAAGGGCTTGGAAGGAAAGAACAAACTCCACAAGTTGCCCACACACTTACATAGATTTAAAAAAACTGATCATGTGCCTGAGGCTGGAGACTGACGATGATGACTAAATGGGAGACGAAGGGATTTGGCAGTGGGGATAATAAAAAAACATCTAAAACAAGATTTTGATGGTAATGATTGCACAACTCCATACAATTGGCTAAAGATAATTGAGTTATATTTTTATAAGTAAATCTTATTTAATAAATTATGTATTAAAAATAAAGGTACACACTGTGATCTTAGCACGGAAGGCTGAGGCAGGAGGATTCCCGGTTCAAGTGCAGCCAAGGATACATAGACAGATTCTGCTGCAAAAACAAACAAGCAAACAAGTCAGTTCATGGAGGTGCTCAAAGCAGTGAGGGTCTCGTGGTGTAGCTATCAGTCTCGGTCCATGAATTATTTACAGGGAAATGATCCTTTATCCAAGACGTGTGAGGGCAGAAAAGGGAAGTGCAGAGAGTTACACATTGTCATTTGTGAACAGAAATGAAAACGGCAGGTAAGGTGGCACACTCAGGAGGATCACAATTTGAGGCCAGAAACTCTTTCTACAAGTGAAAAATAGATTAAAACAAAACAGAGCTAAGAAGGGGACTTGGCAGGTAGAGGCACTTGTCACAAAAGTGTAGTGACCAGAGTTCAATCACGGGAACTCCCCTAAAGGAGGGAGGCAAGAACCAGCCCCATAAAGTTGTTCTCTGACATGTGTGTGTGTGTGTGTTCCATGGCACTCAAGCTTATACACATGGCTGGCCTGGACTCACTGTGTAGACCAGGCTAGCCCATAACTTAAAAAGCTCTGCCTGCCTCTGCTACTCCTGCTTCCTCAGTGCTAGGATTAAGGGCATGCACCACCAAAGCAAGCAGTAATAATGCTTTTTTTTTTTAATTTAACTTTTTCAGAAAGAGAGATAGAGAGAGACAGAGACAGAGACAGAGAGAGAAACTTTCTTTCTGAAAACATGTCCAGATATCAAAATACAGTGACAGCTTCTAGGGAGAAAAAACAGAACTGGGGTTGGTGGTGGGCCAAAGACTTTTCAGGGAGGGTTACAGTGATTTTGGCTTTGTAGCATACCAGCCCCCAGCCCCGGAACTTAGTGGTTTAAGAGCTGGGCACATAGCTTATTAAGCAAGAGACAGGAGGAGTTGGAGAGCTCACTGGCCGGCTGGCCTGGGCAGAAGGGCAAGCCTCTGGTTCAGCAGCAGACCCTGTCTCAAGACAGGGAGGCTGAGAGCAAGAGGAAGTTATCCAACTTGCATCCTGCTTTGGTCTCTTAATGTGTATGCCACGGGCACACACACACACACACACACACACACACACACAAAACAAAAAACCCACAGTCTGTGTTTGGTAGCGCATGGCTTCTGGGAGTCAGAAGACCAGATGGAGCCTACCAGAGACAGTTTAGCTCTGCTCTGTGGTGTCTGTGCCCTTTAATTTAATTGTGGTGTGTGTGTGTATGTGTGTGTGTGTGTGTGTGTGTGTGTGTGTGTGTGTGTGTGTGTGTGCTTATGCTCTCTGTATTGCCTACAAGGTATGGCCCATGTACTCAGAAGTATCTTAGTGGAATAAACGAGGAAAACGTGCTTTGTTTTTCTCTACAGTCCTTTTTACTCATCACGTCCTAATCCTCTACATCAGTGGTTCTCAACTGTGGGGTCTCGACCCCTTTGGGGATCAAGTGACCTTCTCACAGGGGTCATGTATCAGACATCCTGCATATCAGATATTTACATTATGATTCATAACATGAGCAAAATTACAGTTACGCAGTAGCAACAAAGGTAATTTTATGGTGGGGGGGGGGTGTCACCACAAACAAGGAACTGTGGTATTAAAGAAAGAATTGCGACAATTAGTACGACTGAGGACCACTGCTGCACATCGTTCCTTTCTCCCAATCCCAGGGCACAGAGCCCGGAAGGTCAACCCTAGAACAAAGGCCCCTCCGTTTCTAGTGGACACATCTTGTCTCATACTGACTTTTCATAGAATTGTATCAGCTTAGACTCCAGGCAGAAAACAGAAGAGAGATTTGCCCTTGGTCAGTCCTGGCCAGGAACAGACTCCACACACAGATCGAGACAGGCAAAATCCAACAACTGGGGAGTTGACATCCACACGGAGGAGGGAAGACAGGGTCTTAGGTGTCTCCGGCTGGCCTTGAATCCGGGTCTAGCCTCTTGCCTCTGTCCTGCAAGTGCTGGGATTACAGGGCTGTACCACCACTCCTGACTGTTTGTTTGTTGAGGCAATGTCTCCACACACAGCCCGGGTTAGCCTGGAACTCTAGCTCAGCCAGGCTAGCCTCCAATGCATGGTGATCTTCACGCCTCCTCACAAGTTCTAGGGTTGCAAGGACCTCAACTAGCGCTGAGGTAGTGGCCTCTGATGGCTGATGCTAAGCCACGGTGAGAGATAACGGACCTACTACAGCTGTGTTTGAATCACTGGGCCAATTCCTGGGTAATAAAATCAACTACAAGTGTCACAACAGGCATTTTAAATAAAACAATACAATAGAGAAAAATCATTCAATACCACTGAGGAAACAGGAACTAAAATCCATGGTGTGAAAAATAATAATAAAATAAAATCCATGGTGTGATAGCTCTCTTTGACAATAACTAAAATATTTAGATAGTTGAAGGACAACTAAAATCAAAAGTGGGACAGTATGTAGATAAGGTTGGAGCCCTTCTTCTTCTTCTTCTTCTTCTTCTTCTTCTTCTTCTTCTTCTTCTTCTTCTTCTTCTTCTTTTAGTTTTTTGAGACAGGGTTTCTCTATGCAATAGTCCTAGTGGTAGTAGTCCTAACTGGCCTGGAACTCACAGAGATCCACCTGACTCTACCTTCTAAGTGCTGGGATTACAGGAGTGCACCACCATACTTGGCTAAGGTTGCAGCTCTTTAATACAGACAGTAAAAGTAAAATAGTACAGCCAGGTAGTGGTGGCGCACGCCTGTAATCCCAGCACTCAGGAGGCAGAGAGGCAAGTGGATCTCTGTGAGTTCGAGGCCAGCCTAGTCTACAAAGTGAGTCCTGAACAGCCAAGGCTACACACAGAGACCCTGTCTCAAAAAAACAAAACAAAAAATAGTACACTCACTCTGCAAAATTGTTGGCAGTGTCCTATAGAAGGCAAAATACTCACCCAGCAGATCATCCCAAGACACGAAAACCTGGCTTCCCACACACTCATGTAAAAACCAGGTAGAGGTTCACCCCAGCTCCAGTTTGAAAGTTCCAAACTGTAAACAACCAAAATGCCTTTGAGGTAATATGTCCTTACCATGGGAAATGAATACTATTCAGAAATAGAACCCAATGCAATGCTGGGTATAGCAGCTCACGCCCATAATCCCAGCCCTCGGGAAGATCTCAAATATGAGGCTAGTAGGGACTACACAAGCCTCCCACCTCCAAAACTAAAGAAGAATTCATTTGAGAGCCGGGCATGGTGGTGCACCCCTATAATCCCAGCACTCGGGGAGTCAGAGGCAGGTGGATCTCTGTGAGTTCGAGGCCAGCCTGGTCTACAAAGAGAGTCCAGGACAGCCAAGGCTACACAGAGAAACACTGTCTCAAAAAACCATAAATAATAATTAAATAAGAGAGAGAGGGAGGGAGGGAGGGAGGGAGGGAGGGAGGGAGGGAGGGAGGGAGAGAGAGGATTTAAGATGTAGTCAACAACTCGGGTGACCCTTGCAATGTTTAACATTAATTGTCGTCTTGAAAGCATCAAGAATCACGCAGGAGGACTGGAGGGGTACATACTGCTTTTGTGAGGGATGGGAGTCTGAGCGTCTGTGTAAGGCAGCTTCACAACTGCCTGTAACAGCAGCTCCAGAGGGTCCAGCACCTCTGGTGTTGTCAGGCATAAACACTCATGTGCACATACCCACACATAGGTATATGCACACACATAACTTAAAATAATAAAACAAGTCTTTAAAAACTTTTTTTAAAACATGAGTCACCCACGAGACAAGCCTTCTGGAGCACCTGGGTGAGATTATTCGGCCTCTGAGCATGCCTGTAAGAGATTTTATTGAGTAGGTTATTGGTGCAGAAAGATCCGTCTTGATTGTGGGCGTGGCCATTCCCTGGGTTAGGGGTCTTAGACTACATAAAATTGGGAAGGGGAGCTAAGCACTGGTATCCCTCACCCCTGCATCCTGACTGTGGGTGTGATGCACCAGCTGCTTCCAGATGCTTCCGCATTAGCTCCCTGCAGTGATGAGCCATACTCCTGAGCCGTGAGCAGAAATAAATATTCTCTCCCCGTGAGTTGCTTTCGCCAGGGTATTTTATCCAGCAATGGGACCAGAAACTAAGACAGATCCTGGGGGACACAATGGAGCAGGAGAAGCCAATCTCAGCAGGAACTCGACTTCTTGTTCTTCTATAGATAATGGTTTTAAAATGACAGTGTCTTACAGGCGGAGAATGACTTGGCTGATGGGGTTACTGCGCGGGTGCTTTAAGACTCCCCTAGAGGGCTGGGGAGATGGCTCAGTGGTTAAGAGCACCACCTGCTCTTCCAGCGGTCCTGAGTTCAATTCCCAGCAACCACATGGTGGCTCACAACCATCTATAATGTGACTTGATGCCCTCTTCTGCAGATAAAGCACTCATATGCAATAAATAAATAAATTTTTAAAAAAGACTCCCTTAGAAGTGCTAGGGTAGGTCTGTATCTGGACTGCGGCGGTGGCAGCCAGTCAACTCCTCACCTGTAATAAAACTGCACGCACATGGACATACAAGAGTGCGTGGAAAACCGGTCAGGGCTGGAAAAGCCTCTTATGGATTGCACCAATGTCCACTTGCTAGTTTGGATACTATTTTGTTATAGTTTTGTAATTAGGGAAAACTGGAAGAAAGGTAGAAGGGACCTCAGTAGATTTTCTACAATTTCCCATTAGTCTATGATTACTTCAAAATAAAAGGTTTCAAACTGAAAAAGGAGTAAGGCAGAGGTCAGAGTCTGCCTCACAGCAAGGGTATTTTTCTGGTGGCAACTTCGTCTCATTTTGTGCTCATGTGAGATTGGAATCACTCTGGGAAATGTCCTTAGTGTTCTTCTTGCAAGATTAAAAAAAATTTTTTTGAAAATTACTATCTTACTTGAAGTAAATCTGCCTGGCTCCAAGGCCATAGGGCCCAGAGACATGTAAAGACCTGTGGCCTGAATCATAAAAACAGTTGTCACTTTACCCATATACGAATCAAAGCTAATACTATGGCAAGTGTATAGTGACCTTCCTTCCATTTGTAAACAATGGGGCTGGAGAGACAGCTCAGCAGTTAAGAGCATACACTGCTCTTACAGAGGACCCAAGCTCAATTTCCAGCAGCCACATGGTGGTTTACAACAGTTTTTAACTACAGTTACTTCGGATCTTTGTGGATACCAGGCCCATAGTGGGACAGACAGACAGACAGACATGCAGGCAAAGCACCAGCATGTCACTGTCAGCCTACCATGGCAGGTTCCCAGGCTGAAACAAAAGACTTTAATTTTTTTTTTTTTTTTGACACAGGGTTTCTCTGTGTAACGTTAGCTGTCCTAGGCTCGCTTTGTAGACCAGGCTAGCCTTGAACTTCACAGCAATCCGCCCCCTCTGCCTCCCAAGTACTGGGATTACAGGCATGCATCACCATGCCCAGCCAAAGGACAATTTTTAAAGCACAGAGCAAGCCCCTTCCTCCGTGTCAGCCGAGTACTCAGGACGGCTCAGTCTTACGGGTCACCTACGTATTGTCTTTGCTTCTGCTTCGCGTGTTTGTCTTTTTCTAAGCACAGACTGTGCCTGAGTGTGATCCCCTCTATGCTCTACACACTGGATTTATTTTAAAGCATATCAGGGACGTGACTTGTCAGTTCTGCATGCCACTAGGCAAGAACAGCTATTGGCAGTTTTCTAATCCAAACCTCTGGGAAGTTGGTCAGCTGAACTAACGGAGTTTGCTTGAGGAGGAATAGCTAGGTTAGCAGATGCTAGTGGTATTTTCTGTTCTTCTGTATTTGGATCTCAGTTGACTTCTGTAAATCAACTATTAGATTTTATTTCTTTTTCTTCCTTCCTTTCTTTCTTTCTTTTTTTTTTTTTTTTTGAGACAGGGTTTCTCTGTGTAGCCTTGGCTGTCCTGGACTCGCTTTGTAGACCAGGCTGGCCTCGAACTCACAGCGATCCGCCTGCCTCTGCCTCCCGAGTGCTGGGATTAAAGGCATGCACCACCATGCCTGGCGAGATTTTATTTCTTACAACATTCACCTCGACTGTCTTTTCTTCGCCACAATTTTTCCACAGTTTTGGGGGGGGTTGTTTGTTCATTCATTTGAGATTGTGTGTCTGTGTCTGTGTCTAGGCATATACACCTGTGTGTGGTTCCCCTTGCCTCCCTGCCAGAAGTAGATGTCAAGGCCCTGAAGCCGGAGATGCAGGAAGCTGTGAGCTGCCCAGTGCAGGTGGTGGGAACTGAACTCAGGGCCTCTGGAAAAGCAGGAAGTCATCCTCTCTCCCTTTCTTAATTTTCTTTCATTTGTTTGTTTGTTTGTTTGGTTGGTTTGGTTTGGTTTTTTGAGACACGGTTTCTCTGTGTAGCCTTGGCTGTCCTAGACTTGCTTTGTAGACCAGGCTGGCCTCGAACTCACAGCGATCTGCTTGCCTCTGCCTCCTGAGTGCTGAGATTAAAGGCGTGTGCCACTACACCTGGACTCTGTGTCAATTTTTATTTTGTTTTGTTTTCAACACTGAGGATTGAACCTAGGACTTCACATATGCTAAGAAAGTACTCCAGCACTAGGCTACATCCCCAGCTCTCTGCATTTTCTTCATTATGGTAAAATATACATAATACAAATATTACCATTGTTAACTATTTTCAGTTGTATAGTTCAATGGCATTGCATGTATGCACACTGATAGGCAGCCATCACAGTTTTCCACCTCTGGAATTTTTCTGTTTTGTTTCAAATTCTGTGGCATGAAATAAGAAGTCCTCTATATTAGCAGCTTTTCTCCTTGCTATGACAAAATGCATCATAAAGAAAATCTTATGCCGAGCAGTGGTGGTGCATGTCTTTAATGCCAGCACTTGGAAGGCAGAGGCAGAGGCAAGCGGATCGCTGTGAGTTCAAGGCCAGCCTGGTCTGCAAAGCGAGTTCAGGATAGTCAAGGCTACACAGAAAAGCATTGTCTCGAAAAAGAAAGGAGAGAGAGAGAGAGGAAGGAAGGAAAGAAAAATGAAAGAGAGAGAGAGGAAATCTTATATGTTGTTAGGATTGCCTTGGCTCCTGCTCTGAGCTCAGTCCGTGCTGGCAGGGAGGGCATGGCGGTAAGAACCGTAAGTGCCTCTTCACATTGTGTCCAGAAGCAGAGGGATGGACCCTGGTGCTCAGCTAGCTGTCCGTTTTCCCTTTCGTGTGCTTGTTTGGTTAGTTATCTGGTTGGTTGGTTGATTGGTGGGTTGTTTATTTGGTTGGTTGGTTGGTTAGTTAGTTTTGTTTTCCGAGACAGGGTTTCACTGTGTTGTCCTCACTGTCCTGAAACTCCCTCTGTAGACCAGGCTGGCAGAACTCACAGAGATCCTCCTGCCTCTGCCTCCCAAGCTCTAGGATTGGTACCACCATGGCCCAGTTCCATTTCCTTTTTTTTTTTTCCCCCTTCTTCTTCTATTTTTCCTTTTTATTCCGGTCCAGGACCCCAGCCCATAGCATGGTGCCATCCACATTCAGAGTGAGTCATTTCCCTCCAGCTAAACCTCTCTGGAAACAGCCTCATGGTGGGCACGCCCCGTCTCCTAGGTGACTCTACTTGCAGTCACCTCTAGGTCAGGTCCACAGCATAAACACTCTTCGTCCCCCCTTCCCCTAGCTGCTCTTCTGCTTTCTGTCTCTGTACATTTGCGCCCTACTTTGACAATGGAATTAACTTATCTGTTACTGGATGCTAAGTCACCCCCCTAAAATTTGCAAAAATAAAACAACAAAGTTGGTTTGTCCTCTCAATTTTGGGGAGCAGTTTAGCTAAATGGGTCTGGCCCAACCTCCTGAAGCTACACGCAATTAGAGTTTTCAGTCACCGAGGGAGGCCTCACCTGGGGCCAGCAGCCACACTACCTAAGTCTACCTGGGCAAGCCTCAGCTCCTCGGTGGCTACCAGACAAACACTTCCATTCTTTGTCACACAGACCTCTCCAAAGGGCTGCTTACACTATGGAAATTTCCTTTCTTCATGATGGCAGGGGCGGGAAACACAGCAGAGACTCACATGTAAATATAAGATTTCAGCCCGTCGTGGTGGCACACGCCTTTAATCCCAGCACTTGGGAGGCAGAGGCAGGTGGATCGCTGTGAGTTCGAGGCCAGCCTGGTCTACAAAGAGAGCCCAGGACAGTCAGGACTACAAGGGAATCTCTGTCTCGGGAGAAGGGGGGAAAAAGCCCAAATATATGATTTCATCTAAAAATAGAAAGCTGTGTCTTCACAGGGCCACAATTGTAGGTGCTTAAGGTCTGGGTCAAGGATTTCCATGGTCCTGGTCTCTATGCAAAGAATTGAAATGAAAGCCCACACTGATTGCAAAGTATTGAAGAAGCTTTATTTAAGCAGAGTTTAAGTGCAGGCCAGAATACACTACAAAGAGCAGTGGGCCACATGAGCAAGAAAATGTTCAAGGGCCGGCGTAGTGTTGAGAGCTCTCTTGTAAGGACTCCAGAGAAGGAAGAGCTTGGTTTCTCCTGGGCATGGCAAGGGTGGTTCTGTTTTGATTGATTATGTCATATGATTACTTTAAATTGTATCTGTCCCTTCTCCAATTGTACCTGATTTATTTATATCCACTCCAATTTGCATAGGCACAAGATTGTAACTGGGAGGGTCTTCTTGACAAGTGTAGCAGCATTTACCTGAAAACCCAGCACTGGGTTAAGCAGAGGCGGTTCCCGCACGCCTGGCTGGATCACATAGCAAGGTCAAGGCCAGCTTAGGCTACATAGCAAGCTTCTGTGGCAAAAACCAAAGTACATGAATTCATATTTGGCCGGGAAGATGGCTCCATGAGTAAAGACGCCTGACACCAAGGTCAAAAGGCTGAGATCAATTTCTGAGAGAACTCCCAGAGGTTCACAGGTTATCTTCTGACTCCCATATGACTGCACACATGTACACACACACACAAACGTAATAGTTTAAAAGAAAACATGCCAGGCAGTGGTGGCGCATGCCTTTAAGCCCAGCACTTGGGAAGCAGAGGCAGGCGGATCACTGTGAGTTTGAGGCCAGCCTGGTCTACAAAGTGAGTCCAGGACAGCCAAGGCTAACACAGAGAAACCTTGTCTCAAAAGAAAGAGAAAAAAAACAAAACAAAACAAATCAAGGGGCTGCAAAGACTGTTCAGTGGTTGTGTGCACTGTGCTCACAGAGGACTTGCATTGGGCTCCCAGCACCCACACCAAGCAGCTTCTAAGCACTTGTAACTCTAACACCAGGAGATCAGACAATCTTCTAACCTCTGAGGGTACCTGAATGAATGTGGCACACATAAACCCACATGGGGACACACAACTAACTCTTCAGAAGTGTTGGGGACAATAGGCCATATGGCCAATGTTCAGCCATCTTGTCCAAGTCTGCACCTTTAAGTCTCTGTTTTTCCCAGAGCTTGCCTTTCACCAAAAATTAGCTGACCCTGTTGTGAGTCAAGAGTTACTCTAAAGACAGATAGGGATGGAGCGACCCTGTTGTGAGTCAGCAGTTAGACTAAAGCTAGATGAAGACAAAGCAAGATACCCTGTGTGGCAGGACATTATGACCATGCCTGGAATTCCCTGTGTTTTGAGAACAGCCTGCAGACGGGTTGCTATAGCAATATGCTCCCCTGCCTTCTGACTTATAAAACCTGCTGCCTGACTAATAAAGTTTGAGAGCTTGACCAATCAGACTTGCTCTCCTTCTTTGTGTCTTGCATTCTCAACAGGTGACCTTCCTCCCAAGTTTTAGTCGAACCCCACAGGTCGGGTTACTGAAGAAGCAGCTGAGGATAGGAGCATGCACTGCTTTTCAGCCCTGCTCCCTGCTCCAGATCAGGGTCCCAGTCAGGGGACAGCGTGTGTACAGTGGGCAAGTCTTCACACCTTCAGTAATCTTATCAGGGGAATTTTGCCTAAGTACGCTCAAAGGTCCAACTCCAGGTGGTTCTAGATGCTGTCGGACTGACAATTAGTAGTAACCACTGCGTACAGGTTGCATCCTGACCGTTCTTTGTGTTTCTTTCGTCTGACTTCACACAGACTGGCAAAATCAATCCCACACTGGAGACTTCCTCAAATGGAACGACAGCTCTAGAAGTAGCAGGAAGGTACATGCTTTGACTCCGTGTGAGTACACTCAAGCATACGGTACGGTGCATGGACATACTATACGGAAGTGTAAACCACACCTGTAGCAGTCCAAACAGCTGCTCACTTTTCACTGAATGCCTCTAGTCAGAGAACTCCTCACCACTTCCGTAATAACTCACTCCAGTCTGACTGGGAAATTTGAGCATGGGTTCAAAAGATTGCTGACGGCAGAAACGGAAGCAAAGAAGAGAGATGAGGTCTCTCATTTCCTGTTGAGGTGTGTATATATATATATATATATTTTTTTTTTTTTTTTTTAATGAAAATATAGCATGTTTGGTCATGCTCTGGCCAGAGGCAGAGTCTGTGAAGACAAATGAACCACAATAAAGGGATGGAGAACGGCAGGGGTAGTGTTACTCTGTGAGGGTAGCCGAGGTTCTCTGAGGAGAGGGACCTATAAGCAGTTTCCTAAAGAAAGGCAAAGCCCTGAAGCAGAAGTGAATGAATGATTCCCTCCAGGTCAAAAGCAACCTAGCGGCTGGGGATGTAGGTCAATTGGTTAAGTTTTTGCCTGGCATGCAGAAGGTCCTTGGTTCAATTCCTATCACCGCATAAACCAGGCATGCTGGCATAGATCTGCAATCTAGTACTTGGGAGGTAGAGGCAAAAGGATCAGAAGTTCAAAGTCTTTCTTGGCTACACAGCAAATCTGATATCAGTTGGACTACAGGAGACCCTGTCTCTGCTCACACACACACACACACGCAATCTGGGCTCTATCCATGAAGCTATGAATCACAGCCTTCATTTCTGTCACTGAACCCTTGCCTGCTAGCATAGATGTTTGGCCAAGAAGCCTTAATGGCTGTCCGTCAGCTCGGCAGCTTTATGAAATCACCATTGTGCCCATATCTTCATCCCAGTCTTTGATAAAAATGTCATACTGAAGCTTCAAGCTGTAGCTCAGTTGGGAGAGTGGTTGTCTATCACGCACAAAGCCCTGGGTTCAATCCCCAGTACGGAACAAAGAGGCCTAGTGTCTCATGCTGTGAGTCCAACACTTCCGAGGTAAAAGCAGAAAAACCAGTAGTTTCAGGTCATCTTTGGCTACATAGCAAGTTCCGGGCCAACCTGAGACTGTGAAACCTTTTCTAAAAAAAAATTAATGAAACAAAATGTCAGGGCACGCGCGCACGCGCGCGCACACACACACTTCTCTGAGATCCCCACTTATTCATGCTCTAGTTTCCCATCATCCTTTTCAACAAAGGTGGAAATGTTTGTGAGTTGGGCTGCTTACCCCAAGCCAAGTGAGCAGTATAAAGTCAGTAAGTGAACACAAAGCAGGAGCCCTATTGACCAAATCATTCCTCTACTCTGGGCGTGTCTCACCATCACCCTCCACACTCAGAACGCTGCCACGTGCTCCATATACACCCAGCAAATATTGATTTAGGGGTGTGTGTGTGTGTGTGTGTGTGTGTGTGTGCGTGCGTGCGCGCGCGCGCACACCCATGCACGTGTCATGGAAGACACACAGGAAAACTCTCCACAGGAGAATGGGACCTGGAGCCCCTGACACCCCTAGGTTCTGACTTTTTCCTGCCCTTCTGCCAGTTATTTGTTGCCCTGTAACAAAACATTCAGAAACTTAGTAAGTTTAAGCAGCTGCGAGATGTCTGTGTCGCTCCGGAGTTCAGTGTGGCCAGGGACAGCTTGTCTCCTCCCCACTGTGTGGAATGCAGACGGGCAGCCTCTCCTCCCAGATGCTCCGTTCTCCTGGAGCCTGGAGGCACCATCCTTGCAGATAGTGGCTCACAACCTCGTGGCCTCTTAAGTCACAAAGGCTCATTTCCGCTACATTTACTAGAACAAAGTCACTAAGGCCCACCTACAAGTAAAGGAAAAAAAAAAAGGTAGGAGACTAGTTGAAGTACATGTAGGTGGGTGTTCTAACATTGCCTATTAGATTGAATGAGGACATTAGATTTGACCACTATTTCTGTTCATTTGTTCTTAGTTTGTTTTTGAGACAGGGTCTCAGGTAGCCCACACTTGCCTTCAACTCACTGTGTGGCTAAGGCTGGTCTCGAACTCCTGATCTTCCTACCTCTATCTCCCAAAAGCTAAGACTTAGGCTTGTGACTTTTGTGATGCTGGAGATGGAGCCCAGGCCCTCAGGTAGGTCAGGGGAGCACTCTGTCATCTCAGTCACATTCCCAACCTGGTCACGGCTGTTAAGCTCAACTGCAAAGAGGGAGTTTGCTCTCTGGAGAGGAGCCACTGTGCTGAACCCAGCAGGGACAGGGAACGCCGACTTCATTTTAGCGCCTTTGTTTGGGAAGCCCGCATGCTCCTCCACCACCATCACCACCATCACCACCACCACCACCACCACCACCACCCCTCAATCTGCATCTCTTCTCAATTAGATTTCTTTCCTGAATAAAGAGAAAGTGGGATTGGTGTTCACCCTGGGCGCAAACTCATACAACTGACCACTTCAAGGTAGACGCCCAAGATCAAATCTAATTACGATCAGCATTGCATCCGACATGGTGCCTGGAAAAGCCCGCAGAGACATTATCTCTGCGTGTCTGGACAATTCCATGGCCAAGCCCAGCAGAGCCTTCTGCAAGTAGAGACTGGTTCAGTGCACCCAGCCCTGCTTCTGTTTTCCCCAGGACACAGTTAGAATGGATTTCCTGGAGTTAGGCTGGGACCATGTGACTAAATACTAGTCAAGGAAATAAAGACAGAGGTAATAAAAGCTACTTCTGAGCCTGGTTCATAATCCAGCTCGGCCCTTTATCTTCTCTCCTGGACCACTGCCTGGGTGGAAAGGATGAAGAGAGTCCAGAACAGCAAGAGCGAGGAGGCCTGAGAGTGCAGAGCCAGGCACACTAGCACAGGCTTGTAGGCCCAACAGTCAAGAAAGAGGCCAATCTCTGTGAGTTCAAAGCCAACCTATTCTACAAGGTGAGTTCCAGGTCAGCCAGGGCTACACAGTGAGGCTCTGTCTAAAGAATATAATTTTTTTAAAAAGGAAATTAGCTTAGGATCATGTTATACAAGTAAAAAAGGAACTTTCTTTTAGGTTTGTTTGTTGAGACAAGGTTTCTCTTTGTAGCCCTGGCTGTCCTGGAACTCACAGAGATCTATCTGCCTGCCTCTGGCTCCCAAGTGCTAGGTAGGATTAACGGAGTGCGCCACCACTGCCCGGCAAAAATCAACTTTCTTTAAAAGGTTTATTTTATTCTACGTGCGTGAATGTTTTCTGCACAGCACATTCACATCTGGTGCCCAAGGAGGACAGAAGAAGCTCTCCTAAAACCGCAGCTCCACAGATTTGTGAGCCATCCTGTGGGTGAGCCACCGTGAGGGTGAGGCCACTGTCTAGGCGCCCCTCCCCCACTGTAAACTTTTATTACCTCAAGCCTCCTAGCCAAGATGTTTTGGTGGTTGTCCCTGTGGACCACATAGCCTGCCATTCAGGAAATGGCTCTCCTCTTTTTCTATCAGTGGAATATGTTCCACCATTTGACACAGGAAAGGGAATGAGAAAGGAGGTTGAATGGATGTTTCACCCCACGCCCCCTCCCCCACCCCGGCAACTATACTAGAACTTACTATCTAATGGGGTTGTGTAACCTACAGTGGTTACTTTTCCAGGAAGGCATTATTCCACTCCTGGAATGGATTAATAAGAAAAGCAATGTTTGAGGGCATCCCAGCTTTTAAAAATCACATTGAAGGTTAACTGAAGGAGGAAAACCGCACCCTCCAATACAGTGTTCCATAAAGGCCGCTGAAAGAAGAAACGGGGGGGTGGGGGTGGGGGGGGGGGGACACGGGCCTCCCGGGACTCCTAACTCCCACATCCTCCCTTAGACAATACCGGAAACAGCGTGTTTTTTAAAAGCAGCAGCCACAAGAAAAGAGATGGAGACTCCTCTGGAGAGACAAACGCAAGACACTTGGGGCGACGCGGGTGGGGTGTCTCCCGCGAGCAGGGCTGCAGCAGAGCGCGCGTGCTCGCCCGCACACCCACAACCCCACACCACGTACACACGCAACAAAACCCCAAGTCCTTCCCTGCTGCCCCTCACGCCCTTCCCGCGAGGTGAGCAGCAGGCTCCTGGGAACCAGCAGGAGGAGATGCTGGAGGGAAAGAGCCTGCAGGGAGCTGGTGCCTGCCACCCCCAACAAGGGATCGCAGAGGGCGATGAGCGCGGCCCGAGAAGGGCGGAGGCCCAGCACGCTGGAGATGCTGAACTCCCCCAACCCCCGCGCGCACTCGCGCGCGCGCCCCCTGGCCACGCCCCCTCACGGGCTGGCCACGCCCTCGTTGCGGCGGGCGAGAGGCGGGGCGGGGCGCGGTGTATATAAAGCGAGGGGCGGGCGCCGCTCTTTTGTCTCTTGCTGCAGCAACGCGAGTGGGAGCACCTGGAGCGCGAGCTCGGAGCGAGACTTCAGGGTGAGGCACAACGCTGGGCTTGGGGGCCTACCCTGGGTGGGGTCGGGGCAGTTTGTGGCTAGCGGGCGCGTCCCCCCTGGGTTGCAACAGGCGACCGGCGGTTGGAACAGTCAGCGGCTTGTAGGCCACGCCCTGGGGCTTCGGTGGGAGGGTGTGGTGGACGAGCCAGAGATCCTCGGCCTCCCCGCTGTGGGAACGCCCCGGGCCGGGAATGCCACGTCGAGGGGCGTCCGCGGAAGGCAGGGGGATCCACGCCACCCACTATCGCCTTGGTTCGCCCATCAGGGTTGCAGGAAAATGGCAGACAAGCCGGACATGGGGGAAATCGCCAGCTTTGATAAGGCCAAGCTGAAGAAAACCGAGACGCAGGAGAAGAACACCCTGCCGACCAAAGAGAGTGAGTGTGCTCCCGCCTCTGGGTTCCCGCCCCAGCGCTCCACCCTTCCTTGCTGTGCCAGTCCGGCACCCACCCCCCACCCCCATCCGGCCGCTATTCTCCCACCCCGAATCTGAGAGACCATAGCCACCCTCCCAGTCACACAAAGCACTTTGTCCCTTCCAAACCTCTTCCTTGTTGCCCAGGCCTCGTGGGGGCTTCATCCACACCAGGTTTATGGGTTGGGTGTTGGGGGCTCTAAAGTGGTTCCATTCTCCAATGCCCACATCCCGCCCTTTGCAGCCATTGAACAGGAAAAGAGGAGTGAAATTTCCTAAAAGCCTAGGAGGATTTCCCCCCACCCCACCCCACCCCGTCATCTCCAAGACCCCCCTCGTGATGCGGAGGAAGAGCCACCTGCAAGATGGACGCGAGCCACAAGCTGCACTGTGAACCCAGGCACTCCGCGCCGATGCCACCGGCCCGCGGGTCTCTGAAGCGGGACCCCCCCTACTATAATCGGACTGCCAAATTTCACCGGTTTGCCCTGGGATATTATAGAAAATTATTTGTATGATTGATGAAAATAAAACACACCTCGTGGCATGGTTGGCGTGGTCTGAATCCTTTAGTTGAGTGCGCGTGGGCAGAGCGGCACTGGGAGTGAGTTGTGCCGCAGAGAAGGGGGGGGGAAGGTCGTAGAATGGGCTAGCTTTGGGGGAAGAGATGTATCGCTCTATTTTTTAATTTACCTGCTTCGCCCTAAGGTTTTCTGGGTTCTCGTTTGCTCTGCTCTTAATGCAACCCAGGTAAATTTTAACACCATTTTGAAAAAATGTTGCCCAAAAGATTAAGATTTGCTTTTTTTTGATCGGCTCCTCAAATCCCACCGTCTCTTTCTTCCCGCCCTCCTATCTTTTACGCGCACACCAGAAGCGGTGATTTATTAAAGTCTGGGAGGAAAGGGGACGAACAATAATCATTCTGGAATGTTGGAAACTGGGCGAGGTCCGGGTTCGTCTCTCTCTCTCTCTCTCTCTCTCTCTCTCTCTCTCTCTCTCTCTCTCTCTCTCTCTCTCTCTCTCTCTCACACACACACACACACACACACACACACGCAAGGTTTTCTTCTGGATGTTACAGAATGAGGTGAAATAAAGGCCTGATGTAGTGAAACAATCGCGGGCTTTATCATAACTTGCAGAGCCGACATCAGGAATACAGCCACAGGGATCAACCTAGGGGTTTTTTTTTTTTTTTGTCTGGGAGCCTTCTGCAAATGCCTTAGCCATTAGATGGGGAGTGTAGGCCGAGCTGCCTCGGATCGGGAGATCTGAAAAGTGTAAGGAGGGAGTTTGCGGCTGCGCCTGCCGAGCTGGAGGTCACACCCTTCCATAACCCACGGGCAAGGGGTGGGACCAGCCCAGAGGGCCCTAGTGGAGGAGGAGCCCAGGGCTACTTTGGCAGAGATAGCCTTTTCCTGGAGGAGGGGACAGAGGGAGACAATTGGGTAGGATTTGCCCCACATTTTTGCCCTAACCCCCAAGGGACTGGATAAATAGGTGAGGGCAGTTAGTTCAAATGAAGTGTACCCTCCAGCAGCCACAAGAAATTTAAAACCTAGTAGTGTGGCTGGCCGTCTGAGGAGTGGATCAGAGAAGAGACATGTTAGGGAACAACTCTTTTTCTCTGATATTAGTGACTCCCACAGATGTAGCTTTTGTAGTGACCCAGGGTAGGACGGGGCTGAACTGTTGTCCCATGCTTGAGTAAATCTGTAGTTAACGCTCTTGTAAGTGAGAGAGAGAGAGGAGAAAGAACTTACTGAATCACTACAGGCATCACCTGCCTCCACCTCGACCATATTAAAGCCAGGCTGCCCCACACACACACACCATACCTCCCTTCCCCCACTGGTTTGTTGACTCTAGTGTCTTGGTTAACAGGGCAGAGACCATGGTGAACCTGTGGTAATTACTATAGTTTAGGGAAGCCAAACCTACTCATTTCCCTCCCCGGGGCCCAGCACTGGGGAGGAAGGAAATACTGCTAATTTACAATTGAGGCTAATGACTGACGGAAGGCTGCCTAGTCCCTGAGCCGCCAGCTACATTAGTCAGCTTTGTCGCTAGAAGAAACACCTGTGGGCTGGAACTAGGAAGGACTTCTTTTGTCTTAGAAGTTCCAGTCTCTGGTCTACTGACCCTTGCCGGCAGCACAGCAGGGTGGAGGTGCATAGCCACGTCAAACCCAGCGGCCAGGGAGCAAAGGGGTAGAGGTTAGGGTCCCACAATGCACCTTCCACTTGGCCCCGGCTCTTAAAGGTCCCCCCACTCAGTAGTGCCACACTAAGCAACAAGCCTCCAAAGCGTGGGACCTTGAGGATCCTTTCAAGATCCGAATGACAGGAAGAGTCGTGTTTAGTTTGGGAGAGTTTTTGAGGCAGCTGTGGTGGTGCAAGCCTGTAATCTCAGCATCAGAAGGATGTGGAGTTTAAGGTCATCTTCAACTAGTCAGTGGAGTCAAGATCTGCACAGGCTCCTTGAGACCCCGTCTCAAAAGAGAGGGGAGGAAAAAGATACTGGGATGCTTTGTTTCTGCAAAATTCAGAGGCCATGTTTGTGGTCCGCTTAGCTCAGTGTGGGTCTTCTGAGTGCCCAACAAGTACCTACCAATCGCTGTAGTGAGGCGGCAGAGTTCTGTTTCCTGCAACTAACTGCAAAATACTCCATGAAAAGAAATGCTAGGAGGCATGAGCAGTCCACCCCCCACCCCCACCCCCCCACCCCCCCCACCCCCCCACCCCCCCACCCCCCCACCCCCGGGATAGCAGACAAAGAAGTTAGCTGTGACAGCGGCTGCCTTGGTGAAAGAGGAAGAGAAAGAATGAAGACAAGAAGTGAGAACAGGGCTGGCATTTGTTCGGCAGCAGGCTCCTCCTCCCGTTGACACCAGACGGCATTCAGTGAAGACAGAGGCCATAACTGAATGAAAACAGAAGCAACCTCAAGTGAGCCCAGGAAGGAAGGCGGGGGTGGTGTATCCTGTAGTCATTTGGAGGCCACTTATTGATTTGGGGGGGTCAAAACACGGTGATCTGAGATGTGTGTGAGAGTATGAGGAAGAGGCCGTGGAAGGCACAAATAGTAACTGCCATCTCCAACATCAGCACCAGCCCCATCACCAACCCAAGCCTTCCGCACTAGCACCACTACCGCTACCACGATCAACACCGATGCTATGGCTGCACACAGTACAAATGCTTGTACTATTGCATCCAGCCTTTTCACACGATTCTGGAGATCCTAACTCCAGCCATCGAGGCTCTGAAAAAAGCTCTTTTACCCACTGGCCCATCTCCCCAGCCCACCTCCACCTTATTTTTTGAGGCATGATCTCTCACAAAAGCCAGAACTTACTGTTTTGGCTAGACTTGCTGGCCCATGGGTTCTGCCTGCTCCTGCCCCAAAAGCACTGGAGTTACAGACGATGCTGCCACCTCCAGCTTTTTACATGGCTGCTGAGACCTGAACTCAAGTGTTCATGCGTGTGCAGCAAGCACTCTGCCCACCGAGCCATGTGTTTGAGTGGTTTTGCATGCGTTTATGTATATATACCATGTGTATGCCTGTGGCCCTTGAAGGCAAAAAGGGGGTACCAGATCATCCCCTGAAACTGGAGTTACAGATGGGTGGTACCACCTTTGGGCCACTGTGGGTGGTCCTGAGTTGTGTAAGAAAACAGCTGAGCAAACCGTGAGGAACAAACCAATAGTCGGCATTCTTCCACATCCCATGCTTTTCCTTCCTGCATCCAGGTTCCACCCCAAGTTCGCTCAGCGGTGAGTCATAACTTGAAATAAACCCTTTCTTCCCCACCTTGCCTTTGGTCAGGTGCTCTATCACAGCTTTTTTTTTTAATGTTTAATAATAAAATATAAAAGAAGATGATATAAAGCAATAAGATAAAAATAAGGTTCCAGGCAGCAGACATTATGTTGTGGAGGAGTTTATTAGATGAGCACGGGGAGAGAAGGAAAGGGGGAAGGGGAACCCCAGAGAGAGACAGGAAGAGTGAGAAGAAGAGAGAGACCATGGCGAGGGTTTGTCCTTTTATATGGCCCTGGGCAGGGCCACGCCTCCGTGGCAGGTAAGCAATGACATCACAGATAGGCAGACTGAAGAACTCTAACAGCTATAGGAGCCAAAAATAGCCCCTGAAGAGACTCTGCTTTTTTGGTTTTTGGTTTTTGTTTTTTGTTTTAGAGACAGGGCTGGCCTTACAGAGATCCACCTACCTCTGCCTCCCGAGCACTGGGATTAAAGTCGTGTGCCATAACGCCTGAAGGGACTCTGGCCAGTTAGATTACATCCCGGAAACTACCCCCCCCCCAAGTCTGTTCCCTTCTTTGGCCACTCCCTCCTCCTGAAGCTGACCACCGAGGTCCAGCCCGCAAAGCAATGAAGTCAAGCCATCAAAAGCCCCTTTGGCTCACCTAATTAACATGGCCAGTTAAAGTTAAACACCTCAGCCTAACACGGAGGTTTCCCCCTTGTACCTTTATAAGCCGCCATTTTCCTACGTGCCACGTCTGTCTCCTCTCTCCAGATGCAGTCCTTCGTCCAAGTACCCCCCCACCCCTCTTTCTTGCCTCTTTTTTCCCCTCTTCTTTCTTCTCCTCCTTTTCTCCCTTGTCCTCTATCCCCTGTCTTTGTCCCTTACCCCTGCCTTCTGTGCCTCTAGGGCGATTAAATCTCCTTTGTGCGGAGAATTTGGTCTTGGGGGCCCTGAGCCAATACTCTTTCTTTCAGCTCCCCCCCCCCAAATCTCAATGACTTACTACAACAACAAAACTACATGCCTTTAAGGTTCATATTACTACTCGGTTTCTTACCGGCTTGCCTTTTCATTCTGAGCAGCAGGCTGAACACACAGGGCCCTCGCTGGGGCACAGTGTTGTTACTGCCGATGCAAAAGTTTACACTCAGTGGTGTTCCCCTTTTTCCTCACACCTCACTTCCATCCAATCACACTAAGCAAAGCAAACCATGAAGCAAAGCACCATCATAGGGAGAGAGAGAGAGAAAAAAAAGCTCATACCCTGGGGTGGTTTAAAAGTAAGATGTGCCCCATAGGCTCATGTGTTTGGATAATTGTTGCCCGCAGCTGGTTGCACGGTTTAAGAAGCTTCCGGAACCTTTAGGAAGTGGAGGCTTGCTGGAGGGAGTACATCACTGAGGCCTTGGCCCCGTTTCCTCTTCTCTCAGCTTCCTGGCTGCCAGGCCAGCCTCAGACGTCTCCTACCATGTCTTCTCCGCTAAGGTGAACCCTCTCCCTCTGGAAACGCAAACCAAAATAAACCCTTCTTTCCCAGCTTCCTTTGTGTCGGGGTATTTTATCATAGCCACAGAAGAGTGATGGGAATAGACCTATAATATGATGGGCTGTGTGTACCACAACCCACATACTTAGAAATGTTTATAGGTTCTTTCCGGTTCTTGCTGCTGTGAGTGTTTTGGGTGCGATCCCCAGCGCCGGGCACCCGTAGCCATGCCTCGGAAAATTGAGGAAATCAAGGACTTTCTGCTCACAGCCCGGCGGAAGGATGCCAAATCTGTCAAGATCAAGAAGAACAAAGATAATGTGAAGTTCAAGGTTCGCTGCAGCAGGTACCTCTACACCCTGGTCATAACAGACAAGGAGAAGGCAGAGAAGCTGAAGCAGTCCCTGCCCCCTGGTTTGGCAGTGAAGGAGCTGTAGTGACCCAGTCCTCTGCATTGACTATTAAAAACCCTGGAAAGTCTTAAAAAAAAAAAAAAAAAAAAAAAGAAATGTTTATAAAGTATCTTTTTAAAATCTGAAACATTGGTTCACACCTGTAATTCCAACACTGGGGAGGTGGACGCAGAGGGATCAGAATTTAAGGTCATCCTTGGCTACATCATGAGTTGGAGACCATAAATGAGACTTTTTCTTTTTTTAAAAAAAAATGTTTTTTAAAGATTATCGTTCTTTCTTTTACCTTTATATTCCAGTAGGGGATCATGTGGATTTGTTTTTAAATTATATGGAGGAGGGACTAAGTTATAGTTATCCTTAATTTTCATTTCAGAACAGAGAAAGGTCATCAAATATTTGACAGATAAAGACATATTGGTCCTTGAAGGTTGGTGATTACAATTGCCTTGTCGGTAGCTGATTCAAGAGTAAATGTGGGCTGTGATTCTGATGCGGGAGCCACAGGAAGAAACCTGCTTGAAAGCTTCTGGAAGGAGAAACTGTACAAAATGAAAACACGCAAATGCCATTGCTGAAGGATACCATGTCCGAACCAAGACATATTGAAGCCATTAAAGGAAATTGAGCCGAACAAGGAGGTATCATTAAAACATGGAAAGATTGTAAGGAGTCTCAGAGCTTCTAAAAAGGGCTTTATCTTTGAACTTCTTGTTGTGTGAGATATAAATTTCCCTGTGTCTAGTGAGACAGCTTGGCAGTTAAAGTTCTGCTACATGAACTTTAGGAACAGAGCTCCAATGCTGTGATTCCAGGGCCCAGAATTTTGAGAGACACCGACTAGCCTTATGGGTAGTGTGAGCTCTGCGTCCTTCAATGAATAAGGTGGGGAGCCATTGAGGAAGACTCCCAAATTCAACCGCAGTCTCCATACAAATGAAAACATGTATACACACGTGAGAAAATACATAGATTATTCTCATATACAGAAACTCTATAGTTGAGTTTTCTATTATAGTTAAAAAAAAAAAAAAGAACTCTAATACCCATCATCAGAAATGAGAGAAGTCTAATGTCAGAAGCAATTGAGACTCAAGAGAAAGACGAGCAGATGGAGGTTTGCTCCTAAGTGTCTATCAATCAGTAACACGGCTCAGCAGGGGAAGGCCCTGGACCAAGCTTGATGCTTGCTAGCTGGAGTTCAATCCTTGGGACCCACATAGTGGAAGGAGAGAATTAACACCATCAAGTTGTCCTCTGGCCCCCACACATACTACAGCATGCACACACACATGTGCTTTAAAAAAATTTAGAACCCTGTCTCGAAAAACAAAACAAAACAAAACAAAAAAACAAATTTAGGAGTGCTCGGCACAGTGGCATACACCTGTAATTCCAGCACTCAGGTAGGCAGAGGCAAGAAGATCTCTGTGAGTTCGAAACCAGCCTGGTCTACAAAACTAGTCCAGGACAGCCAAGGCTACCCAGAGAAACCCCGTCCAAAAAAAAATTTTTTTTTTAATTTAGGAGCTAGAGAGATAGCTCAGCAGTTAAGAATGCTTACTTGCTTGTCCAGAGGACCTGAGTTCAGTTTCTAGCACTTACATTGGGTGGCTCATCTTTGCAATTCCAAGGAATCCAGTAACCTCGCCTGGCTTCCGTGATCACTTGCACGCACACACACACACACACACACACACACACACACACACACACACACACAAACACACATACAGTAGTGGACAGATTTTAAGGAATTGTCTGGGACAGATATGGGAACTAGCAACTCTGAAATCTGCAGGGCAGAAAAGCCCTTCAAAAGCCCCAGCACCAGTTTTTACATGTTATGATCTTTGTCATTTATGTATTTATATATTTATAGCTTTATTTGATATGTATGGCTGTTTTGCTTGCATGTACATATCTGGTGCCCATGGAGGTCAAAAGAGGGCATCAAATCCTTGGCAACTAGAGTGAGCCACCATATGGACGCTAGAAATTGAACCTGCGTCCTCTGCAAGAACAACACATATATTTTTCTCCTCTTTAAAAAATTTGTTTTTGTTTTTTTCAAATCAGAGTTTCTCTGTGTAGCCTTGGCTGTCATGGAACTCGCTCTGTAGACAAGGCTGGCCTCGAACTCACAGAAACTCACCTGCCTCTATCTCCCAAGTGCTGGGCTTAAAGATGTGCTCCACCACACCCAGCCCAAACAACACATACTCTAAGTGCTGAGACATCTCTGTGGCCTCTATTTGTTTGTTGAAGCAAGGCTGGCCTAAAACTCACTATCTAGCCTAGGTTGACCTCAAACTCACAAGAATTCTTTTGCCTTAGCCTCCTAAGTTCTGGGTTGTCAGACAGAATCTTCCATATCATCTTCTGCTTTGTATTGTAGTCCTGAGTGTGTGTGTGTGTGTGTGTGTGTGTGTGTGTGTGTGTGTGTGTGTGTGTGTTGAGGTAGCCCAGGCTGGCTTCAAACTTGCTATGTAGCTGAGGATGACATGGAACTGATCCTCCTGCCTCCACATGTTCTGAGACAACAGATGTGTACAGCTACACCAAATTTATATGGTCCTAGGGATGGAACCCAGAGATGTGTGCATGCAGGGCAAGAGCTCTAACCACTGGGCCACATGCTTAGCCCACTATTATAGTCTTCAGACAGAATTCCTTCTCAGGGAAATTAGTTTTTGCTTTTAAAGCCTTCAACTGACAGGATGCCGTCTTCCCACAGGCTAATCCCCTAGGAAGGGACTCACATCACTAAAACACCTCTGCAACAGCCTCTAGGTTGTATGGGAGTAAATAACTGGGTGGTGCCCAAGTAGACGCAGGGGATGAAGCGCTGCAGTGTCAGAGGGACACAGTTTGGTTTTCCTGCATCTGGCCAGGGCTGCTGGGAGAGCACAGGAAAGCACTGAGGCCAGGAAATGACTGGCCCTGAGGGCAGAAGAGGGGGTGGGGGTTAAAGCAGGAAGGTGTCTCAGAGCCACTCTAGCAGACCCCAGGAGCTATTCTCATATTTCCCTCTCTAGGACAGAAATCAGCTCTTAGACTTTCACTCCTTGGAGTTTCTAAGATGTGTAGGTTGGCCCAATTCTATTCAATAGAAAAATCAGAGAAAGTATAGTTTGTTTAAGGATAGCCGTTTTAAAAAAAAGAACTAAACAAAAAACATTCTAAAACTTTCTAATCTATTTACTTATCTCTCTACCTACCTACCTTCCTACCTATCTACCTGTCTATCCATCTATCTATTTGTGTGTGTGTGTGTGTGTGTGTGTGTGTGTGTGTGTGTGTACACATGCTCTCAGGAGTCAGTTGTCCTTCCACCATTCCACCATGTGGCCTTGGGAATCAAACTTGGGTCACCAGGCTTGGCAGCAGGTGCCTTAGTCACCTGACCAGCCCTTATCCTTGAGCAGCTGGTTCTGTCCTCACAGGGTTTCAGGGCTCCCAGCTCAGGCCACCAGGCTTGCCACGGCAGATGCCTTTCCCTCTTGAGCATCTTCACAGCCCCGGAGACGTTTGTGAAGAACGCAACTCACGATGACAGAAAAAAGACTAGGGAGAATTTTGGGGTTGGGGGCAACAGCTGGGAATGTTGCTCAGTTTGGAGAGTGCAGGCACGAAACTTGAATCCTATCCCCAGGCCCCCAGGCATGCTGGCACCTGTGGAAGTTTGAGGCCATCCTGAGCTTAAACTAGCCTAGGATGCACACATGAAGTTCTGTCGGGGGGGGGGGGGGGGGGCGGGGAGGCGGGGCGGGGCGAGTCACCGGTAAGGCTTTCTGCGCTGGATCTCTCCCACCTACACACAAGCAGGCACACACACTTTGTTAGTGCATAGGACAGTGCCAGGCCCAGATGGTTCCACAGATGATTTCTTTCAAAGCTGCAAGAAAACAATAACTTCAGTACCTCAGGATTTGTTTCGGTAGCTAGGAAGGGACATATGTCTCCTACGATGATTAATCTTGGGTGACAGCCTGACTGGAACCTCACAGCATTAGTTCTGGGTGTGTCCTTAAGTGTTCTTCCAGAGGACGTGGGCAAGAGGGTGGAGCGAGCTGGGAAGAGCTTCTCTCTATGGAGGGAGCACCATCCAACCATCTGGGAACCCAGACAGAGCAAAAGAAACGGGGCTCTCTCCCTCCCTCCCTCCCTCCCTCCTCCCCTCTCTCTCTCCACCCCCCCCTGCCCCCCATCCCTTGCCCCCTCCCTCCCTCCCTCCTCTCTCCCTTCTTCTCTTCCCATCCCCCTTTCTCCCTCTCTTCTCTCTTCCTTAGAGCTGGCACACCCTCCTTCGGTGGCCTTCAGGGACTTGTCCCACGCTTCAGACTGAAAATCACATCACTTCCCTGGTTCTGAAGCTTTGAGCCTCCAGCCTGCAGATACCCTGTGGTGGTCTATATAAAGTGTCTTGGTTCTGTTTCTCTGGAAAACCCTAGATAGCTCAAACGGCAACGTCATTGTTAATTTTCTTTCTTTCCTTTTAAAAAAGATTTATCTATCTTCATTGTATGTGTATGAGTGTTTGCCTGTATTTATGTGTGTGAGAGACCAGGAGGTAGACAGTCTCCCTGGTAGGGGGAAGGGCTGTGGCTACTTTAAGGGTGGTGAGCTTCCAAGATGGTCAAGTCTTCCTCACCTTCCTGACTTGAGACAATCGGCTGCCAGCTTCAAACAAAGGCTTTGTAGGATTCTGTTTCCCTGCCGGCAGGCCCCCTGTTGATAGACTTCCTCGGCAAATTCGAAGCTGGATTGGGACCTGTTACACAACAGCTGTGGGTCAATTGACCGTCTCTACAGTCTCTACTTTCATCAAACTGACCAACCTTAAATTAGGGGAGGAAATCTCTTCAAAGACTAAAAAAACAAAATAAACCCGGCCCTTGAGAAAAGACTAGAGTGTTCGGCCCTCGGAGCCCCTCTCCGCCACCTCCTGGCTTTACAGAGGATTTTCCTCAGTGAGTTTGTTGCTTGTTGCATGCAGGCCTGCCTCACCCCATAAACATTTTTCTTCAACTGCTGATTCTCTCTGCAGCTATCGGTGGCGTTTATATCCCAACTGCAGCCTGTTGCACTTGAGATTTTTCCTGCCTTTTAATTCTTTAACTGGCAGAGAAAACAAACCTGACCAAGATCCCTAGATTGTACCATAGGTATGTGCACCATCCATATAGGTGCCTGTGGTGCATGTATGTATATACAGAACAAATAAAATAGACATTTTTATTATTATTATGTATACGGTGTTATGCCTGCATGTACACCTGCATGCCAGAAGAGGGCACCAGATCTCATTATAGATGGTTGTGAGCCACTGTGTGGTTGCTGGGAATTGAACTCATGACCTCTGGAAGAGCAGTCAGTGCTCTTAACCGCTGAGCCATCTCTCCAGCCCAACATTTTTTTTTTTTAATTAGGGGAAAAAATGTATGTCCCAGTTCTCCAGAAAGAGTAGGATCTACAGAAACACTTGAGAGGGGAACTTTTACGAGAACAAGTTCACACAATTACAGAAGCCAAGAAGTCCCATGCTATCCCACTGTAGGCTGGAGCTCTTGGGATGCCAGTAGCAGGCCTCAGGCCAATACTGAAGGCCTTTGAAAGCAGGAGAGCCAAGTGTAACTCTAAATCTGAGGCCAAAAGTCCGAAAATGAAGGAAGGGTCTTCTGATGTAAGCCTAGAGCCCAAAGGCCAAGAATCTAGAGAATAGATTGATCACAGGAGGGAGGGCAGGGGATGTACGCACACATACATACACACATACATACACACATACATGCACACACACATACACATATACACATACATACACACACACACACACACACACACACACATATACACACCCATACACACATGAGAGAGAGAGAAAGAGAGAGCAGGAAGGATGCACCTACTTTCCTTTTGGTGTGGGTTCTGGGTGGGGCTTCAGCCGTTAGATAGCAGCTATACATAGACTGGGACCTTGGAGGCTTGTGAGATGACTCTGGGTAAAGGTGCTTGCTGCCACGCTGGATGACCTGAGTTTGATCACAAGGATTCACATGACGGAAGCAAAGTGCTGACCCCCAAACATTTTCCTCTGACCTCCACACATGTGCTTTGGCACTCACATATGAAGAAAAAACACTCATATGCATAAAACTAAAATAAACAAATATTTTCAGGATAAGTATGGAGGCACACACCTTTCATCCCTGTCCTTATGTGTCAGAGGCAAGCAGATCTCTGTGAGTTCAAGGCCAGCCTGGTCTAGAAAATGAGTCCAGGACAGTCAAGGCTATGTTACACAGAAAGACCCTGTCTCAAAGAACCATAAACAAACAAACAAACAAACACTTAAAAAAATAGCCTGGTGTGGTAGTACATATAGTTAATCCTACCAAGAAGCAAAGGTAGAGAATATCAATGAGTTCAAGGCCAGCATGGTCTACATAGAGTTCCAGGCCAGCCAGAATTACTAAGTGAGACCTTGTCTCAACATAAATTCATAAATAAAGTAAAAATGAAAGAGTGAAGGAGATATATAGGTGGGCAGGGAGGGGGATGGGTGGGCAGGGAGGGGGATGGGTGGGCAGGCAGGTGGATGGGTGGGCAGGGAGGGGGATGGGTGGGCAGGCAGGTGGATGGGTGGGCAGGGAGGGAGATGGGTGGGCAGGGAGGGGGATGGGTGGGCAGGGAGGGGGATGGGTGGGCAGGGAGGGGGATGGGTGGGCAGGGAGGGGGATGGGTGGGCAGGGAGGGGGATGGGTGGGCAGGGAGGGGGATGGGTGGGCAGGCAGGTGGATGGGTGGGCAGGGAGGGGGATGGGTGGGCAGGCAGGTGGATGGGTGGGCAGGCAGGTGGATGGGTGGGCAGGCAGGTGGACGGGTGGGCAGGGAGGGGGATGGGTGGGCAGGCAGGTGGTAGTTGGGTGGGTTCAGCACGTTGAGGGAAAGTCAGACTCTAAGTTCTTCCCACGTTCTAAGGACCTTGCCTCCACTCTGCCACCACTGCTCACTCCCTTGGAGAGCAGCCTGAGGCGATGGAGAAAAGCAGGGGAAATTAGGAGGACTTAGGTAGAGGGAGGGGTCCGTACCCCAGAATCTTCTTAAAGCCTCTCACCAGCTGAGAAGCCAGTGCAGTTAGATTTGCTGCCATTCTTCCTTCCCAGCTAGAAGCCTGAGAGTTCCTAGGCTCTCACCAGAATCCCCATCTACAGTTTAGAATATGTCCTACCTATTTTGTGCAACTCTAGCAACTCATGGTTTATTAGACTGCAATCTCATCCAAATGCCTCCTCATTAATATAAAAACATGTGTAAATATTATACATATGCATATGGGCTAGAAAAATGGCTCAGTGATTTAGAGTACATATTGTTGTTAAAGATTTATTTATTATGTATACAACGTTCTGTCTGCATGTACACCTGCACACCAGCAGAGGGCACCAGATCTCATTACAGATGGTCGTGAGCCACCATGCGGTCGCTCAGAACCTCTGGAAGAGCGGCCAGTGCTCTTAACCTCTGAGCCATCTTTCCAGCCCCACATATTGTTTTTGTTTTTGTTAGGTTTTATTGTTTCTTCGTTTTTGTTTTTTGTTTTTTGTTTTTTGTTTTTGAGACAGAGTTTCTCTGTGTACCCTTGGCTGTCCTGGACTCACTTTGTAGACCAGGCTGACCTCAAACTCACAAAGATCCACCTGCCTCTGCCTCCCAAGTGCTGGATTAAAGGTGTGTGCCACCACCACCCGGCTCACATACTGTTCTTACAGAGGACCTGAGTTCAATTCCCAGCACCCACATCAGGCAAACTCACAACTACTTGAAACTCCAGGTTCAGGGAGCTAATACTCCTCCTTAGACACATACACAAACATAACTACATATACATACATATATACATACATACAAACAATTTTTAAGGGGAGGAATATATTTATTTATTTAAAGCCAGCACGATGGTTTATCAGGTAAGATTCTTGCCACTGAAGCTGACACCCTGAGATCTATCTCTAGGTCTCACAACTTGTAAATGGAGAATCAATGCCCATAAGTTCTCCTCTTACCTCCACATGCATTTAGTGGTATACATACACACAGACATACACATGTGTGCATGCACACACCACACACACACATATACAGTAGATAAATAAATGTAATTTTTTTCCTTTTATTGAAAATAGATTCTTGGGCCAGGCATGGTGACACACACCTTTAATCCCAGCACTCAGGAGGCAGAGGCAGGCGGATCACTGTGAGTTCAAGGCCAGCCTGGTCTACAGAGCAAATCCAGGATAGCCAGGGCTACACAAAGAAACCCTGTCTCAAAAAAAAAAAAAAAAAAAAAAGAATCAAAGATCCTCTCGTTCACACACCAAGGAGTCCCATAAAAATAGTAAGCTGAAAGCTAAACTACATACACAGAATAAAAAAAAATTTTTAGATTTATTTATTTATTACTATGTTTACAATCCCCTGCCTGCATGTACATCTGCAGGCCAAAAGAGAGCATCAGATCACATTATAGATGGTTATGAGCCACAGTATATGGTTGCCAGGAATTGAAGTCAGGACTTCTGGAAGTGCAGTCAGTGCTCTTAACCTCTGAGCCATCTCTCCAGGCCCACAGAATAAATTTTTTAAAAAGTGATAGAGCCAGATGTAGTGGCACACATCTTTAATCTCAGCACTCCAGAGGCAAAAGCAGGTGGATCTCTGTGAGTTTGAGGGCAGCCTAGTCTACAAAGTAGGTTCCAGGACAGCCAGGGCTATTACACAAAGAAACCCTGTCTCAAAAACTAAACAGAGACAGAGGGAGGCCTGGGGAGATGAGTCAGGGCTTAAGAGTGCTTGCTGCCCTTCCAGACAACCCAAGGTTAGGTCCCAGCATCCATATTGAGCCCCTTGCAAATGCCTGTAATTCTAGCCCCAGTGGATCCAGCGTGTGTGTGTGTGTGTGTGTGTGTGTGGTTTTGGTTTTTTTGTTTTTTTTGGTTTTTCGAGACAGGGTCTCTCTGTGTAGCCTTGACTGTCCTGGACTCACTTTGTAGACCAGGCTGGCCTCGAATTCACAGCGATCTGCCCGCCTCTGCCTCCCGAGTGCTAGGATTAAAGGCGTGTGCCACCACGCCCGGTGTCACAACCATCTATAATGAGATCCCGTGCCCTCTTCTGGCCTACAGGCTTATATGCAGGCAGAACACTGTATATTTAATAAATACATCTTTCTTTAAAATTTAGACAGGCACCCTGACATACGTCTTCATTAATCCTTGAAGTAGATGGATCTCCGTGAGGTCAAGGCCAGTCTAGTCTACATAGTAAATTGCAGGCCAGCCAGGACTACAGAGTGAGGCCATGCAGAAAGAAGACAGAAGCTGGGGCTAGGCTCTTGCGATTTGAGTCTGAATATCCCCTCATTGGGTCACTGAGGTTTGAACGCTTAACCCCAGCTGGTAGCTATTTGGAAAGGCTGTGGAACTTTTAGGAGGCAGAGACCTGCTAGAGGAAGTGGGTCACTGTGGGGTGGGCCTTGAGACTTTAAAGCCAGGCCGGACTTCCTGCTCACTGTCTTGCTTCCTGAGTGTGGAGCCACATTCCCACTCCTGCCACCATGCCCTGCCCCCTTCCCAAGCCCCACCCCACCCCTACCGTGATGGAATTCATCCCCCCTGAACTGTGAGCCAAAAGAGCCCTCATTCCCTTCAGTGCTTTTCTTGTGGTTCTTATGCCAGCAGCAGGAAAGTAAAGCTGACAGCTCTAAGACCTCAAGGCTGGGCCCCAGTGCCGTGCTTCCCCCATCGAGGCAATGGTAAAGCTCCTGGAACATTCTGCTACAGCCCCACAGCCGAAGGATGAGTGTTCCAACCTGTGAGCCTGCACCAGGCAGTCCACATTCAAACTACAGCAACCCTGAAACACAGCAGTGCTCCCCTTTCCAGGAGTGGCAGCCTCCGCCTTAATCCCAGCGCTCAGGTGGCAGAGACAGGCGGAACTGTATTAGTTCCAGGCTAGCCTGTCTATATAAGGTGTTCTAGGCCAGCCAGAGCAACAGAGTGAGATCCGGTTTCCTAAGAAGCAAGCAAACAAACAAAACTCATTTGAACACGAATGGAAGTGTCTCTGGAAATGTCCCTGGTTGTATTCCGCTGCCGGCTTGACATCCTTGTTAGCACACAGAGCTAAGAAGATCCTGTGCGTGCTTGCCTCTATGCTCGTGCTCTCACAGACACTCATCTTCCCGTGAGATTGTTGCTCCTCAGCCCACCCTTCCTGGTTACAATTCTGCAGGTGCTGCTAAAATGAAATAAAGCAGACAGATGGCCTTCGGTTAACTGTTCCTGTCTCTTACACACAGGTCCCTGAAGTGTTTCTAGGGAGCTGGTCAGGCTCTCCCCGAGCTAGGGTCTCCCCATCTGAGCACAGGTTCTGGGTGCTATGCCGCCCTTTGGGGTCCTTTCTTCGTCATCATTATGTAAGACTGTTTGTTGCCCCACTCAAACATAAGCCTGACTCTCCATCCCTCCCTCCTCCAAACCAGAAGAGCCAGGTTTAGGAAACGAACACGGAAGGCTATTTTACAGCTAGGCATTATGGGATCTGACAACTCAAAGCGATTTCTTGAGCTTACATTGGCTGCCTTGGAAGGGCTCGTGGCTGAGGGGCACTTAGAAGAAGCCGCTTTGAGGCAGAATGGCGGGGATTAACCTCAAGGCTAACTAACCTCTACTGAGCTCAAGAGGTCAAGGTCATTTGAAAGGATGAGCTGTTTCTTACTTGCTACGTGATGTGACTGTGGTGGGCACCTGTAATCCCTGCAGGGAGGATCAGCAGCTCAAGGCAAGCCTTGGTTATATAACAAGTCCACGGCCAACCTGGGTTGAGTTAGACCCTGTGTCGGAAAACAACCAACAAATTAAG